>NC_086446.1:757289366-757889366 GCF_028390025.1 Pseudophryne corroboree
CAATATTTCAATGGGACTTGACTGATACATCGAGGACCATACCTCATATATCATCAGCTTGAGTCTGACATTCAGATATTCGAATATGGGGAAGATTCATATGTGTATAGAATCTAACTGGTTCACAAGCATAAGGAACCTCATCGGTCAGCAGCTTGAACCTGACACTCAGAGACTCAGGAGTGAAGGCAATTCAAATGGGTATAATGTCTAACCAATTTAGAACACGTGGTAGACCCTCCAGTAGTGCAGTGCTGACAGCCAAGTCTCTGTATATATACATACATACACATTCACAGATGCACCCCCAGGGAAACCCCCCCTACATGAATCCTGCGTTTGCCCCTGGAGCTGATGATCTAACTGAACCAATTGGATTCCAACCTGCAGGCTCACCCTTCTGTGTAAATGACAGCTGGAAAACTCTTAGGGCCAGATGTACTAAGTGATACATTTCACAGTGATAAAGTACCAGCCAATCAGCTCCTGTCAGTTAGGAGCTGATTGACTGGTACTTTTATCACTTTTCAAGGCTTAGTACAACTGGCCCACAATGAGACTGGACCACAGCAGCAGTTACGCAAGGGAAGCCAGGAGCAACAGGTTCCACCCTCCTGCTCCATGGCTACATTCTTCCTGCAGCAAGTGCTACTCCCACCCCTGTAAGGGAATAGCATGTGGTATTGTCCGCAATCATGATCTGCTTGTGTGGATCGCTCTCTCATGAGGGAGCCACCTGCAGAAAACCCTGGAAAATGGCGTCAACATCCAGGACAGCGCTGCCGCCTGGCGCCCTCTAAAAGTGTGAGGGCATGCACCATTCCCAGGTCCAGATGGTCTCAACAGAGACCGGAGTGCTTTGGTGCATCCCCACTGTCCGTGCACCCATGGGGGCTTTAACAGAGGAGGGGGCCTTTGTGCACCTCTGGGTGGGCCCCCCTCCTCTGCACGGCGCAGAAGACTCCTGCAATGTGCAGGAGTCTACTGCGCATGCGCAGGTCTCCGGAAACATGGCGCTAGAGCAGCGCCCGACGCTTGACTCTGGAAAGGTAAGTATTAAAATATGGGTGCAGTGTGTGTGGTGTGGGCCCCCCTGGACCAGGGGCCGTGTGCACCGCACACATTGCACCCATTATAGAAGCACCAATGCGTGCACCCTCCCTGCTGACGCAGTTGGAATCGGTGAGCTGTAGACAGCTCCTGCTGCGGTCGTACTCATACTGTGTGCTGCCACAAGCCGTCGCGCAGACACCTAGCGACACATTCAAAACAACAACAGCAAACCTCAAGAGAAGCTAATCTATAGCAAGGACTACATAGCAGCCCCCTTAAAACTTGCCCTGCACCTAAAGAAGACTGGCATTATGGGGTTGCAGGGGGTGGAGGGGAGAAGCTTAGAATTTAAAGCTACAGTTAGTTTAGGTGCCAGCTCCAGCCCCAACCTGCAATCCTATGGTCCAGTGTCCCCCAGCCTTGCTGCAAGACAAATAATAGATAACTATATAAGCTACTGAACATAGCAGCTTAGGTGTATACATTTCATGGCAGCATTATGGTAATATATAAGGTGAGATAAACAGCAGACTCATACAATCTACGTAATTAATCTACAGAATTGAGATCGTATAGCAGTATTGCCGTAGCGTTATTTATTGACACATCCTGAAAACAGGGGAGCGTCAGTTACAGCACATATTGCTGCTACAGTGGCTTCTATTGGCAGCAATTTGTCACAAACTGTAACATTAACAGCCTAGGTAGGACACCAATCATACAAGTCTGGACTCAGACTGACAATCATTTCCCGGGTTATTGCACATGAACGCGCATCAACCCGGGAATTTGCTCAGTGTGAAAGGGTCCTGTAAGAATATCCCAGGTCTCGACCAGGGTTGAATCCGGGATTGTCCCGGGATGTGGTGCAGTGTGAACGGGTAAGCCGGGTCAAGGCGACCTGGCACCCGTTCTCTGCATAGGAGGAGGCGGTGCTTGGAGATGATTATCTCCAGGCACAGCCTCCGGTAACGTCAGTGGTGACATCACCAACCCAGCAATATGCCGTGTCGGGCCGCAAGTCTGAAGGGGTCTCAAGCAGGGTCGCACCTGGGAAGCACCCACGTACACATTCCCGGGTGTAACCCGGCTATGGTCAGTTTGAAAGGGGTACAACTGATGCTGTATGCAGCTGAATTAGCGCACACACACACACACACACACACACACACACACACACACACACACACACACACACACACACACTCTCTCTAATATGATCTATGAATAAAAACAGTGCTCTGCATTTTTAAAAACATTTTGGGGGTCATTCCGACCCGATCGCTCGCTGCAGTTTGTCGGGTCGGAACTGCGCATGCACTGGCGCCGCAGTGCAACGGCGCATTGCAGTCGACGTTGCCTAGCGATCGCCCTAGACAGAGGCGGTCGCTGGGCAGGAGGGGGCTGAACAGCGGCGTTAAGCTGCCGTTTAGGGGGTGCGGTCCGGCCAACGCAGGTGTGACCGGACCGTAGGGGGGGCGGGCCGTGGCGGCTGCGTGACATCTCACGCAGCCGCTGCGGCCAGCGGCAGCAACGAAAAACTCCCGGCCAGCCACAGGAGCTACGCTAGCCGGGAGCTACTCCAGAAATACAAAAGCATCGCCATTGTGCGATGCTTTTGTATTTGTGCGGGCGGAGGGGCGTCCCCCCACATGTCAGGGAAGATGATCGGAGCTGTGCTAAATTTAGCACAGCTACGATCAACTCGGAATGACCCCCAATATTTTTTTATTTTTTTATTTTCACATTATTCTTTTCTTTATATGTTTTTAATATTTCACTTAAGTAGCCCCATTAAGGGTATAATAAACTATATCTACATTTACAGCTGAGAACAACAGCAATACATAGCACAGTGCCGTAACTAGGTATGTGCCGGCGGTGCCTGGCACACAGCGCATGTGCACTGAGGGCGCAGGACCGCCGGCAACACCTGTGGGTTCCCGCTGCTCAGTGCTCGTCTGCAGAAGCACTGTAGCTGCAGCGGCGGAGCAGGACACTAGATGTGATTTGTATGTCCGGTCCTGTGCCTCCTTGTCGGTTCCGGTATGAATGGTCGACCATGTTATGGTCGACAGTCATTAGGTCGACCACTATTGGTCGACATTGACATGGTTGACATGGACACATGGTCGACACATGAAAATGGTCGACACATGAAAGGTCGACATATGAAAAGGTCGACGTTTTTTGCGTAAAGTGACTGGGAACTCCAATTAGTGCACCGCGTCCCCTCGCATGGCTCGCTACACTCGCCATGCTTCGGGCATGGTGCCTTCGCTCCGCTGCCGCTTCGCTCGGCACACTTTACCGTTCCAATCGTAGTCCATGTGGATCGTAAAGTATGGAAAAGTTCCCCAAAAGAAAAAAAAGTTAAAAAGCTCATGTCGACCTTTTCATGTGTCGACCTTTCATGCGTCGACCATTTTCATGTGTCGACCATGTGTCAATGTCGACCATGTCAATGTCGACCAATAGTGGTCGACCTAATGACTGTCGACGATAACATGGTCGACCATGTGAACGGATACCCTCCTTGTCTCCCAGGCCGCCTGTCTGTGCTGACAGGGGGCGTGGCCACGGGTCTGCGATTAGGCCACGCCCCCGACTTTGCTGTTTGGTCTGTCTGCTTCCGTCTCCGCTACAGCTCTCCTTGAGGTAAAGTTGGCACGAGGGGGGAATGTATGTGTGTGTGTGGTGTGACTGTAGGTGACAGGCTGTGTGTGTAGGGAGGGACTGTCTGCCATAATGTGTAATATGGGGACGCTGTCTGCCGTAATGTGTAAAACAGGGGACGCTGTCTGCCGTAATGTGTAAAACAGGGGACGCTGTCTGCCGTAATGTGTAATAAGGGGACGCAGTCTGCCGTAATGTGTAATAAGGGGACGCAGTCTGCCGTAATGTGTAATAAGGGGACGCTATCTGCCGTAATGTGTAATAAGGGGACGCTATCTGCCGTAATGTGTGATAAGGGGACGCTGTTTGCCGTAATGTGTAATAAGGGGACGCTGTCTGCCGTAATGTGTAATAAGGGGACGCTATCTGCCGTAATGTGTAATATTGGGGACACAATCTGCCGTAATGTGTAATATGGGGACGCAATCTGCCGTAATGTGTAATAAAGGGGATGCTGTCTGCTGTAATATGTAATAAGGGGACGCTGTCTGCCGTAATGTGTAATAAGGGGACGCTGTCTGCCGTAATGTGTAATAAGGGGACGCTCTCCACCGTAATGTGTAATAAGGGGACGCAGTCTGCCGTAATGTGTAATATGGGGACACAATCTGCCGTAATGTGTAATAAGGGGATGCTGCCTCTGTAATGTGTGTTATGGGGACGCTGTCTGCCGTAATGTGTAATAAGGGGATGCTGTCTGCCGTAATGTGTAATAAGGGGACGCAATCTGCCGTAATGTGTAATAAGGGGATGCTGTCTGCCGTAATGTGTAAAAAGGTGGACGCTGTCTGCCGTAATGTGTAATAAGGGGACGCAATCTGCTGTAATGTGTAATATGGGGATGCAATCTGCCATAATGTGTAATAAGGGGATGCTGTCTGCCGTAATGTGTAAAAAGGGGGACGCTGTCTGCCGTAATGTGTAAAAAGGGGACGCTGTCTGCCGTAATGTGTTAAAAGGTGAATCTGTCTGCCATAATATGTAAAAGGGGCTCTACCTGCTGTAGTGGTGCTACTGTGTGGTGTAATTTGAATAATAGAGACTACTGTGCACAGTAATATGAATTGGTATTATTTTGTGGCCACACCCCTTACCCATGAAGCCGCGCACCTACATATTTTTTGCGCGCAGAGGGGGGGGGGGGGGGGCGCCGAGGCTGTTTCTTGCACACAGCGCTAAAATGTCTAGTTACGGCACTGACATAGCATATTATTTATAATGTATTTGATTTGACACCTTCATTTTAAAGCATACCCAATACATTTTAGTTTTATTGATTCATGACTATTTTGATGTGCAACGTTTTAGTTTTAATCACAAACCTTCGCCTGACGTAAAACCGAAACGTTGCACATCAAAATCGGGAGACTGGACCCTTTTATTTGAATTAAGTCCTGGAGTGCCGCTTCATTGTGCTTATATATATATATATATATATATATATATATATATATATAGTGGGGCAAAAAAGTATTTGGACAGCCACCGATTGTGCAAGTTTACCCACTTAAAAAGATGAGAGAGGTCTGTAATTTCCATTTCCATCATAGCTACACTTCAACTGTAAGAGACAGAATCTGAAAAAAAAAAAAAAAAAAAAAAAGGAAATCACAGTGTATGATTTTTAAACAATTTACTTGTATATTCTTGTGGAACATACATATTTGTACACCTATCAAGCAGCAAGATTTCTGGCTCTCACAGACCTGTTACTTCTTCTTTAAGAAGCTCTTCTATCCTCCACTCGTTACCTGTATTAATGGCACCTGTTTGAACTGGTTATCTGTATAAAAGACACCTGTCCACACCCTCAAACAGTTAGACTGCTACCTCTCCACCATGGCCAAGACCAGAGAGCTGTCTAAGGAAACCAGGGACAAAATTGTAGAGCTGCACAAGGCTGGGATGATCTACTCGACAATAGGCAAGCAGCTTGGTGAGAAGAGAGCAACTGTTGGCGCAATTATAAAAAAATGGAAGAAATACAAGATCATTGACAATCTCCCTCGACCTGTGGCTCCATGTAAGATCTCACCTCATGGGGTATCAATGATCTTGAGAATGGTGAGGAATCAGCCCAGAACTACATGGGGGGACCTGGTCAATGACCTCAAGAGAGCTGGGACCACAGTCACAAAGGTTACCATTAGTAACACACTACATTGTCATGGATTGAAATCCTGCAGCACCCGAAAGGTCCCCCTGCTTAAGCCAGCACATGTCCAGGCCCATCTAAAGTTTGCCAGTGACCATCTGGATGATCCAGAGGAGGATTGGAAGAATGTAATGTGGTCAGATGAGAGCAAAATCAAACTTTTTGGTATAAACTCCACTCGCCGTGTTTGGAGGGAGAAGAATGATGAATGGCATCCCAAGAACACCATACCCACTGTGAAGCATGGGGGTGGAAACATCATGCTTTGGGGCTGCTTTTCTGCAAAGGGGACAGGATGACTGATCCGTATTAAGGAGAGGATGGATGGGGCCATGTATCGTGAGATTTTGGGCAAAAACCTCCTTCCCTCAGTAAGAGCATTGAAGATGGAACGTGGCTGGGTCTTCTAGCATGACAATGACCCCAAACACACCGCCCGGGCAACTAAGGAGTTGCTCCGTAAGAAGCATTTGAAGGTCCTGGAGTGGCTTAGCCAGTCTCCAGACCTCAACCCAATAGAAAATCTGTGGAGGGAGTTAAAAGTCCGTGTTGCCCGGTGACAGCCCCAAAACATTACAGATCTAGAGAAGATCTGCATGGAAGAGTGGGCCAAACTACCTGCTACAGTGTGTGCAAACCTGGTCAAGAACTACAGAAAACGTTTGACCTCTGTAATTGCCAACCGAGGTTATATTACAAAGTATTGAGTTCAACTTTTTGATAGTCCAAATATTTATTTTCCGCAAGAATATACAAATAAATTGTTTAAAAATCATACAATGTGATTTCCTAGTTTTTTTTTCTTCAGATTCTGTCTCTCACAGTTGAAGTGCACCTATGATGGAAATTACAGACCTCTCTCTCATCTTTTTAAATGGGTCAGCTTGCACAATCGGTGGCTGTCCAAATACTTTTTTGCCCCACTGTGTATATATACAGTGTGTATATATATATATATATATATATATATATTAAAAAATGAAGTAAAAAAAGCGCCTAATAGTGTCAGTGAAGCACTCTTTGTGAATTTAGATATAGTGATAAGAATCAAAATTTTAACAAATTAGCTGCGAACAGTTTCAGGTAGATGACTCTTAGGAACAGGACATGTAAAAGAGAAATAAATGCGACATAGTGTGTACTGTTTTTGAATTATCACAGATAACTTAAACATTTAGGAACTGTGCTAGTTCCAAATTTTGATGAAAAACCGTCAATTAAAAACAGTAACAATTTAATAAACACAATCCTGCCACACATGCAGGTCACATATAAAGACAATTTTTAAAAAGTAAACAAAAGTGCATAAGGACATATATATCAGCTCGTCCAATTGTAAGTGTAGGTATTACCCGTACAAGATTATCGTATATAGCCAGCTTATCTGTCCGCATATAGAAACTTCAGGATACAATTTATCTGTAAATGCAGGTATCAAACAAACAAGATAAAATGTTAAAACATGGCTTATCTGTCCGCGAATAAGAAGTCAGGGGGGTGAGCGTCCAGTCCCTGTCTCAACGCGTTTCGTCCTAGTATGAGGACTTCTTCAAGGGGATATATATATATATATATATATATATATATATATATATAGGCTATTATGGTCACTACAGACAGTATTGCTGTCTGTTTTAGCTGCACAGAAGAGACAGTGTCTGTCCCTGCTGTCAGTCCTATGAGCCAGAAGCCGCTGACTGTCAGAGTACAGACACAGAGCTGACTACACAGCAAGCCGCGATAAGTTATACCCCTTGTCCACCTGTAGCACGGGTTGCAGCCGGGAGCCTGACACGGCTGCGACCCGTGCTACAGCCCCCTTTCCCACAGTGCTCACCAACCTAGCATATTGCCGGGTTGGTGATGCTGCTGCTGACGCCCTTCCATTTATTGTGAACTGGAGCCGTGTCGCATCGACACGGCTTCCATTCACACTACACAGCTTACTCGGTTGCAAGATACCCGGGTAGGATTTCCAGATCACTCTATCCAGGAATTTCCGGGGGGGGGGCGCGTTTCCACTAGGAAAAAACACGGGTAAATGTGCGCCCCCTCGCATTTACCCGTGTTTTTAAAGGTAGTGGAAAAAGGGTTTTACTTGGGTGGTCTCTCATTACCTGCAGACGGACATTGACCCTAGGACCTTTCAGTGAGCCGCATGAGCCCCAGAGATAGCGTAAGGAGGGGATGTGCAGCAGCAGCAGCATTGATCCTCTTCCCACTCCGCGCTCCCCCGCCGCTGCTGTCTGATCCCAGGCCGACAGAGACAGTCCCAGCAGTGATAGAGTTGAGGATGGTAAAAAAAAGTAGGCGGACACTGCCGGCCAGTGTCCGCCTACTTATGATTCAGTTGGCTGGTTGGCAGTTTGCTGTTTGGCTGGTTGGCATGAAATCATTCTGATGTAAGGCCAGCTGCTAGGAAATTGTACAGTCACCTGATAACTGATTACCAGCGATTACAATGGATAAAACAGGTCTTTAAGTAAGTGAAGACTAATCTAAACATAGATGGGTGAGCTGGACGGCCTTAGTGTGGCATACCTTTACATTCTATTAACACTTTTCACTTATTAATTTCTTAACACTATTTCTCCATTTTAATTGCATTTCATTTTGTATCACTTTCTCCAATAGCTTCGGCTTCCTAAATACTAATTTATTAACACTATAGTTTTTTCACTGGTATGCCACGCTGGGCTTTCTGGCTTATGCTGGTATTTTGGGGTGCCACACCATGCACCAAGATATAGCGCTAGGGACCCCAAATATACAGAGACGCCTTGATGCGGCTTTGGGGCTTATTCACACATTTGCGCAAATATGTGTAACGAAGATCTCTGAATTCTGTTATCATGTGGAATTTATATCTGGTTACGGTTATGATTCAGGGTGCTGGGGGAAACAAATGGCTTTTTTTCTTGCTTAGAAATACCCCTCCCTTTCGAGCACCTGAATGATATCACTAAGCTAATTGAGCATCTACCAATATATGTGCTAATCTAAACATAGTCATTAGCCTTCAGCAAAGATTCCCCCTGAGGATTGGTTGCAGAGACAATCAAAAGGTCAAAAAACCCATGGCCAGAGAACGCACCTTGTAAATATAAAGTGGTAAGTGAGATCTCTATCTATTTACTTATGTGTTTTCCTTCTCCAAGAGAAATCGCAGAGAGGACATGCATTTGGGCACTGTGGGGGTGCTTGTGATCCTGTCATTATTGCCCAACAACCAGCCATGCATATCTGCAAATTGCAGCATCCCACCGTAGAGGCGGGGCCATGATAAATTGCATCATCATGCCCTTTGGCCCACACATTTTACTAGGAAGTGGGTTGGATGTGGGAATGTGACCTGCTCTCCCAGGAGTCAGGTGGTCTCCCCAATATTTGGGGAGCTTACTGGGTGTTCCGGGAGAGCAGGCAAATTTGGTCTAAAATGAATTAAAGTTTATAGGAGGTGGATGTAGAGACTTTTCAATGTAGCATATTGGACACTTCTGTATTCAGAGCTATTTGCACCTTGCTTGTCCTGGTGATAGAAAATCATTTATTGTGCCATTTGTCAGTAAGATATCGCTGGGGAAGCTACTATGGCATATCGGCTGGAAATGGAAAGGCTTAACGTACCCCATCGCCGGGTGAGTCTCAGGGCAGATACTCACACATGACCCGGCTAGCCAGTTTGTGCATGTACAGTGGATTTGGGGGTACATTTACTAAAGGTTGATTTTTCTTTGTTTTTGTTCGAACTTAGATCATTGGTAAATCAATTTTTTAATCGACTTTGGGCTTCCAGAGTTAAAAAAACACATTTACTAACATTTAAAAATTAATATTAAAAATCATCTGCTAGTAAATGTTTGTTTTAACCCTGGAAGCCCAGCATTGATTAAAATCAATTTAACATTGATCTAAAATCGAAAAAAAAAACAAAAACAAAATTGACCTTTAGTAAATATACCCCTTGGAATCTCACAGAAGCCCAGCGAATCAGTGCTGTCAGCGGCGTTCATCCAGTTATAGCTATGGTAAAATGAAATAAAGACTAATAGCCAATAGAAACACCCGTTAGTTATGTCCCAGTATAGCCTCCCCGCCAATCAGCTGGTAAAGCATGCTGGTACTTGTAGTTTTACAAACGCTGGAGAGCCACAGATTGGACAGGCCTGCGTTAGGCCATTTGTATGTTTGATCAATAGACCCCGTATGCAGGACTGCAATCAGAAATTGTGGGGACCGGGAAAATAGGCAGCGGGGGCAGGACAGTGGTGGCGGCAGGTATGAGTGGCCTGGGCCCTCTTCTCTCTGTCAGAGTGGCGAGGCCCGAGACAGTTGTCCCTACAGCACCCCCCTGATGGCTGCCCTGCCCATATAAGAAGAAAGGGGGAGAAGGACTTATTCCTTTATGATGCACCTTTATGCATTTGGCTGAGTACTACTGAGCACATAAAGGGGCTGATATTGAGTTGGACACAGCTGCGGTCATGCGCGCAGTTCTTGCTGGTCTCTTCTGCGGCTCTGTGCTAATGCTGCTACACGGCCCTTCTCTGGGGTACAGCCATACGTCTGAATGTGGAAGGTCTGAGATGCCTTGTCTTTCTTAGATGCTGATATATTGCTTGGTGCATCTTTATAGTTCACCATCAGAACTTGCACCAGCCCTATACTAGGTGCAGACTCTCCGTCTGACTACGGCCTCCTATGTGAGCAATGAAGCGTCTCTGTATGGAACCACTACCAGCGACACGCCTGCGGTAACATGCTCACAAGTCGCTACATCTCCGTACCGCTGATTAGCCACTTCCCATTCACCACCCAGTCACTGCCCAATACATTTCTAATACACTTCTGCGACTGCGTGTCTGACTCTGTACTGCGGCTCTGCACAAACAGAACCAGGAAAAGTGCACGGTGCAACTAACACCACTTTCACACACAAAACTCCCTAAATCCCGTTGTCTACCTGGCATTTGAGTGCCGGGTCTTTTAGCAGTCTCAACCAGGTATGCGGTCAAGATGCCGGAACTCCACATGGGCCAGGATATTGACGCCGGAATCCTGACAGCCAGCATCCCGACCGTAAGTATAGCTGCAACGTTAGGTTTAGGACTGGGGGGGATTTAAGTTTAGGCATCAGGCAGGGCAGGGGAGGGATGGCCTACGGGGGGGGGGGGGGGAGGTTAGTGTGTCAGGCTGCGGGGAGGGAGGGAGGAATAGGTGTTTAGGCACCTCCAGGGGGGTAGTTGGGGTTAAGCACTAATGGGGGAGGTAAGAGGTAAGGGTTAGGCTGTGGGTGGGGAGGGTTAGGGTGTGGGGAGGGGGTAGAACACCATTTACTCTCCCCTATCAGTGATTTTAACTTTAGGATCCGGATCAACCCGGGTATTTATCCTGTGTGAAAAGGTCAACCTGGGTCAAAATTGCCGGGTCTTCTACCCTGGTAAAAGCCAGGGTTGTGGTTCTGGGATTCTCAAACCGGGATTACCCCTTCACACAGAAAATGGTCCGGGTTGATTCGGCAAATTACTGGGTAAAAACCTCTGTGTGAAAGGGGTATTAGACATCTGTCCAGACAAAACTTTGCTCCACTGTGTCTGACATCCCAAGGGCTGCTGAGAGGGGTGGCGGGACAGGTACTCTTTACCAGGGCCTGTTGGGTGAGCCCGACGGGGGCAAGAGTCCGCCTTCCCACCCCACCTGCAGGGAGAAAGAGACTGCAGCAGCCTCTCTCCCCAGCCAGCACATGCCCTGAGTGATGGGGGCTGGGGCGGAGGGACCACCCCAGATCTGCCCTCTGACCAGCTGGCCCTAAGCCACCAGCGACCCCCCCTGTATGTTCTCCATTTGCTAGTAAGGAGAGAGCCTGCGCCCATACCTCCCCAAGTTGGCCATGCCCCCTACAAGTACCTGTCATAGCTGTTTTCAGCCCTGGACATACCCAATGAATCTGACTCAGAGTCGGGACCTAATAAATGTAAGTGCTTGTGATGTGCACTTATTGTGTTACAGTATAAGCTGAACTAACTGAACAGAATAGAGCTGTGCTGAAGCATTACACTTACACAAGAGCTCCGCATGTGCAGTTCAGTGCTGCACATTCTTACTAACCTAATAGAGAGCACACATTTATAATAAATATATTATACAAACATTATTTTATATATAAACTAGCATTTACCCGTGGTTTTGCTTGCGTGGATGTCTGTTATTGCTCAGCGAAACTAATGTTACAAAGACAGTAGTGGCATCTAATATTGTGATGTATATTTTATATTGTAGATACTGATCATGAAATGTCTTTGTAAACAATATTTGCAGTTTTTCCTTAAGGGATTAACATAAATAGATGCCTGGTGTGCCATCTACTGGATTGACATGCATACTGCAGCTTTATTAGTCAAGATAAGATGCCTGATTTGTGATTAATATTTAGTTGAATTTTCCTGTGAAATAGATATTGTATATGTATATACATACAGTATAGTAATTTTTGGCTTGAGGAGCCTGCACACTGCACACACCAAGTGTCAATCATCTGTTTTTTTTTTCTATATTGATCCTCTGCGTGATGTCACATCAAGATCATACATACCTCAGTTTCTTTCTAGGTCACTAAGCTATACAATAGTGTTTGACAGGCAGAGGCGTTCGCATTTTCTGTGGGGCACCCACAGTAAATGCGGGCGCTTGTGTAGGACAGGCACTGCACATGCGCCCGCAGGGCAATCATAAAAATTCTGGTTGGATCGCTCTTTGCGATCCAACCTGAATTTGCCCCACAGTCCCAAGAAGTATATTTCTCGAAAAAACATTTCTATGTACAAAACAACAATTACAACTGTATTATATCTATCTCACCACTGCTCACCCACATTGACCTATATTTGGTGGTAACTTTAAACTAGAGATGAGCCGGTTCGGATCTCCGAGATCCAAACTCCCCTGAACTTCATGATCCGAGTCGGGAACCGAGTCTAGCTCGGGACTTCCCGTCAGACTCAGATCCCAGAACGAGGCAAAATGTCATCATCCGACTGTCGGATTCTTGCGGGTTTTCGATTCCATATAAAGAGCCGTGCGTCACTGTAACTTTCACTCCGGACCATTTCTCTGTGGGTGGGGTCACTATCTCTAGGGGTGCTGTCCTGTGTGCTGTTAGGGGTGCTGTCTTGTCACTGTGGTGTCCAGTCACTGTGCTGTTAGGGGTATTGCAGCTGTACATGGGTGTTGCTGTCCTATCAATGTGATGTACAGGGGCACTGTCCTGTATGCTGTAAAAATACAGGGGTGCTGTGAAAATACAGGGGTGTTGGTTCTGTCCTTTATGCTGTAAAAAATACAGGGGTGTTGAAAAGGTGCACTGGCCATGTCTTGTATGCTGTAAAAATACAGGGGTGAGGTGAAAATATAGGTTAACTGGCCTTGTCTTGTATGCTGTAAAAATACAGGAGTGCTGGCCCTGTCCTGTATGCTGTAAAATTACAGGGGTGCTGTTGTTAAAATACAGGTACACTGGCCCTGTCTTGTATGCTGTAAAATAGCAGTGGTGTTGTTAAAATACAAGGGTGCTGGCCTGTTCTGTATTCTGTAAAAAAAAACAGGGGTGCTGTGAAAATACAGGGGTGCCGGTTCTGTCCTGTATGCTGTAAAAATACAGGGGTGTTGTGAAGGTACACTGTATGCTGTAAAAGTACAGGGGTGCTGTGAAAATAAAGGGGCACTGTTCTGTGTGCTGTAATAATAAAGGGGTGCTGTCCTGTGGAATGGAGAACAAAAACTTGGAGGAAAAAATTGTGAAAGATCAGGAACCACTTCCAGTTCCTAGTAATATTGCTGAAGCTGCTGCTGCCACCAGACATGACATTGACGATGCAATTCCATCAACGTCATCAGCTAAGGCCGATGCCCAATGTCATAAAGGGCGTGTAAAATCCAAGAAGCAAAAATTAATAACCAGAAAAAAAAGAAATTATCTGATGAGAAACATAAAATTGGCAATATGTCATTTATGACACAAAGTGGCATGGAAAGGCTAAGGCTGGTTGTTCAGCTTCTCATGAATATGGAAGCCCTCCTCCCTCTCAAAAAATGTAAAAAAATTAAGCTTGCTAAGGCACACACAGGAAAAAACAACTGTGCGTTCAGAGATATCACAAATCCCCAAGGAGAGTCCAAGTATTTTCGTGGTTGCGATGTCTTAGCCTGACCTTCCCAAGAATGTATGGAAAGAGGAGGCTCCTACCACCATTTGCATGCCCTCTGCAAGTGTCTTCTTCCTGTTGTATCCAAGCTCCTGCAATCCACACCACCATCTCCCTCAATGTTAATTTCCTCCTCAGTCAGGAACAGAAGTAGTTCTGCAGGCCATGTCACTGGCATGACTGACGATTCCTCTCCTATCCGGGATTCCTCTGGAGGATCTTTGAGTGGTACACCTACTGCTGCTACCGCTGCTGTTGTTACTGCTGGGAGTCGATCGTCATCCCAGAGAGGAAGTTGGAAGACCACTTGTAGTACTATAATTAAGCAATTGACTGTCCAACTGTCCTTTGCGAGGAATATGAAATATGACAGCAGTCACCCTTTTGCAAAGCGGATTACTGATGCCATAACTATGCTGGTGTTTGACATGCGTCCGGTATCCGCCATTAGTGCAGTGGGATTTAGACAGTTGATGGACATACTCAGTTCAGACACTGCCAGCGTGAGTCAGGTCATTCCCCTCATCAGGCTTTTGCAGAAGCAGCTGGAGAGATTGAAGGAGGAGCTAAGGTGGAGCGATTCCGCAAAGTATGTAGGACTTGTGGATGGAGCCCTTCATGTGCTTTGCCAGGATTCAAAGGTGGTCAATCTGTTGAAATCAGAGCACTACATTTTGGCCACCATGCTCGATCCTAGGTTTAAAGCCTACGTTGTATATCTTTCTGGCAGACACAAGTCTGCAGAGGTGCAAAGACCTGCTGGTGAGAAAATTGTCAACTCAAGCGGAACGTGACCCGTCAACAGCTCCTCCTTCATTTTCTCCCCCAACTGGGGCTGCGAGGAAAAGGATAAAATTTCCTAGCCCACCCACTGGCGGTGATGCAGGGCAGTCAGGAGCAAGTGTTGACATCTGGTCTGTACTGAAGGACCTGCCAACAAGTACTGACATGTCTACTGTCACTGCATATGATGCTGTCACCGTTGAAAGAATGGTGGAGGATTATATAGGTGACAGCATCCAAGTAGGCATGTCAGACAGTCTGTACGTACGTACGTACGTACGTACGTACGTACGTACGTACGTACGTACGTACGTGTACTGGCAGGATAAAGAGGCAATTTGGAGGCCCTTGCACAAACTGGCTTTATTTTACCTAGGTTGCCTCCCTCCCCATCCAGTGTATTCTCCAAAAGAGTGTTTAGTGCAGCCGGTAACCTTGTCGGCGATCGGCGTAGGAAGTTGCTTCCACATAATGTGGAGAAGATGATGTTCATCAAAATAAATTATAAATTCCTCCAGGAAGACCTTTTCCAGCAATTGCCTCCAGAAAGTACACAGGGACCTGTGATGGTGGATTCCAGTGGTGATGAATTAATAATCTGTGAGGAGGGGGATGTACACTCTGAAAGGGGTGAGGAATCGGAGGATGAGGATAAGGATGACATCTTGCCACTGTAGAGCCAGTTTGTGCAAGGAGAGATTGATTACTTCTTTTTTTATGGGGGCACAAACAAACCAATCATTCACAGTCGTGTGGCAGACCCTGTCGCTGAAATTATTGGTTTGTTAAAGTGTGCATGTCCTGTTTATACAACATAAGGGTGGGTGGGAGGGCACAAGGACAAATCCATTTTGCACCTCTTATTTTTTTTTTTTTGCATGATGTGCTCTTTGGGGCCTAGTTTTTAAATCTGTCATCCTGTCTGCTACTGCAGTGTCACCCCTAGATGGGCCAGGTGTTTGTGCCGCCCACGTATGTCTTTTAGCTTTAGTCACCCAGTGACCTCAGTGCAACCCTTTGGCCTAAAAACAATATTGTGAGGTGTGAGGTGTTCAGAATAGACTGGAAATGAGTGGAAATGAATGTTATTGAGGTTACTAATACTGTAAGATCAAAATTACCCCCAAATTCTGTGATTTTAGCTGTTTTTATGTTTTTTCAAAAATCATCCAGATCCAAAACCAAAACCCGAAAGGGTGGTTTTGGCAAAACCAATCCAGATCGAAAACACGAGCACGGATCCAGATCCAAAACCAAAACCCGAAAAGTGCCCACCGCACACCTCTACTTTAAACCACATTCTAATTGCAGCCTCTGCCAGTACATGGATGAATACTAGGACCTCATTCAGATTCAGATATAAATGCAATGTGCCTGTCTTCCAATTGAATCTGGTCACAGGTTACACAGAGAGGGGCCTGGCTGGGGGCTGAAAGGGTTGTGTAAATACAGCCAAAGTTTATCTGCTGGTGAAAGTTGCAAACTGACATTGATGGAGACTTCTGGCTGCATCGGATTCCCAGAACGCGACTAAGACACACCCAATTATGCAAATGTGTAATTACATTGCTGCAGCTGTAATCTGATAGCAGGATTACACTGTACTGAGCACTGTACATTGTAAGCATGATTCCAGACCCTCCAACATGACCCGCCCCACTAGGTACAAAATGCTCTGTTCCTGGACTTCCCTCTTAATTTATGATTTCCATCACCTGTGTTGAACTAGTTAAATGATAAGAAAGCTGTTTCTTCACAGGAGATGGCAATAATAAATTAAGAGGGAAGTCCCGAAACAGAGCATTTTGTACCTAGTGGGGCGGGTCATGTTGGAGGGTATGTGACTCCAACTCATACTCTTACCTCCCAACATGCCCCTCTCCAGGAGGGACACAATGCTCTGCTTCTGGACTTTTCTCTTAATTTATGGTTGCCGGCACCTGTGTTGAACAGGTGAATGGATAAGAAAGGTGTTACAGCACAGGTGATGGCAATCATAAATTAAGAGGTAAGTCCAGGAGCAAAGCATTGTGTCCCTCCTGGAGAGGTTCATATTGAGAGGTATGTACCTCCCAACATGCCCCTCTCTAGGAGGGACAGAATGCTCTGCTTCTGGACTTCCCTCTTACTGTATGATTGCCAACACCTGTAGTAAAACAACTTTCTTATCCTTTACCTGTTCGACACAGGTGCTGGCAATCATACATTAGAGGGAAGTCCAGAAGTAGAGCATTTTGTCCCTCCTGGAGAGGGTTATGTTGGGAGGTATGCATACTTGATGACTCCATGTAAGGCCCTGCAGGAGAATCCGAAAGGGGCAACACTCCACACTTGCCTACCTGACCCTCTCCATGAGGGAGAAAAAGCTCTGTTCCTGGACTTTCCTGGTAATGTATGATTGCCATCACCTGTGGTGAAACCCCTTTCTTATCAATTAACTAGCTCACCACAGGTGATGGCAATCATACATTACCAGGAAAGTCCAGGAACAGAGCATTTTCTCCCTCATGGAGAGGGTCAGGTAGGCAAGTGTGCAACACTCTCTGATGGCGGGTGGCGTGTTACCGCACTGGCATCATTGTGGCCTCTTCCTTCCAATGGGGCAGATGTATTAACCTGGAGAAGGCATAAGGAAGTGATAAACCAGTGATATGTGCAAGGTGATAAAGGCACCAGCCAATCAGATCCTAACTGTTAATTTACATAATGGAGCTGATTGGCTGGTGCCTTTATCACCTTGCACATATCACTGGTTTATCACTTCCTTATGCCTTTTATTCAGGTTAATACATCTGCCCCATAATGTTTGAAGCAGCACTTTGTGCATAACTTCCAACATGACCCTCTCCAGGAGGGACAGAATGCTCTGCTCCTGGACTTCCCTCTTACTGCATGATTGCCATCACCTGTGGTGAAAGTCACCTTTCTTATCCATTAACTTGTTCAAACACAGGTGCCGGCAATCCTACATTAAGAGGGAATTCCAGGAGCAGAGCATTCTGTCCCTCCTGGAGAGGGCTATGTTGGGAGCTATGCTTTGTGGCACTTTATAGCTGGGATGCATACCTCCCAACATGACCCTCTCCAGGAGGGACACAATGCTCTGCTTCTGGACTTTTCTCTTAATATATGATTGCCGGCACCTGTGTTGAACAGGTAAATGGATAAGAAAGGTGTTTCAGCACAGGTGAAGGCAATCATAAATTATGAGGGAAGTCCAGGAGCAGAGGCATTCTGTCCCTCCTGGAGAGGGTCATGTTGGGAGGTATAGGGATGGGACTTGTTTGGCGTCATCTAACAACCCGGATGGGTGACAGTGGGAGACTAGCCAACTCTGCCATTAGCCCAGGCAAGTCTCCTGAAATTTGGAACAAGTATATTTGGGCTCTGATTGGGAATGGGTGGCTGCTGATGTGTTTATTAGAGTAGACTTGTTAAAATTTTATATTTGCAACTTGTTTGGTCTGTGTTCCTTAGGCTGCAAGCGGCTTAGGTACATCTACGTATTTTTCTGCAGAAGTAGAAAAATGTGATTTTGTTCTGCGCAGCTTACAGCTGTATCCATCTCTGAATGAGAACCATACTGTCTGCATAGGTAGAAGATTCTCACCAGGGGGAGGTGTATCAAGCCTTGGGGAGAGAGAAAATACCAACCAGCTCCTGTCATTTACAGGCTGTTCTAGAAAAATTACAATTAAAAGCTGATTGGCTGGTGCTTTAGCTGTCTCCATTTAATCTCTCTCCAAGGCTTGATACATCTCCCTTTAGAAGAGTTTCATTTTGCATTTGCAAAATCAGGCCCCCACCTACTGCTGGTCGCAGGTGCACTAAGCATCCTCACATAGCAGAGCATTGCTTGATTACAAATGATGACCATCGATGGTTATGCAACGTGCAGATTCTACCCAGCACATGCACATAGAGGGGCTGGCAGTCACCATTAGGGATCAGTCACTGATGTTTTTTCCATCGATGGCCTCCCATTGATGGTGAAAACATCCTCGCTATCAGATCACTGATGGTTACTCAGCATTGATGACCAATGGACACCAATATTGATAACCTGAATTATCTTCCCAAGAAAGACAAGTGGGAGGGCAGCAGCGAAGTCTGGGAGAAGTATTCAGGAGTCTCCATGAATATCCAGGTGATCAGACAGGTACTGTAGCATGGGTATAATTAGCAAGTCCACTAATATGTTTTATTTACTTTTAATTGTTCTAACCTCTTAAACCATTGGTTTGTCAACCTCAATCCCCAAATTTTCCCCACAGGTCATGTCTGGAGTATATCAGTCTGTGGAAGCAGGTGGGATAATTACCGATTTTTTTCACTTATATTAATTCACCCCATAACACCCCTTTTTTTCTCACCTATCCCTTAATCCTTCTCACTACACATAATTATTCCCTGCGATGCCCTGGGGTTGCTTGGCTGTGGGCTTTTTTGGGGGTCCCGTGCCCTAGGTTTGAACCCCTATAGTGTTAGGTACTGCAGCAGAGTGGAGTCCCTTGCCGCGGGGCTGCAGCTTCATGCATTGATCAATACATAACTAAACTACACTATTTATTATATGCTAAGCTGTATGATATCAGTAATGCTAGAGACAGTGCACCTACAACACCCCCCCCCCCCTTTTCTTCTGTAGAACTACAAGTCTCAGTAGGTAGCACCTCACATTACTGGCAGCTATAGGTGTGCAGTCTAAGGCCCCTCCCTAGGGATAATTACAGACCCAGCAAAATAGAGGAACTCGCCTGTGCATGGCTTAAGAAATCCAGAAAACATGACCTGTTGGTGGTATTTGGGAACTGCAGCTGAGAAGCCCTGCTTTAAACAGTCAGTTAATAACTGTAATGACTTAAGCTACATGTTTTCCCAGGATTTCTCCTGTGTGCACCACTCCCTCTCCTGTCTGCTGTTTGTACTTACTGAAATGAGGAAACAATGCAAATAGGAGGTAACTCATGCAGGGTGTCAGCTGTATAAAACCAGGGATCAGCAGCCGCAGAGACTGTCAGGACTCTCCAACCATGGGCCTGAGAAGACTACTACTGAGTGTCACCATCTTGCTGTGCCTCGTCGCTGAGGGCAGCGCAGATCTGTAAGTCATGAAACCTCTATTCTGCTCTCGCTGCAGCCTCTGTGTTATTTATACATTACCAGTTATTTATATAGCGCACACATATTCCGTTGTGCTGCACACAGTGTCCTGCATTCAAGGCTGAGCTGCTTCATATCAACCAGTCTGATTTACTTAGCCTGTCCCCCAGTCCCCACAGCGTTACTCAATCATTTTGATAGATACTTTCAGTTAGATTCACTTGTTTGTACTGTACATGAAATCCTGAAAACATGCTCTGTTGCAAGTAATTTGTGTTCTAGTCTCTGGAGTTTATTGCAGATGATATAACTATATGGGGCCCATTTAACAATAAGTTTTAGCTATTTAAAACTTTGTGTATGAAATGATGCTCTAGCTAATCAGCTACTGACATTGTCTAAATACATGACAGCTAGGAGCTGATTGACTGACCATTTATCTTATGCAATGTGTTTTAATAAACTTAAACCCGTTGGCCCCTATATGCTTAACTGTGCATACTGATCACGTCTCAATAAAAACATTGTTAACCACTTTGCAGTGAACAGAGGTCTTTTCATTAGAAATATGAAAAGCTACATTCAGTTATTTTATTTTTAGATTCCTGTATTTAAGTTTCAGGGAAAAAACCTCCCAGAAAGATGTAATATGCCAGACAAGGCTGAGCAAGCAAACTTGTACTGCAATCTGGTTCTAGAGATTATCCTTTCGTGTGTGTGTGTGTGTGTGTGTGTGTGTTACTCGGACCGCTGGATTGTCCCGCAAGCCGGTAACTGTTGCGAACTTGCGATGTTACTAGACCATATCCCAGAGTAACAGCGTTGGAGAACTAGGGCGAGTGTTGGGTACCAGGCAGACTGAGTCTCTCTAGGGAGGATGATTTTTTATTTTTTTTATTTTTTTACGGTCTCATTTGTTGCTTGATAAATTGCATTAAGTAACAATTCCCCATATCTTAGAACGGTACATTAAATGACTTGAGGGCAGATGTATAAAGCCAGGAGAAGTAATAAATAAGTGCAAGGTGATAACGCACCAGCCAATCAGCTCCAATATGTAAACTGACAGGAGCTGATTGGCTGGTGCGTTATCACCTTGCACTTATCACTTCTTTATCACTTCTCCAGGCTTAATACATCTGCCCCAGGGTACTGCAGAAGAACACAAATTTCTCCAGCGAAAACCATTTAATAAATTGGAGAAAACAGCAGTCGTCTCGAGAGAATGGGCTCTTCTCCACTTAGTAAATAGACCCCTTATTCACTTGACCATACTCTGGAACTATTCTTGTACATGATATTGAACCCATAATGCTGAAATCTGTGCTTTTTAGTACCCCATTGACAGCACAAGGCTGATTATTTAGTGTATATTATATATTTATTTTGTGCTTTTTTCTGCTCAGTGTAATCTCTATGCTAACAGTGAGGCTGTTTAATAATTACTGTTGCGATCACCTGTCCCTGCCCAATCTCTCGCTGTTTTCTCTCCCTTCCCAAATCTCCACCCAGTGTTCCAGTTCTTCAGGTTGTCTTGCTGAGACTGATGGGGGTGGGTATTCCCCAGTTCAATATAGAACCCTATTTACTATTTGATTATAATTTATAACCTCTCTCAACTCTTCTGAAATAAACGTGACTCTCCCGGGGATCAGGCGTTATGTCCCAATATCAGAACTATTGGGAGGTCTGCGCTGCTGGTTGATGCCCTTTCAGACACAAGCATGCCAGCAATCCATTTATAGGGTAGGGTAAGGGGGCTGGAGGTAGCTCAGCCCTTCATCATCCTCAACCATGCTACTGGTGATAAATGTTGGATTCCAGTATTTGTAGTAATTATTCTTACACTCCTTCCGGTGTGCTGTTTGGGCTCCTGCTGAAATCTCTCCACTTCAAAGCAAGCACGGCAACCTCTTCTAAAGACACCTAGCGATCTCTTATGAGAAGAATCAGAATCAGCTTTATTGGCCAGGTATACTTGCGTATACTAAGAATATGTCTTTGGTTTGCTTACACAACAGCCAAGTAGGTAACAGATAAGCAGGTGGGGGAGTCAAGTAAAGTCACATAGATAGGGACACAAGTGAGTTACATGTACGTCTAGTCAGTCAATGTTCAGGAGTTCAGCAGGTGGACCGCTTGGGGAAATAAACTTTTGAGGCTTCTGGTGGACCCGGCAGGGACAGCCCTGTCACGCTTCCCTGAAGGAAGCAAGTTAAACATGATGTGGCCGGGGTGTAGCTGGTCATTTACTATCTTTGATGCACGCTTTTTAGCTCTGGACAGGTACAGGTCCCGGACCGACAGAAGGTCGGCCCCGATGATCTTCTCTGCGGTTCTGACCACCTTTTGGAGCCTGCATCTGTCCCTCACACTGGCGGAGCCGTACCATACCAGTATCGAGAAGCACAGTACCGACTTCACGATCGCGGAGTAGAAGAGGAGCAGAAGCTTCTGTGGGATGTTGAACTTCCTTAGTTGCCTGAGGAAGAACAACCTCTGCTGTACTTTCCAGACAGTGGCGTCAGCGTTGGACCCCCATTTAAGGTGCTGAGAGATTGTGGTACCCAGGAACTTGAAGGAGTCCACTAGCGATACCACACTGTCAGCAATCGTTAGCGGAGGTGCACTAGCTGACTTTTTCCTGAAGGCCACTATCATCTCAACAGTGGACAGAAGACTGCCTGCAGGGGGTATTTATTCGCACCAGCACAAGTGATAAGTGATTAGTACATACTAACCTGTCCAAACTGACTGGATTCTTCTCTGACATGGGAGCCTATTTATTAAGCCCTTTGCAGCGTCTGCACATTAAATATCCCCCACATGTAGCAAAAGGCTACCGCACCAAATGCAGCCCCCTCAGAAGACTATTAGGACTGCGATCCGGTCAAACATATCAAGCTCCAAAATACTTTGCCAAAAGCTTCCCCAACCTCACTTCTCATGGCAAACTAACAGTCCACGTTTTAGTGATATCCATGCTTGTGCACAGATGGTTAAATCAAAATAATTGGGGTTCTAATTAAGTTACTGTGTCTGTGCTCAAGTATGGCTGTTCTTAAAGCCAGGACTGTTATACCCCTTTCAAATCGCAAATGCTGGGTCCCACCCGGTAATTGGAAACGGAACCTTACCGGGTGGGACCCGGTATTTGACCATACAAGCTGCCATTCCGACCTGGCATATTGCCGGGTCGGGTTGCTGTACAGGGACGGGGACTGCGGCATCATCGGGGGCGGCCAGACGGAGAGGCTCACTGTGACTAGGTGTGCCCAGGCGGGCGCGCCTAGTCACACAAAGATCCTGAATAACGGAGGCTCCACCTGTATGCACTAAAGTACCCATAGATATTGGGGATGCGATTTTGTTACCAGCGCTTGGGATCCCAGCGGTCAGCATGCTGACGCCAGACTCCTGAACGCTAAAAATGGTGGCAAATGGAATGCCGACCCACAGGGGCTATTCCACGACACCCATAGAGTGGGCATAGAACCTGTGGTGAGCGCAGTATGCTTGCAAGAGGCTTTGCACATGTTACGTCTGACCCAGTGCAGCATGGTTTTGCCCATTAGAGAAAGATTTTGCTTATGCGATCAGGTCTGAATTAGGCCCTTAGAGCATTAACCAAACCAATAAAAATGTTTCTTTCTGCAAACTAGACCTCACGACTGCCCCCAAACAGCCCATAATTAAAAGAAAAGCGGTGCAAGATAGAATTGTTCATCGGACATGCACAGTTTAATAAACCAAGCATTTCAGCAACAGGGACTGCCACTTTTGTGGCTGAAGTGCTTGGTTTGTTTGGGCCCCCATAAACCAATCTTTTTGCAAGGATTACCTCTGATCACTAATGAATAGGTTGATGAGGATGTTGGTGGTGGAGACTGCATGTGTTTGTCCAAACTGCTGGTGGCTGATAACAACCTGCTTGTTATTATGTTCATGAAATTAGTTTAAAAAAATTATATCGCACATGATGTAACATGGAGGAGGTGCCTAGATGGTTTACGTCCCTACCTCCTAATTACTTTGGCCTAAAAAATGAAGCAGACACCTTCACAAAAATTTACAGAATTTGGGTAAAAATAATCACACACCCAAGAGCTGACTTGTTTGGTCTTATGCCCAATCATCACAATAACTTTTTATCACTGTCAACAACTACTGCCACTGGTGGCTGACTTACACAAACAACATCCTCAAGATATTCGTCAATAGCTTTGTTAGCGTTGCATAGTACACAAATATCCCCCTCATCCTGTTGCACTTCCACACTAGCATCCTCAGTTTCTATTATGTCATCTTCACCATTTTCACTTGTACTGCTCATCCCCACATTTGCAGAGGGTGCAGAAATGGTGGAAGGAGGTTTCTATACAAGTATAGTATCAGCAATGTCAGACTCTCACGAACAGTAGCTGGCGTGGACACCTCTAGGCTCTCCTCAGGTCCACCATTAGTAGATGTTGTAGTACTATTGTGACTGGCAGCAGCCACAGTACTAGTATTTGGTTCTTGCTCTTCCATCCAATGATCATGATCCATATCGACTTTCAGCACTGTATCACTGCTGGCCTGATGTCTGCTAAACACATGTTTAAAAAAAAATAAAAAAAATTCAGGTGTTCTGTTAACAACTGTGACTCACTGTGCATATATTAAGGTGGCGTCCCTGGACCTTCAGACCGTTATAAACGCAGTGTCACTGACCTGAAGTAAAACCCACACAAGTAGAGAACTTTTCTTTCTTCAGTTTTACGCAAGTGACACTGACCAGTGATCACAAACAGTAGATCACTGTCCAAATAACTGTTTTTATCATAGTACATAGTACATAGTGCACAGTGAAAGTCACACAATCACTGGCTTTTCTATAATGTGTGCAATGTGTGCGGTGCACATGGGCCTCTGGGTCCAGGGGAGCGGGGGGGCAAACCGCACTCATTAAAATACTTACCTTACCGGAGTCCAGCTCTGGTCGCAGCAAAAATCACAGGCAAAATGGCCGCCATGCATGTGGGGTAGCCAAATTGGTCTCCTGACATGGCGGGCGCCATGTTTCCGGTGACCTGCGCATGCACAATGCCGGAGTCTACAGCGCCGTTAAGAGGAGGGGGCCCACCCAGAGGTGCACATGGGCCCCCTCCTCTGTACTTTTTTTTTTATTAACATAGCCCGTAACATGGCAGTTAGGAACTGATTGGCTGTTATCTCTGTCCACTTTATCTCTTTTCAAGGCTTTATCTATCCCAGTACCCCGGCACCCCTACACCTTAAATTTTAAGGGACACTGCTGCTAATTAAAACACTTGCTTTCACTAAGAGCACTGCCTATCCACACCCTATCCGTCGGATCTAGAGTGTGAAATGGTGCCTGAATCGCAGTGGGAGGGACTTGTATCCAATCCAAAACACATGAGATCCGATGCCGGGAAGATGACGTTTTGCCTCATTTTGGAATCTGAGCAAGGCAGGAAAACTAGAGCCCAGGCTTGGAAGTACTCTGATATGCAGAAGTCAGATGGGCTCGGTTTTCTGAAAAATGGACCCGCTCATCTAGAATATATTTTACACACATACACAATGCTAAAATCAGAGAGGACTAATAATGCTGATTAATACTGTGGATAAAAAAAAAGACCTTAGCCTGTAAGTTACTTATCGTTATATACACAATACCTGGCAGCTCCCACCCGTGCTGCATAGTATGGACAGTCATGGCTGTATTGGCTGTCTCCCTCTCATACACTATTCAGCTGGACGAGGAGGAGTTTTATGGGGGGGGGGTTGTCCGAGGTGCCACGTGATGGTAGGGAGCGGCAGAGATAATGAAAGGGGAGATGAGGAAGGAGGGTCAGTGGCAAACGCAGGTTTTTTAGAGGGGGTTTTCCAAATGCAGTCCACAGTCTCCCACTCTGCGGTACATTGGAGCAGGTGCTGGAGTCTGGGGGAGCAGTAGAGGAACCTAGTAACGACCCTGGGCTTTATAGTAAACATTTTGTCTTTGTATATACTATATGGACTACAGTATTAATCTTTAACACTATAGATGGTCTATATAGTATAGGCTGCATCAAACATATTTAAATAATATAAATATGTGGTCAGGAAAAAGTTAAACATGCCATAATAAATACACAAACATAACAGATCCAGAACTGCACTTTTTAAGTACACCTCCTCCCACCTCATGGTAAGGCTCCTGTCTCTTCTTACTGGCAGCTACTCTCTGGTCCAGTTCTCTGATTGAGCCTCAGACCACACACACCACAAACTTGGTAGCGGAAGCTGCTACCACTGGGCATGTGCAGCTGCTCTGCACTGTCCCTTAAACTGCATGATGTGGTCGCAGTTCTAGTAATCATTTTATATACCATTGCTATTGTCATAAGTTGAGCCACTTGCCAAAAAGATGGGGATTTCTGAGCAACTGGAACCCCCCCCCTAAATCTGAACTTGCCTATGACTGTGATGATAAGCTGGCTTTTGCAAGAACGAGATTGGTCCAAGGGTATGGGAGGAGGGCGCAAAGAAACTAATAAGCCTATGACTGTGTCAGGACAGGGCTGCCATCAGAAAGTGTGGTGCCTGGGACTGAGAACATAGGCATGGCCCACCTTGAGATGCCGGAGACATTTTGACTGTGTAAGGCTAGGGCCACACATATTGGCCAAGTGGGTCCCGCTGAACGGTACCTGCTTCGCCTGAAGGGGGATTTTCTGTTCACATGGATCCTGTTCTGCGGGATGCCACAGAACAAGATCCGACTAGTGATACACGGGATTTCAATAGAACACAGTGTGGCCACATACATTGAAATCTTGCCGTCCTGTCATCTGGCCCAACCGCAGCAGTATGTGTAGGCGCCAATGTGCAGTCTCCTTCCGGCCAAGCGGGTCCCGCTTAACAGGACCTGCTTGGCCGCTATGTGTTGCTCTAGCCTGAGGGTTAGTAGTTGCAAGCTGAGACATGCCCCCAAAATGGTCTCAACATGGGTGGCTGGGGGCTACAATGAACAATGTATCCTCCCTACCCTCTCCCCCACACATGGTGGTGACTGGGGGCTACAAAACACACACACACACACACACACACACACACACACACACACACGTGCGCACACACACACACACACACACGTGCGCACACACACACACACACACACACGCGCGCGCTATACAACACCCCCACACAGGAGTAACTGGTAAGCTATAAACACGCGCACACACATAGCTGCAGTGCTACATAGCACTCTCCCCATCTAATACGACCTCTTACAGACTGGCTATACGGCATTATCCACCACATGGTATATACATTTATAAATACATAATTTAATACCATCCACAGGAGTAACTGGGGGTTCTTACACCGCACTGTGTCCACATGGGTTAGTTCCACTTAGGATTGATGTATCTTCACACACAGGAAAGACAGATGCACTGCCACCAGTGCCATAGGAGAGGGACTAGGCTGGGTGAGGTGACCAACATACCCTCCAACATGACCTGCCCCACTAGGTACAAAATGCTCTGTTTCTGGACTTCTCTCTCAATTTATTATTACCATCACCTGTGAAGAAACAGCTTTCATATAATTTAACCAGTTCAACACAGGTGATGGAAATCATAAGTTAAGAGGGAAGTCCAGGAACAGAGAATTTTGTACCTAGTGGGGCGGGTAATGTTGGAGGGTCTGGACCAAGTGACTCTGACACAGCCAACCCGCCAGTGGCGCTCAGTGGGGCATGTAGCCTCCTTCATAATATGGCAGCTGCAGCACTGCCTGCATTTAGAGGTCTCTGAGAGTGCTGTGGCCAGGCAAAGTGGGCCACAGCACTGTGTTTGAATTGCAGGTGGGAGGTAGGGGAAGGGTAATAGTGTGGGCTTCAATCGGATGGCTGATGTAACAGAGAATAAACGTTTCCTGTCTACAGCACACAACATGATGGGAGGCTTGGAGCTGCAGCCACATTGTTTCTGTCCCTCTGTTGTGCAGTGCTCCTCTGAGAACATGTCTTGCAGAGACACGGTAATGGGGTGATATCACTGGTCTGTGCCCAGTTACTAAAGCAGAATAGAATAGAAGCCAGCGGCAGGTACAAAAGATTCACACAGTAAAGGTGTCTCTCATTGTAAGTTGATTCCTAAGTCCACCTTTGGTGTTATTCTGTACAGTAGCAGCTGCCACTCCCAGTCAGGGCCGGTGACGGGGGTGGGTCAAAAGGGTCACCTGTACCAGGCCCCAAGTATTAGAGGGGCCCCAAGGCCACGTAGTGCCCGGCAGGGATGTGAGCCGTCTTGTCCAAATAGGGCAGTGTGTTGTAGGTGGGCGCATCCTCAGAGTGACAGGAGCCTCTCGCACACAGTGACTGGGTGGCCAAAGTGTGTGCTCCCTCTTCCAGGTCCAGCTCTGTTGCAGGCAGTTACGGGACATGGCAGCAGCTCCACGGGGCAGAATTCCTGTGTCCTGCGCCAGCCTTTTATGGTGCGGTGTGAGGCCTGCATGGTACCAGCTGTTCGGTGTTAAGGTCTAAATAGTGAGGAGTACAGCACAGGTGAGCCTCTCCCCAGGGTAAGAGTGGATTGGTGAGGGGACACTGGGCTTTGGGATGGAGTGGGGGAGCTGGGAATGCAGCGTGGAGTCATTGGGGAGAGACAGACTGTAGGGCGTGTGGGTGGAAGAATATATATATATATATATATATATATATATATATATATATATATATATATATATATATATATATATATATTATTATTATTGTATAGATAAATTAATAAATATATATTTAACAGTTTCGCATATAGCACAGCAAATTCCACTGCGCATATCTGAGGGGGCCCCAGAGATATCACTGTACCGGGCCCCAATATTTGTGTTGCCGGCCCTGCCCCCAGTATGGCAGTGCTCGGGGGGATTTTCTACTGCTGGGGCTGCCAGTCCAAATTGCAATTAGCAGAAAGTGCTCCCAGTGTGAAGCCGATTTTCCGTTTTTAATTCATCAAAGCCGTACCTGGGTTCTAGTGGCTGTGTATCACATCCCTGTTTCTTCTCACCCTGCGGGTGCCCAGCAATTCCTGAGCTACTGGGCTTTCCCCAGTCTCTCTTCAGTGGAAAGAGCACAGCATCCAAAGAGTAAAGAGGGACTGTGCTGCGGAAATTGGGATGGTCGGGAGGTACGAAACCGTTTTATGCTTATGTACACCTGACAGTCCTATCTTCTGTGAATGCAGAAACTCACACTTGTGTCTTTTAGCTTCAAAGTGGAATATAACTTGAGCTCGGGAAATATGAAACAAATGATCACCGTAAAAAGAAGTGTATGCATAAATAATTAGGGTGGGAACTAAGAAAAACAAATCACGTGGAGGTTTTTTTTTTTTTTCCTTAAATTAATACTGGAGTAATCATGAGAGGGAATATTGTGAGAAAGTAGCATTGGGTGGGGCTGTGATGGAGTAAGGTTTAATTGAGGGTGAGGCTAGTATGATGAATAAAAATCTTCATTGTTTTTACATAAAATTAACTACTCTCCTGAATGTAGTGTCTTATATACAACTTGGAGCACGAGCGATACTGTTTGGTAACTCTTAAGGAATAAGAACTAGGTGCAGCCCAACTTAAGGTTTATTGTTGCACAAGTGTCTTGTTCCTACAGCTATAGGTTGTGACACCTGTGTGGATTTGATTTCCTTCCTCTAGAGCAGGGGTTCTTAAACTCTGTCCTCAGGACCCCACACAGTGCATGTTTTGCAGGTAACCCAGCAAGTGCACAGGTGTATTAATTACTCACTGACCCATTTTAAAAGGTCCACAGGTGGAGCTAATTATTTCACTTGTGATTCTATGAGGAGACCTGCAAAACATGCACCGTGTGGGGTCCTGAGGACCGAGTTTGAGAACCTGTGCTCTAGAGCAGTGTTTCCCAACCAAGGTCCTCAAGACAGTCTTGGTTTTAGTGATATCCAGGCTTGAACACAGGTGACTTAATTAGTACCTCAGTTATTTTGATTTAACCATCTGTGCTGAAGCCTGGATATCCGTAAAACCTGCACTGTTGGTGTGCCTTGAGGACCGCAGTTGGGAATGCCTGCTCTAGAGAGACACTGACGGCCTTTAAAACATACTTGCCTACCTGACCCTCTCCATGAGGGAGAAAATGCTCTGTTCCTGGACTTTCCTGGTAATGTATGATTGCCATCACCTGTGCTGAAACACCTTTCTTATCAATTACCTAGCTCACCACAGGTGATGGCAAATCATACATTACCAGGAAAGTCCAGTGACGGAGCATTTTCTCCCTCATGGAGAGGGTCAGGTAGACAAGTATGCTTTAAAAGGCTACAGGAAAATGCAGGTTTTTTTTGGACAGTGTTCTCTGACCATTATGTGGCATTGGAGAAATGGCTTTTCCCAACATTTTATTAACAATTTTTCTGGTACTCCCAAAATGGCACATAGTATCAACGTTGCAGGAAAACCCCATAGGCAGCCTTAAAAATATCCCTAGAATATAAGATGGGGGACCACCGAAGACCTCTTCAATATCTGCTGCCATTTCTGAATTTTGTTCACAAAAGCGGCCCTCATCGGTTTCTATGGAGGCTACTAAATTGAGAAACCTGCCAATTCCATAATAGTGGTAAATATGGATCGTAATGTGCACGCATGAAGCCAAACTGATCAAAAAAAAAAAATGCTGATTTTTATTTTTTTATCACTAGGCGTGGATTGACAGGAAGCAGACGTTTAGGGGTTGTCACTGGCAGTTTTCCGGGAGTGTCTGGGAAAAAATGCTCAGGCATTTTCAGGGAGGGTGTGTGACGTCAGCTCCGGCCTGATCAGCCTGTAGGAGTAAGTACTGGGCTAAGCACAGACTGGAAACGATCGCTAGGCTACGTTTTTGTACAGCCTGCGATCAGGTCTAAACTGCGCATGTGCGTCGCACGGGTACAAGGCGGATCATTGCTCAGCGATGGGTTTGTGCAAACGATCCATTCACAGAGGCGATTGCAAGGAGATTGACAGGAAGAAGATGTTTGTGGGTGTCAACTGACCGTTTTCTGGGAGTGTTTGGAAAAATTCAGGCATATCCAAGCGTTTGCAGGGAGGGTTCCTGACGTCCGTTCTGGTCCCGGACAGGTTGAAGTGGTATTAGCGGCTGAGTAAGTCCTGGGCTACTTGGAGGCTGCTCAAAATATGTTTGTTTGTACATCTCTTCTACACATGCGTTTGCACACTTGCAAAGTGAAAATAAACTCCCCTATGGGCGGCTACTATGCAAATGCAGGACTGCAAAAGACCCTAGCAAGCAAACGCGTCTGAATTAGCCCCATAGTGAGTGAGTTGTGAACGGATTTGCAGTTGGCTGTCGTTTGCAAAGCTTTTCGCACGGCATACGCAGACTTGCACAGGGCGGGTATTCACTCTGTCTGGACGGCGACTATCTGATCGCAAACCTCTGCAAATTCACGATCAGGTCTGAATTAGGGTCTTAATTTGTTCCTCAGTCAATTTATTTGACCATCTGGACTCAGAGCATGGATATCCAACCTGAACTGTAATGGTGGCACATGGGAAACTGAGGAATATTTACTAAACGGTGGTGACGTCCTTTCTCTTCAGAAGGGAATTAAAGCAACAGAAACCCCTGAGTTGAGTTTTATATAGCTGAAGGTGCAAGGTCCCCCAGCAGCACATTAGTGCAGTCCTGCTCCTGTCTTACTGATGGCAGATTACTTCATGTACAGGTATATTTTACACTACAATGTACTGTACATACATTCATTGTGTTGTGTTTGTTTGTTTTTAATCCTCTCCATAGAAAATATGTCCTGAGCACACCTGCCTCACTACACAGTGAAGAAACTGAAAGGCTCTGTGTCCACCTTTGGAATTCCAATGAGCACCTAGATGTCAATGTAGTACTGCAATACAATGGAAAGAATACCACCATCTTTGCAGAGAATGTTGTTGCTCCTAAATACTTCAAGTGTAACAGTTACCAGGTAAGGAGCAGATGGTTTGAACAATCCACAATATCTGTACACCAGATCTGGACTGAGTGACATGTTATGTTATTCACCATCGTGCTCCTCAGCCTTGTTGGGACAGAGGGGCATTGTTAAGGCTTCCAAGAACCACAATATTTCTCAGCCAACACATGCAGTTACCTGGCTCTGAGTTTTGTTTACCAGATTGCAATCTATTGCTATTCCCCAGTCATGCACATAAGCTCTGCCAACATAAAATGCTTAGTTGGTTCTACTCGGATTACTTGAATGAACTGGACGTGTTTAAATAGTGTTGTGTTTCCATACAAGACCTATAATCTCTCTTGTATGTGTGCTGTTTTTTAAATCCTTGAACTTTGTCGTCTCCTCCTCAGGTTCCAGCTGTCTCCATTTCCGACCCTGCGACAATCCTCTTTTCTGCAACTGGGAATGTCGCTAAAGTGTTGGATCGGAAGAATGTGGTGCTTATGCCCACTAGTTCAAATACCTGTATGTTTCAGATGGACAAAACGATTTACAAACCTGGCCAGAAAGGTGAGCAGAACAAAGGCAGACATTACCTTCTCTAACCACAAACCACCCAACATTGAGATATGGAGATGTGAGATGAAAGAAGCCCTGATCCTCCTCCAGGCACTAATTGTGCAAGCACTGCCCCTTTTTTCATAAGTCCACCTTCTGCAGAGCTCCATTATATGGTGCCAGGGCTGCCATAAAAAATTGCGGGGCCCAGGACTGACTGAATAGCCAGGGTCCCCCCAGGCAAATTACTTTACCCATTATAATTGTAAATTATATGTTTTCACGATCTGTCTGTGTAGTTGACCTACAGTATTCAATGAATAGTGACGAGCATATTGTAAGTATTATGTATGGAAAAATATATATATAGAAATTATATAGTCTCCGTAATTGAAGGCTTATGGGGCATACATATGGGGCGATTTTTGCCTATTTTCTAAGCGATCTGTCTATACATCGCTTAGAAATGAAGCACTGATCGCTCCGTGTGTACACCCCATAGCAATGCACGGTTCTGCACGTCGCCGTTGCCCGCTCCGCTCTTTGGCACATGCAGGCAAGATCTAGTTACATCGCCTAGCATGTGCATAAAGAAAGCTGGTTAGCAGAGATCGCTCAGCACACGTCGCGGTGTATAGCGATGTATGCTGAGCGATCTGTGCTAACCTAGATCACTTAGCAGTGCACACAGCACAAGTCGCCCCGTGTGTATGCCCAATTAGATTCATTAGTAAGTCAGAGAATGAGTGATACTGGAATGGGTAAGAGGAGGCTGGTGGGCAGTTGCAATTAACCGCTTCAGTGTTATGCCTGGAAAATTTCCGGGGCCAGCTACGTTGTGCAGACTGGCAACCCTGGAAATTTTCGGGGCATACCACTGCTCTCCCTCCCTCCATCTTACACTCCGCCTGCTGAGCAGAGTGCAAGGGAGGAGGGGAGGAGAGGGTTTCAGTGCTGGCGAGTTAGTGCCCGTCAGCAAATGCTGCCCGGCGGATGGCCATTGGTTGGTTATCCATCTGGAATGGATTCATCGATGGTTTTACCCATCGATGGTCATCCCTGCACTACTGTACAATTAAGAACCAGGGGGTGTGGCTTAGTGGGTGTTAGGGTCAGAGCTAAGCTCTGTGCCCTGACACTTTGAGAAAAAATAAATAAATTCGGTAGCATGGAACCGTCTATGGCGGGAAACCATCTGGTTTTCCCCAATCAATGGTAAAAGTATTCGACATCGGTCATAGGCAATCAAGGATTTTGAATTATCGATTGTCGTTGGCCATCACTAGCTACCCCTAGGCAATGAGCATTCCCTAGGCAAAGAGCATGGATCCCAGAGCATAAAACCCCAGGCAAAAAGCATGACACAATACGTGAAACCCCTGGCAAAGCGCATGAAACCCCTGGCAATGTGCAGGTTAAAAAATAAACAAACCAAAAACCTGCCCTGGGAGGTGTTACCAAATTGAAAAAACCTGCCACTGAAGGGGTTAAAGTAAAATAATCTCTGTAATGCATTTTAAAGTTCTGAAGCCTTTAGAAAATGGTACCATTTTTTTTTTCTTTTTTTTCTCCTGTTCAGTAAGGTTCCGTGTGGTCTGTCTAAACCAGCAGCTAAAGGCAGTAAATGAGAAGGTGAGTGACTAATACCTCTTTTATACCTAAATAGCGGGTCACAGCCGGAGGCCTGACACGGGAGCTACCCGGCTGCAACCCACATTCCCCGCCTTTTCCACCGAAATCACCAGCTCTGCATATTTCTGGGTTGGTGAGGTAGCAGTCGACGCGACGTGGGCGCCGCTTGGAGATCACATGATCTCCAAGCGCCGCCCATCCATTAATTGTAAACGGGAAGCCAGGTCGTGCAATCCGGCTCCCGTTTACACTGCAGTTTGCCGGTTTGAACACGTGTTCAAGACTGCAAACTACCTGAGTTAGAATACCGGGTCACTCTACCCGGATTATTCCAACTCTGCCCTTTTACACCGAGCAGAAACACTGGTTATGCTCACTCATGTGCAATAACCCGTGTTATATGCTAGCGGTGTAAAAGGGGTATTATTTACCTGATTTTGGGATTATTGAACCCTCTTCGTTCTGCCAGCCTAAGGCAATGCTCCCTTATTTTTTTTACACCACACCGCTCTAAAACAAAGTCTAGAGACCGTTTAGGATAATGTTTGTAGATATCTTCAAGTCCAATGCAATGGTTGTATTGGGGTACAAACATATATTTTATTTAAAACCTTTTTTTTTTCTTCTTTTGTCATTGATGCGAAGCCAGGTGATTTTTGCCTTTATAGTTGATGAATAATCTGCATCCACAAACTTGTACCATTTTTATTCTTGAAAGAGTTTATTGAGAAAATCAAAAAGTACAGGAAACCGATTTGGTACAGAAGGGTCTATTCATGAAGCAGTGAAAAGTGTGGAGAAGTGAGCCAATGGAGAAGTTGCCCATGGCAACCAATCAGCATTGAAATAATATTTATAATTGTACGGAGCAGCTGATTGGATGCCATGGGCAACTTCTCCACTGTTTTCACTGCTTCATAAATAGACCCCAGAGTGCCATAAACTGGCAAATTTGTTAGATTCAGAAAACAGACCGTCTACCCAAAAAGATCAAAAGAATTCAAAGGGGTGGGTCCCCGGGTTAGAAAGAGCCGAGGCCAGATTAGGCTAAAAGATTAGCTCTCCTATGTCAAATGGGGAGTGGGTGTTTAGCAAGGCCAGCCAAGGGCCTCCATATTTGTATTGGTGTCTGGATAATGTAGAAAAATCCAGAGGTTAAAGGAGGTATTTAGAATCACATTGGATAGGCACTTGAAGCACATGGGAAATGAGGCTGATGACCTCCCGACCAAAGTTTTGAACTCTTACATTTTATTTACTTTCCTCACTTTGACTGAAGTTCATTGAACTGTGTAAACAAAGGGTAAAATAAGCAGTGTTTCCCAAATTCTGTCCTCAAGGTCCACAGCTGACCTTTAAAACATGGACTGTTAATGCTCCTTGAGGATTGAGGCCCAAATGTATTAAGCCTTAAAAAGTGATATAGCGTAGACCAGGGGTTCTCAAACTCTGTCCTCAGGACCACACACAGTGCATGTTTTGCAGGTAACCCAGCAGGTGCACAGGTGTATTAATTAATCAATCACTGACACATTTTAAAAGGTCCACAGGTGGAGTTAATTATGTCACTTGTGATTCTGTGAGGAGACCTGCAAAACATGCACCTGAGGACCGAGTTTGAGAACCTGTGGTGTAGACTGACAAAGAGAGATAAAGTGTCATTTTTCACACACAGCCTGTGACATGGCGGCTAGGAAGCTGATTGGCTGGTACTTTATCTCTCTTTATCCATCTCTACTTTATCCCTTTTTAAGGCTCAATACATTTGGGCCTGAGTTTGGGAACCACTGTTCTATAGAAAATCTGAACTTTCCAACATGCAATTGTCCTTTTGCATAGCAAAAAACATTCTGAAACCATTATCATGAACTGGGCCCAAAGGGAGGTACCTGACCAAGACACATGTTGGGGATACATACTGCACTGGCTGAGCCAGATATTGCACAGTATGATAATGCCCAGTGACTTATGTACATAATCATGACTCTTGCTGCTTTTTGCACCCCCCCCCCCCCCCGAAGACTAATATTTGATCTTTCTTTGTTTCAGTTCCCAGTTATGTACCTGCAGGTAAGAAATTCAGGAATTATTTACACCATTATTAGGCTGCCTGCACAAATAGTGGATTGTATTTTTAAACAACGCCTGCATCCCATTGTGTGTACCTGCAAAGTAGTAATAGAGATACAAGGTCTCCGAAATGTTTTGGAAAAGTGGTGGGTGGTGACGGGAAGGTGGCTGTTCAGAAGCATGGAGATCTCTCGTGTTACGGGAGTGTTAAAGGCATGTCGCAGAACTGATTGCAAATTCAAGGATCTATAGACTAAACCTTGGAGAGAGATAAAGTACCAGCCAATCAGTTCCTCTTTCCAAGGCTTAGTACATAGACCCCAAATCGCTTACATTGGAGGCCATACCGTGATAGATGCCCTAGCATGAGAAGGAGCTACAGTAGTTCTGAAGGTTGTATCTAAAGACTCCTAAAATGAGAGTCTGATAGGCCCTACACACTGGCCGATTTTTTTGAAAGATATGAACGATCTCGTTCATAAATGATTGAGAACTCGTTCATATCTTTCAGTGTGGAGGCTCCAGCGATGAACGATGCGTGTCCCCGCGCTCGTTCATTACTGGTCCCCCGTCGGCTGTACATGCAGGCCAATTGGACGATCTCGTCCATATTTGCCTGCACTTCAATGCAGCCGGGTGACGGGGGAGTGAAGAAACTTCACTCCCCCGTCACTGCTCCCCCCCGCCGCCGGGTCGCTCATCAGCCGTATCCGCCGTCGGGCAGCTCGGAGGCGGGTCAGACAGTGTGTAGGGCCCTTTAGTCCTTGCACGTTCGGGTTCCTGGGTGGCCACCAGGTGAAGGGTTACTACTTGGTATAAAGTCGCAGACGTGACTGTGGTAAAAGACACACATGGACGAGGCAGCCTGACTCTGAATCGGGCCCCCACGGCAATCTGAACCTTCTATCCCTCCATACAATATTTCTACATGATTTCATGTGATGTCCTAAGTGTGCATTGATAGTATGTGTAGTAGAACACATTCAGAGAGCCGTGTAATTGCTTGTAAAATAAAGCATGGAGAAAAGGGCCTCTTTAGCCTATCACTATGTGCCACCACCTTGTAAGCCCATCCCTTGTGTACTTATTGGGCGATCTCTGAAGCATAAATGCAGTGACTGCAATGTGATCTCCAGTGTAAGGTGTAATAATTAGATCACTGACAGGGCTGTAACTAGGGCTGTGCGAGCGGTACCATCGTGCCAGGCTCTGGGGGCAACAGCATTGCTGTCACACGGTGCCTGCATCTGGCTAGCAGGGTGCAGCAGACAAAATTGCTGCTGCAGTGCTGCCCGGAGCGTCCTTTGGATGCTCAATACAGGCGCACTGCTGCCTGTACAGCCCATTAGGATGCTCCAGTCGGTGCTGTTCCTGGTGGCCCCGCCCCCTCAGCATGATGTCATTCTCTCAAGGGATGTGGCCGGCACAGGGCTCCGTAAAGCCCTGCTATGTCGCTCAGTGAAAGAGATGTGTCTTAAAGCTGAAACCAGCTCAAATTCTTGCAAACAGCTATTCTCAACTTGCTTAGACTGCTATGCTATTAGGGTGAATGAACATTGCCAGCGAATGAACATTTTCAGGTATAAAAAATGATCTTTACATTTCTCAACCTATCCCAACGAGGTCTCCTTTTCAGGGTTAGGGTCACACTGTTCATTCAATGGACTTGTGTATTCACTTGCAGCTCCTGTGCAGTCAATCGCCAGCAATTTCTGCACCCCTCGGAAATTGCTTTTTGTAAAGTTCTAATTCATCATTTTAATCTTTAAAGCAAATCATTTTCAAAGTCCATATGAAAATGACTAACCCGTGTACCGCTGAGACGAGGGCTTTACCATAACTGTTTATTCACCGGATGATCCCCCCCCTTCCCCATCTCTCCTCCAGGATCCTTCAAGAACTAAAATAGTCCAGTGGTCGCAACAAGAATCTGACCATGGGGTGGTCAACTTGGAATTCCAGCTGATCAGTGACGCTACTCCTGGGTCTTACATGATTTCAGCGGAAAGAGAAAAGGGTTCTCCGGTCACGGAGTGGTTTACCGTGCAAGAATATGGTATTTAATACGATTTATTGTGCAGTCTATGATTGAACCCATTGTGGCGGTCAAAATCCCACTCTCATACAGTAGCCGGTCATTAAGAGAATTGATCCGGGATGGTTTGTGTTCATGAATGTAATGTATATGTTTTGTATATGAATCCTGTTTTGGAAACTGACAAACCTGTGTTTAGTTGCCTATCAATGTAATCGGGTGACAACTATCTAGGGTAATTACATGTTCCCGATGAGCATTCCGTGGACTTTCACGGTTGCGGCCGCATGCTTCTTCTGACACGGCTACTGTCCCTGCTCCCATGGTAAAGAGAGAACACGGGGGAGATGTATCAAGCCTTGGCAATACCATGCCTTGTAAGTGATTGCCCTTTTTAAAAAACAAAAACAAAAACATCCAAGATCAGACTGCATCCCGCACCTATGGTGATCTCAAACACCATTACCCAAAAAGGTGTTAAAAAAACAAACAAAAACACTCTGGTAAATGGGATATACTGCAGCATGTCTGCAGAGGAGCATGACGCCTAGCTAGAACTACAACAGAATCGCTGTCCTGCGATTCCCAGAATAAAGACATGGGGCAAGATGTATTACATTAAATGAAAAGGTAAAACTGTTGAACTTAGGAATGTATAGGTGACATGATTTAATTTTGAGACTAACATTAAAAGTTTCTTTAAAATGTCATCACAGATTACTGTGTATTGGCAAAATTGAAATTGTGAGGTGACCCATAGACCGGCCCCTGGTGTAGTAGTCTCCGTCCCATTTACTTGATACATTCTGGATGGCTGTAATACAGTAGGTTACAGAGAACCCTTTAGGGCACTGCAAAAATACTTGAACTGGGGTTTTAATGCACGGTGGTCCTCAGGGTATTACAACCCGCTGTGTGTGGTGGGGGGGTTTCTTTCACAAGCCCTCAATCTACATTATAGACCAGGCCTGGCCAACCTGTGGCTCTCCAGCTGTTGTACAACTACAAGTCCCATCATGCTTTGCCACAGTTTTGCTATTAAGGAATGCTAAAACTGTGGCAGGGCATGCTGGGATGTGAAGTTTCACAACACCTGGAGAGCCACAGGTTGGCCAGGCCTGTTATAGACAGTATTATTAACCTTTTGTCTCTGCTCCCTTGCAGTGGCGCCCAGATTTGAAATAAAAGTGGATGCTCCTAACAGTTTATCGGTGACAACAGAGGAGCTGAAATTCAATGTTTCCGCTATGTACGTAAATTCAGTGCTCCTCGACCCCCCCCCCCCCCCCCCCCTTTTTTTTTTTTTTTTTTGAGGGGGAACACCAAAATTCAAGCAATTAACAATTGTGATATCTCCACACCAATCTTCCTGTGTTTTTTGTATTTTGGGACAAAGGGGGACATGTACAGTACTAACTTACTAAGCAGTGATAAAAGTGGAGAAGTGAGCCAGAGGAGAAGTTACCCATGGCAACCAATCTGCATTGACGTAACCGTTATAATTTGCATAATATAAACATATACAGAGCAGCTGATTGGTTGCCATGGGCAACTTCTCCACTGGCTGACTTCTCCACTTTTATCACTGCTTAGTACACGTCCCCCTTAATGTATAGTGAGGATGGGCTTAGAACGGAGTAGCCAACTTATCCTGCACGCCTCTCCCTCAGATACACGTACGGTGAGCCTGTGGCTGGTTCCGCTGTGGTTCAGTATTGCAAGCAGCCAGAATTTTACGGCAGACGACAAAATTGCTTCAAAAACAAAGGCCCCAGCTGTTCTAACATGACCGGAGAGGTAAGTTCAGAGACACTGTGGCCTACTTTATGCTCAAGTGAGGACCGGATACAGTACAGATGGGAGCTGAGAGTTGTCATCCTTTTTGACCTAATTTGTACCTTGCACTATGATTTGTATACTTACCTTTTTGCCTTTATCATCTGCTCTCTTTTTATATTGTAAATTCTTTATACTCCGACTTGCACTTAGATTATTGCTTCATAAATGTGTCCTGCTATCTACTGTCGGTACAGAGGTACGCAGGGTTCATAGCCGACTGCATTTCATAGCCGATTGCAAATGGGCAGGCTGATATCTGTGTGGTTTCGTCCAGCTAACACCTTGGCCTGTGTCATATGCTCGTACACAATTATGGTGTCCGGGTCAAGATTAAGGCTAAAAAGAAGCATTTGCATGCAAGTCAGACCAGCCCATAGGAATGTATGAGACCAAAACCTACGAGCGAATTATTGTCAATTGTTCTTTTTCTAGCACAGCCTGTAACTTGACAGATAGGAGCTGATTGGCTGGTACTTTTATTTTCAAAGGGGTCTAGTTATCGTTGGTTACATAATAAATGCGATTGTACCGAGCCAGTGTATCAACTGGCACCCGCAGAGATGGGGGTTCCGAAAGCTGCAGAGCGGGGGGAGTTCTGCGCATGCGTTGTCCTGCTTGATCGCTCTTGCACAGAGAGAGTTCCGGGGGTGTAGCCAATAGGCAGTGGCGCAAGTAGAAAAAATGTCTTGGTGGTCCTGTGCATGGGTGTGACCACATGGGGTGTGGCCAATGAAAATAGAGGGTCCAGATACACACACGCCCCCAAGTTGGTAAATCTGGCAGCATCTCATCCCCAATAGAAACCTATGGGGGTTGCAGCTGCTGGCGGAATCACGGCAGGTAATGAAGATATCGGAGAGTCTGTCTTGCATTCAGGGGATGCTAAAGATTTGTGGTTAGCCCCAGAAAACTGGTGTTTTTGGGGATTAAGCTGCATATATTGCTATATGTATGGTATAGAAATTCCACCATACCATAAGTTTCACCTTTTTAGGGGCGTATTTATCATGGAAAAACATTGTGCAATGAGAATATTTTAGTTTTCAAGTCTCATTGTATTATCTCACAAATTTTTCACTATTCATTGTGCCCTTATGAAAAAATTATCACTTCCGAAAAACTGTTTTTTGAGAAGTCCGTTTTTCAGAAAAAGTTGACTTTCCCCCTCTGAAGCTGCAGCGCCCACCAGCCCCCGCCGCCAGCACCACCTTACTTGTGTGTCCCGGGAGCGGCCGCCCCCAGCCAACAATTTACATATGTGGCCGCTCCACCCACCACCGACCATCATACTGCCGGGGCTGACCGGCTGTGATTGACCAATAGATAGTGATACCTGCAGCCACGGTCCCTCCCTTCCCACCGCATCATGCTGCAGCGGCGGCACCAGTGCTCCCCCCTACCCCATTGGTGGCTAGTAATTGCTGGGGCAGCCCAGCTGCAGAAAGGATTGCTACAGCCACGTCGCCCCCACTCCCCCCCCCCCCTGCCGCCTGCACCTTATTACAGGGGCCAGCCCAGCTGCAAAGATCACACTGCAGCCATGCCACCACCCCCAGGGTTGCACAAACTGTTGAGGGATTAAGGGGTTGTTCGCCATCTCAGGCAAACAGTTTCCCGATCAAACTCCAAAAACTCTTTTTTCGGAGTTTGATGAATGTCACAATTTCTACTTGTGACATTCTTCTCCTTCGGAGTGTAAAATTGTGACATTTTAAGGATGATAAATAGAGCCCTTAGTGACACTGTAGATCAAGGTTTTCAGAACCTAATGAAGCGCATGCTGTTGGATCGATTGACTGGTGCATTTACCTTCACTCCTATGTATATGAAGACCTCCTACATCTAAAGAATAAATTTGAGGTTTAGTTTAAAGAGAAACATTTTATTAAAAACTGGAGGCAAAATCTGGTCTTCTCTATAGCAATGAGAACTGTAATTGGATCACAACGCTAAAGGCAAGAGTTCGTTTTGGTGATGACCGTAGGGCAAAATGAAGTCCATAGGTAAAAACCTATGGACTTGGGTGTAAAGATTTCCGGCCAAGTGCCTTAATCCTTTGACCCTCGTTTAGCCATCAGTACACTTGGATTAGTGAAGGTGCACACTGATATATTACTAGTGCCACACTGATATATTCTGAGGGTTGGATTGCTCGTGTCAGGCTGAATTTGGATTTAGCCTAGTCCACTTATATTTTACCATCCTACATGTGCGGTTTATTGCCGTAATTCGGTGGCAAAATCATAATGGTTGCGAGTGTGAAAAAGCCCTGATGTGCCAACCTATTGTTGCAAAGACCCTAAATTGTAAACCCCCCCCCCCTCCCCCCAATCCTTAATTTTGTATTGCTGACATGGATAATGCCGACGCGGTAAAAATTGAACAGTACAAGTCAACATATGACTCTCTATAGTCTGTCGACTTCCTGAAAGTTTTGAGCTCAGTCCTCGGAAGTTTTTTTTGAACGTGACTTTACAACAGAGGGGAACACTGCTTTAATGCCACTGTGTCTCTCCAAGACATATGAAAAAGTAGGCGCATGGGTGTTTTATTTATACATACATATACTAACTAGAGGAATTAGAGCCAGCACATCCCATACATTACGTGTATAAAATCAGTGTTCTAGCACGTATCCAAGTGCATACTCCATTCCTGCTTGCCTGTTATAACACTGCACGTTGGATATGTTTTGAAACTGTTCTGCACAACTTTTTTATACTGTCATGTATGTGCCGGCTTTAATGTTGTATTGATGTGAAAAGTAATGCAATTCATTGCCAACTTGAAGGTTCTGCAAATTCACCGGGATACGGTCATTAGGTCGACAACACTTTGGTCGACAGTCATTAGGTTGAACACTATTGGTCGACATGCTTTAGGTCAACATGGTCACTAGATCGTGACGGTCATTATGTTGACATGGAAAAAGGTCTACATGAGGTGTGTGTGGGTTTTTTTTTTTTTAATAATTTTTTTTTTTTTTAATACTTCTTCACCACGTGGACTACGACTGGAAATAGTAACCTGTGCATAGTGCAGTGGTAGCGGAGAAAAGCACCTTGCCCGAAGCATGGCGAGTGGAGAAGCCATGCGAGGGGACACGGTGCACTAATTGGGGTTCCCCGTCACTCTACGAAGAAAACGATACCAAAGTAAAAAAAACTCATGTTGACCTTTTTCCAGGTCAACCTAATGATCATGTCGACCTAATGACCCATACCCAAATTCACCATGGTAAACCTACTCTGTTGTACAGTTGCTATGTTTGTGTGGATCCATGGTTTTTCACAACAGTAATTTATTATTATTATTTTTTTATATTTTTGCGAAACTGTCTAGTGGAAAAGAGATTTCTTGGTTAATTGATGCAGCTAATACTGTATAATATTGCTTTACTCCTAGCTTGGTCCGGATGGCAGTTACAGTGGTGTTATTGACATGATGTCGCCCACCATGAGGTCCATGGGAAGATCAACATCTTTGACTTTGGACATCACATTGGTTGAAGCAGGAACTGGTAAAAACTTAATACAGTCTTACTGTGGAGCTTTTCAGATCTTTATTTTAACAAGCAGTACCTTAACAGTTATATGTGCCAATATGAGATCATCGATAAATTGCTCTTTATGTCTGTTAGATCTCGGCCACCTTATGGCGATCTCCGATCTTAGCTACTGTATTTCGGTTTCTGTAAGTGTTTGAGGTTACCCAATCCTGCAATATTGGATTTCTTCAAATCATTGCTATTGTCTTGTATTTTTACCCCCAGACATTCAAATGACCGAAACGCGTTACATCTATATCACCAGCCAGCCAGCGTCACTTCGGCTTGACTATGACTCAGCGAACCAATATTTTAAGCGTGGATTGGATTACCCTGTTGTGGTGAGTGTGGAATCGTGTACAGCTAGATGAGTCTGATATGGGGATGGGGACGGGGACGTAGTGCAGCCCCATTCATAGGGAGTGGTAAGTCTCAATTCCAGACGCATTGCACACCGCGTTTTACAGAGACCACTTGAAGAACCCTTTTCCCCCTGATTTTTTTAGATCAACCCACTGAAAATAATACTCCCCGTGTTTCCCTGTGTGCCCCATGTCGCCTTGACTACTTATGTTTGGGCAACATCTTCCTAGTTGGTATTAACTTCAATAAATAACTAGGCAATAGAAACTATAAAGCCAGATATATATCTTCAATTCCAGGCACATTTAAAGGATGAGAATGACCAACCTATGCCTGACGAAGACATTGACTTGGATCTCGAGGGGCAGGATACTCAGACTTTGAAAACGGACCATGATGGGCGAGTGGAGTTCCAGATAGACACATCCAATATGATACAGCAAAACTTTACTTTCAAGGTAAGCAATTTAAGCAGCGCTTTTATGGAAGTGCCATGAAGCCATCTTACCCGTGCTAAAATCACGTATTTTGTAATCCACTATTGTCCCTGCACTAATATCTGATCAGTGTGTAAGACATAGGGGTCTATGTGCTAAGCTTTGGAGAGTTCTGAAGTGGACGGAAATAAAGTACCAGCCAATCAGCTCCTGACTGTCACTTTACAGGCTGTGTTTCAAAAATTACAGGAGCTGATTGGTACTTTATCTCTCTCCAAGTGTTGATGCATATTCCCCCCCTGTATGAACAGCTGCACAGAGATGTGGTTTATATGCTGGAAGTGAAAGGGTTTTTCTTTTAACTTGAGTGGATTTATTTGAATAGTAACTGGGGCTTCCTGGTCCAGCTTCTCCCAGGAGGTCCGTCTATCACAGCAGGTGATCTTCTCTCCAGTCTGAGAGGCCATGGTTAGACTACCACCTGTTGAATGTCCTGCCTGAATCTTTCACAGGTCAGCTACAAGAATCAAGATCAGTGTTATTATTCTGAATGGCGAGATGCAGAATATCCCACTGCCGAATACACCGTTTACAGCTTTTACTCACAATCTGGGAGCTTCCTGCAGCTGAAACGCCCTAAAGGAGAACTGCGTTGTGGACAAACCCACAAAATTGACTTGCAGTATACTATAGCCCCATCAGGAGTTGGTGATGGAGCAACAAAGGCCACTATCTACTATATGGTGAGTGGTGGAAAGGGTAACTGACCAGACTGACAGCCATGTGAACGCATAAAACTTGGACATCTTATGGACTGTCTGGACAATTTTAGCCGCACCCGGTTTATATATACACGCAAACTTTATATGGAAACAGAAATGTGTTTCTTAATCAAGCACTCTTAGCCTGTAAAGAAGAGTTTAATATATAAATGTGTTAATCAGGTCAGCCCAAAAAATCTGAATATTTTGCCAAGATTTTTAAAATTTTAGGTCACTTTAAAAAATAAAGATTCCAAGTTGAGAACAGAAATGATTATCTTGACAGGACATGTGCACTGTTTCCTATTCCTAATGTCCAAGTATAGATGATTTGGGGCCAGATGTACTAAGCCTTGAAAAGTGATAAATATCACGGTGATAAAGTACCAGCCAATCGGCTCCTAACTGTCATTTTTCAAACACAGCCAGTGGCATGGTAGTTAGGAGCTGATTGGCTGGCAGTTTATCACTGTGAAATTTATCACTTTTCAGGCTTAGTACATCTCCCCCTTGGTCCGTTAAATGTGATTTGCAGGAGTCCCACAAATAGTTATAACTTTATAGAACCCTTTAGACCCATAACTGTTAGTTAGTTAACAGTACCGTTCTATAGATTGGCTAATGCCTACTAGTTGGTAGGTGTGAGGAAGGGGGTTAGTGTACACTTTTTTTATTGAATATAACCTTATTCAAGTAATAGAAGATAAACCACTGTCCATATGATAAAGTATCTCTCTTGGGCTAAGTACTGTACAGCACTGGGACACTGCAATATCAGTGATTGGCTTGGGCATACGCAGACCCTTTTATAGAGCCAAGTAAACAACATGCACCTGCAGTCTAATCAGCCTGACCTTTAAGTCTGGAACTCAGACATGTAAAGTTGAAACTTGCACAATAACCCTTGGAAGATGGCTTGTACCGTGTAACCATTTTAGCTACATGTCAACACTATAAATGTCAGTGGGTGAAAAACAATATAAAAAAAAAAAAATATATATATATATATATATATATATATATATATATATATATATATATATATAATTTTATTTTCCCCCTCTCCTTCTCACCATTTACTACATTTTTTTTATATTATCCTTTAGACATTATCAAACTCAAAGATTGTGAGTAATGGTCAGAAGGATGTTGACTTGACAAACTGTAAGTATGTTCTCTTAGCCAAATAAGAATTATTATTATTTTTAAAAATTTTAAGATATTTCGACGCGCTTGTAAAGTGTATCAAATAATGTTGTTGCATATTATTGGCTATGGTTTCTTTATAATCCGCTTTCTTATATGGGTAATCGTCACTGTGACGTCTGTTCAGACTGGCTCACTAGCTTCCTCCATCCTTGCAGCTAGGAATGGGTCCCTGTCCTTGGATGTCCCTGTGTCCACTGATCTTGCCCCCAGTGCGGATCTGGTTGTATATGCCATCCTGGAGAAAGAATTAATTGCTGACACTATCAAGCTCGATATTGAGAAAACCTTTAAAAATGTGGTAAGTGCAGTAATGTGACCAATAATCCACGGAGTGCAATAAAACTAAAGATTATGGCATTTGAACTTTTCGTTTTGGGTTTTTCTGTTTTTCTTGTGCTAGGACTGACTTTTTGGGCATGATATAATTTTTTTGTTTTTTTTTGTTAAAGCCCTTTTAGTAGAACTGGGAAGTACTCCAATTTAACTTTTGTCATCTTTTTTCCAACGGAAACATGGCTATCAAAAATTTTAATGTCTGCTTGCCTCTATATTAATTATCAACCACTTGCTTTCAGAATACCATTTTCTCTTCTGTAGATTAGATGTGCACATGTCTTTATTTACAATATATTACCCTAGGATGTACAAGCCATTGTTTTCAGTTTAGTCACTAAAGAAAATCGCGCTCCAGCCGCGCAGGGACGGATGTGATGTGAAGGATTTTACACTTCGCTTTGCAGAGACTGTTTTTCATGTTGAAGTTATTCAATATGGTGGTTCTGGGTGTACTACTATGTATTTTTCTAGAGTAACTGGTGTTTCTTCTGTGGGTTGTTGGTCACAGTGGGGGAGACTCATCAAGCCTTGAATTTATGTAGAAAGTGCTTGCTTCTCAAATCTGTAGCTTCCAATTGTGTTGATGGCTAAATTTTAAAAGGGCAATGATTTTACTAGCAAAACATGGCTAGTAAATGCGTTGCCTATTTTAATTTTTATCGTCATCCCGAACTAAGTCACCGGGTTTTAAAATCTGACTCTTGGTAAATAAACCCCTGGTTTAGGGGGAAGCAGATGGCTTTACCTGCACCGTCTAGATGACTGATTCTGTGTCCTCTCATTTGGCACTTCTAGGTTTCTATGACTTTCTCAGCAGAAAAGGGGGTTCCAGGCTCCAATGTTGAAGTAAAAGTTTCTGCAGATCCGAATTCCATCTGTGGACTTAGAGTGATTGATTACAGCCTCCTGCTCCTCAACTCCTATGAGAGGTTCTCGGCTGACACAGTAAGTCATGGAGACCCTAATAATCCTTTCTTGCCTGGGCTGAATGATTAAATAGATCTTAACTTTACTTCTAAACTCTCAACCTCCACCTCTTTGTGGTGATGGTCTGTCTCCTCTAAATGACTGAAACCAATAAAATGACATGTTAATGCATATCCCACAAAAATGGATTCTTGAGGACATTGGGTCCAGTTTGAGATTTTATGGAGAGGGGATAAGTAAACGGTCAGTCTTGCTGAGTTACGTTGGGTTGAAGCTCAGATAGATAGAGGGGAATAGGAGGTTGCAGTAGTTGATTTGGGAGAGAATCTGTCTATGAGGAGTAAAGCAGATATCCGAGGCAGATGTGGCCCAAGGGCAGTGGGCTTGAGAGGAAATTGTAGTGGACATGATGACTGAGATGTAAGGGGAGGTAATGACTTATGGAGGAGAGAAATCTTTATGATCTGTTTTTGGTCATAGTACAGAAGGGGAACTTTAAGGAAGGTGAGGTAGGTTATGGTGGCAGCCTAGAGGTGGAACTAGATTATGAGTGAATTCAATTTCCAAGAGAATGTGTGCAGTGCCTTGTGGGTCCCCAACATAGTGCAGGGGTAAAGACACTGAAGGAAGCCACAGTCATGAAGGCTAATGGAGTGAATGGTGATCAGTGGTGTTGAGTTGCAGCAGAGTGGTCCTGGAGTATGGAGAAGTAACTCCAACTTTTTCCATCTCTTTTCACTTTCATATCTCAAAGCTAGAGATTAGGGGCCCGTTTAGCCATTAGATTTTGCTATTTTAAAAGTCATTGAGTATGATAAAATGTGCTTCAGCCAATCGGCTCCTAACTCTTATCGGTTTGAAAAATGACAGGAGCTGATTGGCTGGAGCATCATTTATTATATGCAACACGTTTTAAATGGCTAAAACATTTTGATAAATGGGGCCCTTAGAACTCATCGTGTGTCCACAGCACTGACTTGTGTCCCTGTAATAGGTCTACAACTCCCTGAGGTACTGGAGCTCCGGTTACAACATTGGTGGCTATAATGTAGAGGACCCAGCACCTCCGTGTGAGGATGGAAGAAAACTTCACCTCTTTGATGGAGGATTCTATAACCTTGTAAGCAGCAGCACTGAAGGCGACAGCTATAATCTGCTTAAGGTGAGTTTAACCCGTAATCGGCAGGACAAAACCTGGGCTAGCATAGGATCTCAAATATGCTCCCCCCCCCCCCTTTTTTTTTTTTTTTTAAATATCTTTTACTTAGACACTATCAATACATAGGGAATCAATACATTATTGAAACACAATGGAAACATGGTATCGATCATTTTACAAAGTGTACAGAGTACAACTGTAACAATCAAGTTGTGGTAACAATATTGAAGCCATAGTTACTGTTCAACTAAGATAAGAGACTAAGGGGGACATTTAAAAAGCAGTGATAAAAGTGGTTGACATGGGCAACTTCTCCAATCAGCTGCTCTGTATACTGTTATAGTATGTAAATTATAAATGTTGCGTCAATGCTGATTGGTTGCCATGGGCAACTTCTCCACTGGCTCACTTCTCCACTTTTATCACTGCTTAGTAAATGACCCACTAATTGTGACAAAAGACATTCCGTTAGTTACAGTGTTGCATCTTGGTATGGAGCCCTGAAGGGGGACGCCAGGTCGTACCATCCCCAAAATTATCCTAATATTCTTGTTTTGTAAACCTCTTGGACGCTGAATCTTGCCTTGCCAGCCTAAACCTTCCCACTGTTCCAGTCGTAGGGTATCCTTTAATACCCTATTGTATTACCAGTGGCCAACAAAGACTCAAACTATTTTATACATGTAAATGCAGTTGTTTTTAATGTTTCTGCCTTGTTTCTTTCAGGGACTTGGGCTTCATGTTGCAACACCTCTCAGAATGAGAAAACCAGAGGTCTGTAAGGATGAGACCCAAGAGATCAGCCCACGTCCAATAAAAGTACTTGCTAAAGGTGATCATAATATGACTGCTACTATTTTTGAAGGTCTTCAGTTTAAGAGGCATGGGGCGTATCCTATTAGCTGTGATCCTTTTTCTTCCAGGGAAAAAAAGGGCTGATAGTGTGATTTTTGTCCCATGGTTATTGTTCGGCTATCTAAATAGTGTATGTATGTATGTATGTGTGTATATATGTTTGTATATATATAAATTGTATATATATAAATTATATATATATATATATATATATATATATATATATATATATATTACTAGGTGCTTCATCGCGCCCTACGGGCGCTCTTCACACCGTCGGAAGGGGCTACGCCCCCTTAACCCCTGCATGCCTTTCTGGGGTTCAATATATGGAGTATTACCTGCATTCCTAGTTTTGTTAGTGTTTGAATATTGCACAATGAAAGGGCGTCCGATGATGAAGGGGGCGTAGTCCCTTGCAACAGTAAGGGGTTTGGGGAGTGGGGACCGCGGATGGGGGAGGGGGTATGAAGGCGCTGTGGGTGGGGTAGGAGCAGGGGTGTCGCAGGTGGGGGATGGCAGCTGCAGGGCTGTTTCGGATGGAGGAGGGGTTCCGAAGGCGCTGCAGATGGGGAAGGGGTGGGTGTGCAGTGGATGGGGGAGGTGTCCAGGGGGCGCGGTGGGTGGGGGAGGGGTGGATGCGGGGGTAACGTGGGTGGGAGAGTGGCGGGTGCGGTGCTGTTGCGAATGGTGTAGGCGATGCGGATTGGGAAGGGCCTGCTGCGTGGGTGGGGTAGGGGATCCAAAGGTGCAGCGGGCGGGGGAGAGCCAGATGCGGGGTGTGGCGGATGGGGGAGGGGGTCCGGAGGTGATGTAGGTGGTGGAGGGGCGGGTGGCATAGGGGGTCTGGAGGCGCCGCGGGTGGGTACCGGGGGAGGGGGCCAGGGGGGCGTTGTGTGTGGGGGAGGGGCAGATGCTGGGCTGGATGGGGGAGGGGTTCCAGAGGTACTGCGGGTGGGAAAGGGTGTGGCAGGTGGGTAGGAGGTGTGGAGGCGTTGCGGGTGGGAGAGGGGGGGGGGTGCAGTGAATGGGGTTAGGGGTCCGGAGGAGGGAGGGTCCGTGTGTGTTGAGGTGTGGGGTCCGTAGGTGCTGTGGGGTCCGTAGGTGCTGTGGGTGGGGGTGCCACGGGTGGTGGAGGGACAGGTGTGTGGATTTGCGGTGGATGGGGGAGGGGGTCTGGAGGTGCTGCAGGTGGTGGAGGGGTGTGTGCGCGGGTGGGTGCGGGGGTGCAGCGGATGGTGGTGGTGGTCCGGGAGTGTGGGAGAGGTGAGGTGCTGTGGGTGGGGGAGAGGCGGGTGAGGGGCTGTTGCGGATGAGGGAGGGGTTCCGGAGGCGCTGCAGGGTGGAAGGGTGCAGGTGTTGCGGGTGAGGTAGGGGGCCTGGAGGCGCTGCGGGTGGGGGTGAGGTGGATGGGGAGGGGCTGCAGGTGGTGGAGGAGCGGGTGGTGTAGGAGGTCCGGAGGTGCAGTGGGTGGTGAAGGGGTGGGTGCTGAGGGTGGGGTAGTGGGTCCGAAGGTGTTGCGGTTGCTGGAGAGGTGGGGGTGTAGGGGATGGTTCAGTGGGTGCAGCGGATGGGGGAGGGGTGAATGCGGGGGTTCAGCGGATGGGGAGGGGGTCAGGGGATGCAGGAGGGGTGGGGGTGCTGTGGGGGGAGGCGGGGGAGGGGCTGTTGCGGATGGGGGAGGGGTTCCGGAGGCGCTGCTGGTGGAGAAGGGTGCAGGTGTTGCGGGTGAGGTAGGGGGCCTGGAGGCGCTGCGGGTGGGGGAGGGAGGAGGGTGAGAGTGCGGTGGATCGGGAGGGGCTGTAGGTGGTGGAGGAGCAGGTGGTGTAGGGGGTCCGCAGGTGGAGTGGTTGGTGGTGGGGTGAGTGCTGCGGGTGGGGTAGTGGGACCGAAAGTGTTGCTGTTGCTGGAGGGGTGGGGGTGCAGGGGATGGGTCCGGGGGTGCAGCGGATGGGGGAGTGGGGGAGGGGCTGCTGCAGATGGGGGAGGGGTTTGTAAGACACTGCGGGTGGGGTAGGGGGTCCGAAGGCGCAGTGGGTGGGGGTGCCACGGGTGGTGGAGGGGCAGGTGCGGGGGTTTGCGGGGGATGGGGAGGGGTCCAGGGGCGCTGCAGGTGGTGGAGGGGCAGATATCAGTGCACATAGTCTCTGTGGTAGTTAGTGAGGGTTGGTGATGGTGTGAGAGGGGTGAAGGCCAGTACACAGACAGGCAGTTAGAGAGCAGGATGAGGGTGACAGGGCATAGTGACGGGGAGTACTTAGCAGATATAGGGGTGGGCTACAGGTGTGATGTCACAGTGTGTGTACCTTTGCTCTCATGTGTGAGGTATATGTGAGGTATGTGTGAGGTAAGGATGTGCGGGTCGTGGTGGCCACTAACCTCCAGGCTGCTGCTGTGAGATGGTGACTGCAGAGGGAGAGAGCTCAGACCCAGCAGCAATGGGTCGTGGTCAGCATTCCTTCCTGGCCCCGTTCCGCCGCACACTGTCCGCCCCGTCTGACGGGCGTCATTCCTCCATCCTGCCTGGCAGCGTCAGCTGCTGTGATTGCGGAGCATAGGTAAGCGTCCGGAGCCCTGTGGGCGGGCAGGCATGGTGTTTCCCTGGAGAGGTGCGGCGCGCGTCCTTAGGCTGCAGACGGAGGGAGCTCCGGCCCAGCAGCAATGTTGATTAGTGCATGTCCCGTCCTGGCGCTGTCCCGCTGCACATGCTCCGCACCGCTTGCCGCTGAGCATGGCAGCCCTTGTGTGTATGCTGCAGATGCTGATCTAGCGGTGCCTGAGCTAGCGCCCTCTCCCTGGGGTGTGGGTGTCAGGCGGCAGGTATGGTGTGTAGGTGGGAGAGGAGCTGCGGGCGGCGACTCGCTGCCTGCAAGTACCCTCCATATCAGCGCTGTTCCCCTCCCTGCAGATGGTGTCAGTGGCCGTGGTGTACTTTTGCTACTGGTGGCCAGGGCCGGTGCTAGGGTGTTCGGCGCCCCCCTGCAAACTATGAATTTTGCGCCCTCCCATATTCCTTTGTTGTGCATCGGGAAAAGTGGTGTGGTCTCACAACTAAAGGGCATGGCCACACAATAGTACCCCCATTTAAAATTACGCCACAATGTAGCACAATCTTATTCATCTTATACGTAATGCCCCACCCGTAGTAGTAGCGTCCTTATACGTAATGCCCCACCCTTAGTAGTAGCGTCCATATACGTAATGCCCCCCCAATAGTAGTAGTGTCCTTATACATAATGCCCCCCCAGTAGTAGTAGCAGTTATATGTAATGCTCCCCAACAGTAATAGTAGCGTCCTTATACATAATGCCCCCCCAGTAGTAGTAGCATCCTTATACATAATGCCCCCCCAGTAGTAGTAGCATCCTTATACATAATGCCCCCCCCAGTAGTAGTAGCGTCCTTATACATAATGCCCCCCCAATAGTAGTAGTGTCCTTATACATAATGCCCCCCCAGTAGTAGTAGCAGTTATATGTAATGCCCCACAACAGTAATAGTAGCATCCTTATACGTAATGCCCCACCTGTAGTAGTAGCGTCCTTATACGTAATGCCCCCCAGTAGTAGTAGCAGTTATATGTAATGCCCCCCAACAGTAATAGTAGCGTCCTAATACGTAATGCCACCCCTGTAGTAGTAGCATCCTTATACATAATGTGCCCCCAGTAGTAGTACCGTCCTTATACATAATGCCCCCCCAGTAGTAGTAGCATCCTTACATGTAATGCCCTCCCAGTAGTAGCGTCCTTATACATAATGCCCCCCCAGTAGTAGTAGCATCCTTACATGTAATGCCCTCCCAGTAGTAGTAGCACCGTCCTTATACATAATGCCCCCCAGAAGTAATAGAGTCCTTATACATAATGCCCCCCCAGTAGTAGCGTCCTTATATGTAATGCCCCCCAGTATTAGTAGCCTCCTTATACGTAATTCCCCCCTATAGTAGTAGCGTCCTTAGAAGTAATGCCCCCCCATAGTAGTAGCGTCCTTATACGTAATGCCCCCCCTATAGTAGTAGCGTCCTTATACGTAATGCCCCCCCATAGTAGTAGCGTCCTTATACGTAATGCCCCCCTATAGTAGTAGCGTCCTTATACGTAATGCCCCCCATAGTAGTAGCGTCCTTATACGTAATGCCCCCCCTATAGTAGTAGCGTCCTTATACGTAATGCCCCCCCTATAGTAGTAGCGTCCTTATATGTAATGCCCCCCCTATAGTAGTAGCGTCCTTATACGTAATGCCCCCCCTATAGTAGTAGCGTCCTTATACGTAATGCCCCCCCTATAGTAGTAGCGTCCTTGCATGTAATGGCCCCCCCAGCAGTGGCGTCCATAAAGTGCGCACACACAGACATACCTCACACACACACAATTCACACATATATACAAACACACACACCCCACTATATATATATATATATACACACACACACACACACACACACACACACACACACACACACACACACACACACACACACACACTATATGCACACACATTTCTCTCTCACCCTCCACTTACCAAGTCTGGCTGGCCGTCACTGCAATGCTGATTCCACCACTGTTCAGCTGTCTGGTCCCGTGTAGCTCCGCCCCTCTATTCTGTGTAGCCCCGCCCCCTCGTGACGCCGTAGCCCCGCCCCCTTTTCGGGACCCGCGCTGCACAGCACACAGCCCGCTGTCACAGGTGATTGGGGGGGGGGGGAGGACAGGCACAGCAGCCGGCAGCTAGTGGCCATCCTCACCTCCTATACTATAAGGTAGGGTCTTGCACCTGACTGCTGCTGGCGCTGGGTATGGGGTAGCTCCCTGCAGCAGATGCAGTTGACTCCGCCCAGCGTTACGAGCACAGAGTCACAGATTAAGGCAAATATATAGGAGATATTATATTATATATTATATTATATTTTTTTAATTTGGGGAGGGGGGATAAAAATGTCCAGTTTTTTTGTCCGATAACACATGGAATCTGAGATAAGTATCCTGGACCCATGTGTTATCGCGGCTCTTATTTCATCTTATCGAGGATTATGCTTCACGTGCCAGAGGACCTGGGCAAATCCAATAGCCGCGGTACCAGGCTTGGACTGGCCCACAAGGGTACAGGGGAAACCACCGGTGGGCCCCACTGCCCGGGTGCCCCCACCTCCTCATGGAGGGATCAGGTTCCAGACTGTGCACTTGAATTATACATATATTACCTTATACTGCAGAAGACTATAGTGTACATTATCATGCATGCACTAGCAGTATTTACTATTTATATTTATCAAGGGGCCCAGGCTAGGCACTCTCTAATGGTTAGCCAGACCTCTATGGCAGCTGGCCACGCCCCTAAACATGGGCCCCATATCGCTGCATCCCCCTGGTGGGCCCTTCATGCCCCAGTCCAACACTGCGCAGTACTGTAATTCAGCGTGGCTATTTGGATACCGCCCTTAGCCCTCTATTGAAGTAATGATTGGGTGTATGTCTAGTTTGTATTTTAAGTCTTTGCACAGCGATTAAATAACCTATTGAAACGCCATCCTAGATTATCTTGTAAGGCTTGTATACTGCGACGACCGGATGAAATCAGCCAGAACTGCGGGAAGTACTTGCATTCAATTTGGTTTTCTCGCCTTTTTGAAATAGGTCTCTGGGCTAAATTTACTAAGTTTTGTTTTTGTTGTCATTTGGAAACTCAATTAATGGCGGTTTCCAGGTCTAACTGCTACAATTTACTAAGCAGCAGTTTTGGTGTCTAAACTGAATCCACTGTCAATCCTCAGCTGTTTCTAAATGACAATGCACCATAACATGTTTTATGTGCCAGCGGTTTCCATTGTAACCTCTGCAGGTTAGAAGCTATTCTGTTCCTATTCAATTAATGGTGATTTTATAGAAACATTCACCTGACATCATAGAAACAGACAGCTGGTTACTTTCACTTTGTTGGTCTCTGAGGAGTGTAAGTGGAGAAGGATAAAGGGCCTACAGTAATTTTGCGGCAGCGATCGCAGTCTGAAGCCCTTTGTGGAGTGTGCGCGTGCACCCTGGGAGCCCGGTGAGATGCTAACAGCATTTCAGGGCTGCGATCGCATCTGCCTGATTGACTGCCCGAGGCAGTCGCAAGGCGGGAGGGGGTGTGCCAACTGCGTTAGAATGTCATTGGCAGGGCGTGGTCCGGACAACGCAGGCGTGTCCGGACCATTGCGGCTGCGGCAGCTGTGTGACGTTACACGCAGTAGCTGTGACCCGGGACACGGCGAGTATCTGCCTGCCAGTGCAGCACAGGCAGGGAGCTACTCGCCAGGTGCGAAAGTATCACCGCTGTGTGATGCTTTTGCACCCTTGCGGTGGGGGAGGGGGGGTTTAGGGCCTGACGTGCGGGCGGACTAGCCCTGTGCTGGGCGTCCCCCCCGCATGTCTGAGTGACTGATCGTAGATGTGCTAAATTTGGCACATCTATGATCAGATCTGAATTACCCCCAAAGGTTTTTATAGGAAACATTAAGGAGAAAGCTATAAGGGGATTTGCTAATAAATTGTCTTATTTCTTCTGTATTTGTCTATTTGAGGTGTCATTTTCCATATAGTCTAAGTACTGTGTGTGATATATTTTGTGAGTACTGTATAGTGTTTATGGGTTCTGTCGAAAAGACGTCAGTTTTCTACTTTTTTTAGGTTGGAAGGGGTTCCGACCTATTCAATATAATCCCAAATTATACGACAAGTCGAGGAATTCGACTTGTCAAAAAGCACATGGATCAGTGTAATAGCTGCCGATCCGCGTGCTTCTGTCGAAAACGGGGCCAAAACCGACAGGTTTTGGTCCCCTTTTGGCTATCTCAATCTGACTTTAAAAACAGTCGGATTGAGATGAGGGGGGAGGGGGGGGAGCAGCGCTACAGCAGTGGCTATAGCAGCGTAGCTGGAGGATGTGTCACAGCCGCCGCTCATGGCAGTGACCACCCGGCTCCAGAAAGCAATACCTGCTGGAGCCGGGTGGATGCTGCCGTGAGCGGCGGCTGTGACACATCCTCCAGCTACGCTGCTCTAGCCGCTGCTCTCCCCCCGTCTCTGCTCCCACATATCAGTTCGACTTTTTTTAAAGTCGAATTGAGATGGCATTGAATAGCCCTTGTCTGATCCATTCCAACAAATGAATGTCAGAATGGATCTGACTTCAGTTGAATATACCCCATGGGGTCTATTCATGAAGCAGTGAAGTGTGGAGAAGTTGCCCATGGCAACCAATCAGCATTGAAGTAACATTTATAATTTGCATACTATACAATTGTATGGAGCAGCTGATTGGTTGCCATGGGCAACTTCTCCACAGGCTCACTTCTCCACACTTTTCACTGCTTCATGAATAGACCCCTATTTCTGTTAAAGACCAGTCATGTCTGGTGAGAGACCTCCTAATCCTCCATTGCCCAATTGGATGATATTTCTGTCCAATAAATTGTTGCCTGTCCAAATCAATTAATTTACCTGCTGTTTCAGCAAACGCGCCTGCCTAAGGCTAGTCATTTTTTTTTCTTTCTCTCCCCAGCGGGTCTTATGGTGTTCTCAAAACTGCTTCAAAAATCTGTGTTTTCTACTCTATTGTATTTTGTCTCTGGCCTAAATCAATGGTGCCTTGAAATTAATTTAAGTGTGCTTTCTAGACTGTTTTGTCCGATTGCATAACCGCCACAAAACCACCGGGTTTTACAATCCGCTGCTTAGTAATTTTTGGCCCATGTACAATTATTACTGGTGTTCATGCCATTCCAGCAGGTCTCCACAGAATCCTGTTTAGTGTCGGTACATAACTTGGCTTGTTATATTATATGCTGTGAAGGATAACCTAGTAAATCCTTTCTCTACTTATATCCCACATGTATTGCCTCAAAAGAAAGTGTTCTGGCAGACAGTAGTCTTTCTGTAGGATACAGCGCTCGTGGTGGTTCTGCTCCAGTTGAAACGGTCCGAACAAACTTTGCTGAGGCTTTCATGTGGCTTATGCTAAATCTTAAGTAAGTATAAACATTCCTGCACTCATATTAGGCCCAGATTTATCAAGCCTCGGAGAGTGATAAATAGCATGATGATAAAGAACCAGCCAATCAGCTCCTGTCATTTTTCAAACACTGCCTGTAACATGGCAGTTAGGAGCTGATTGGCTGGTACTTTATCACTCTCCAAGGCTTGATCAATAGGCCCCATGGAGTTCCATATTGGTCATCAAATTAATAGGGTTGGTTGTTTTCAAGACTATGCCAAGATCACATTGGCCAGTATGACCATTCTGTACCAGCATCACTGCCATGCCCTCCAGTCATTGGCTACAGCTGTTGTGTAGCTACAGGTGATAGCAAGCAATTCACATATAGGGGGAAAGCACCTAGCTGATGTTCAGGGTGCTCTGGTGGGGATCACCACCCTGGAGTAAGTGTGTGTGTGATGCTCACTTCGTGTGTCTGTAGGTGCTGTTGTACCGCCTGGTGCTTCTTTAGTTTCCACTATCTGTTGCACCATGTAAACTTGCACCAGCCCCCTATGGCAATGAGAATGGTCTCTTAAGTGAACAACTGAGCATCTCTTTATGCAGCCACTCCAGCAACACCCCTGCAACACTCTCTCATAAGACGGTCTGTCTGTATGCATCTGTTTAGACATTGCTGAGGAACACCCAACAGTTTTCCAAGAAGTGCCTGAAGTTCCTGAGTGTCTCCATCATCACGGCTCCTTTGTGTGTACGCGTCATGAGAGTTTTTGAGGATTTTTGAACACTTATAGCAACAACAAAAAGTGTACATCAGCAATGCGTGCAGCACTGAATCAGGCACATAAGTCCACATAAGTCTTCCGATTTGGGAAATATAAATGAGAACATCCTCCATTTCAATAACTTCAGATTAAATGTTAAAAATAGAATCTGTGTATGAAGAGCTTATAGTGTTTTGTGTTAAAATAAAAAATATATATTTATTATGATTTTTTTTTTTTTACTTGTCTCAGCACTGAGGGTCGTGGTTCCGTATCGGAGAAGGTGCCAGACACAATCACAAAGTGGCAAGGATCTGCGTTCTGTTTGTCCGATGAGGGTGGTTTTGGCATGACCAAATATCCAGCTAACTATACTACGTTCCTGCCCTTCTTCGTGGAGCTATCTCTGCCATATTCCTTCATCAGAGGAGAAACCTTGGTTCTTCCTGTTATTGTGCGCAACTACATGGATCAATGCGTCAAGGTGAGCAGTGGGTTCTGATGCCATGTTTGTGGTGTTTGGAACAAACAACCATGTTTCACAGCAGTTTTGGGGGCTATGGTTTTGCACTGGGCAACAGTGTACAACTCTAGTTGTTATAATGTATGTGGTCACCTGGAAAAACTGCATTTAGTGTTGTATGAAGAGATCACAAGAGCTTCACCGCTAAGTTCTATATGTGGGACCAACCGTCAGTCATACTTTGCAAGGGTATGTGGGATCAACAGTCCTACCTTGCAAGAGACCTGTCTTTCTTGCAACATTCAGGGGATCTTGCAGTGCACTTCTGTGTGCCTACAGCCTAATGTAATGTGGAACATGAAATAAAGTACCTAAATTTCCCCGCACCCTAGTATATAACTTATCTAGAGATTTGTCCTCGTACATCTAGCCTAAAAACGCCATGCAGCGTGACCGGCCTGCACCAGGCGACTGGTGCATCGTAGCGCGTTGTATACAGACTCAGAGACACGGTCACACACAGAAGTGTTGTATATTCAATTACTCAGAGCAGTTGGGTACAAAGACACCAGATGCTTACAGTCTCTCTTGGGACCTGGCGCACTGGGAGGGACAGTTTGGCACGACTGCACCAATGATGTATGAGGACACATCCGTAAATGTGTCAAACAGCAGTGTTTTAGGATAAAAAATGGGCAAGAACTTAAAGTGGAAATCCATCTTGGTGCTAGTAGAATTTACACGTTTTCGCTGCTATTAGATATGATCTTTTGTAGCCAATGCACAGAGCTAAATGGGCATTAAAGATCTGTCTGACTAGGCCAGTGGTTCTCATCACCCATGTTTTCCCAATAATCCAAGTTTTAGGTTCTGAGCTTACAGAACTGGTGGGATTTTGGCAAATTTTCTGCAAAATTTGAAAGCACCAATTACTATATAAAGCAGAACCAGCCTTGTAACGGCTTCTTTAATTTAGTGGCAAACTGCAATCCTGCCTTTTTCTGTAATCTTGGAACTAATAACATAACCCTCTATATTAGCGGTTCCCAACCTTTTTTTCTCTCCCATACCCCCTGGTTAGGTTTTTCATTTGAGTATCCCCTCGCCTCATATTCCTCCCCCCCCCCCCCCCCCCCCACCCACCGATCTGTCCACGCCAGAAAAGTTTTTGTTAGGTAGTAATGTTCTTAGGTTAGCTAAATAATCTAACCTAAGGCCCGATTTGATACAGTCATATGAGTGTTGGAAGGTATAATCCCCACACAGGTACAGATATAGCTACATGTGGTATCTGAGATATTGGACTAATATCTCCAGCTACCATCCACGTTATGATTTTTGTAAATGTTCAGTAAAGGATAAAGGTGAGAGCCTTTCAGTATACAGATATTTGATTGCATTAAAGTACACGCGAGAGCAATGTGGGGTAGTGATCACCTCACTTCAGGCAGCAGAATATTAGGGGACAGTTTGGGACAGCAGGGGAAAGGTAACTTTATTTGTATTTTGGAAAAGTAAAATATTTTACATTTCTATTCTATTCTTCCACGTTCTAAGAGTTCCTCCGTGGACAGCTCCTTCCTCCAGCAGTGGCTGCGTGACCCGGCGTCCTCCAAGCGTGACAGTGCATGCGTCGGGGGGACGCTGAAGAGAGGCTTCTTCTGCCATTACCGGCATTGTTTTAAAGTACCCCCGACCAGTCCGCAGCGTACCCCCTGGGGTACATGTACCACAGGTTGGGAACAGCTGCTCTATATGTTTCCTTTCTCTTCCTAAATGCGCCAGAGGCTGTAATCGCATTCCCTCTCTGAAGGGCGACGTCCTCCAACCTTTTCTCATCTTAATCACTGAGAGCAACTCTTACAGTACATAACTTCGGAAAGCTAGGAGGGGTGGTGTTCCCATCCCTACCTGTGCATGAACATGGTGGCAAAAAAGGCACACTTGTAGAGAAGTGTATGCAGGGGCTTGATTACCTAAAACTTTGTGGACCCCATAGCAACATCTTGAAGGTATTTCCAAGGCTTCTAGAGACACCTCTATCCACATCCGTTCAATTATCCCCTAGTTCATCGTATGTCATACAATGCCCCCATATCACATTAAGTCACACCATAATACCAGTTCATATTGTGGCCCCCCAAGTCACAGTAGGGCACACAGTCCCCTTGCTACTCGCCACTCCTCAATGTTCTTGGTGAGTTCCTGCTTAGCTCTTCGACATCATACATGTTGCACAAGATCCACTTCAAGGTTGGCAGAAAGAGCCTTTGAAACAATCTACAGCAGGGTCAGACTGGCCCATAGGTGTACAGGGGCAATCCCCAGGGGTGTCGTCCCCCACCCCATCCAAAATCTCCCCCCCCCCCTTGAGTTCATTAGCTTGGTCGCGCAGGATCTTGATGGATGAACTTAGGTGCTTGATATGTTTGCACGGAAACAACACAGAGGTTAGCCCTACTGCCAAAGTGGGTGTTCCTGTCACACTCTTGTCCCCTCCTTTTATAAAGGGTCCCTGTTCTTTGCAGGTCTCCTCTAATGGTTGGCCAAGTCCCTCTGTGGTGGCTGGCCAAACACCCTGATCTTGGGCCTCTACCACTGCATTTCCTGGTGGACCCTTCATTCCTCAGTCTGACACTGGTCGACAGACGACTCTCCATGGTCTAATGTACTAATTTAGTACATTCTATTAAACATACTATTATCATGGAAAGGCGTTTGTAGACTGATAGACATTCGGCATCCCTGTATTTAATACACAGCATAGAACACACTGCAGAAAGGGACAAAATCAAACCAGGTCCAGCGAGGTGCAGGAGAGGTGGGTCGCCCATGGCTCTGGCCCCATAGCAACAGCACCCCCTGCACCCAATGTAATTACGCCCCTGAGTGTATGGAAAATTCATAGTCTGTTGTTTTGACAATAACCCAAAGTGGTTTCGCTATTTATTACAGTTCTGATGCTGTTACTTTAGGACGTCTCCTCCTCTTACTGTATGTGAGTAATGTTTTGCCTTGCTGTTTTTTGATTAGGTCCAAGTGACCATGGAAAAGTCCAGCGCATTTACTGCGGAACTGAAGGGCGGAGAGCAGGGTGCCTGTATTTGCTCTAATGAAAGAGCCACGTATACCTGGGAAGTTCAAGCGAACAACATTGGTATGCCCAGGGACACAATACTTTATATTTTTAAATATAGAACATATAATTTCACGGTTTATATCAATCTCTAGATCATTCTGCCTTTTCCCCGCACAGGTGAGATCAATTTCACAGTGTCTGCTCAGACAACCCACATCGGTCAGACTTGCGATGGCCCTAATGACTCCTCCCAGTCGCCACGCAAGGACACTGTTGTGCAGAGCATTCTTGTGGAGGTGAGACCCTGTTGGTGGTAGTACTGTATGTGTACAGGGTGCGGGGTGTCTAATTCCACATTGTTCTAGGTCTAAATACAGCATCCGGTCTCTAGGTCGACAGTAACTAGGTCAACAATGTTTAGGTTGACCACTATTTGTCGACAGTAACTAGTTCGACAGGGTTTCAACGTCTACAGGGTCTCCAGGTCAAAAGGTCGACATGATCTTTTCACTTTTTTTTTCTTTTTTTGATCCACGCGGACTACGATTGGGAATAGTATCCTTTGCCGCGTGCAATGGGACACGGTGCACTAATTGGGGTTCCCGGTCACACTATGGAGAAAACAACAACAAAAAAACATGAAAAACTCATGTTGACCTTTTGACCTATCGACCTAGACCCTGTCGACCACACCCCTAAATACATGAGACCGGTTTTATTTGTATTGTGGCAACTTGTAAACTGGTGTACAGTAGGTTGTCGGATCTCTCTGAAAACTGATTTAAGCCATATTAAGTGTATAAAAGTGCAAGCCCAGAAGGCTTAAAGCAACTTATTACTGTAACATGCAATGTAAGTATCCCGCAGTGCCATCTACTGGTCACAAGTTATACAGCAAGGGCATTCACCCTCCTATACCCTAAGAAGTATGTATTATATAAACTCTGGCAGCATGGGCACATCTATAATAGTGGTGCACACTGGCCCCCTGCATCAAAATTATAACCAATAAATGCTTGAAATATCTCACTTTGCATGTAATGAGTCTATATAATATATTAGTTTCCCTTTTTAAGTTGAATTACTGAAATAAATGAAATTTTGCACGATATTCTAATTTTCTGAGTTTCACCTGTATGTAAAGCACATATGGTGGAAATTCATTTGTAACAAATGGGAAAGGCATAGTTGCCTACCCTCCCTCATTCTGCAGGAGACTCCCTGAAATAGTAGCAATCTCCCTCACTCCCTGAATACTGTAGTCCAGTGTGTTTCAACCACTGTGCCGTGGCACACTAGTGTGCCCTGAGCAGTCTCCAGTTGTGCCGCCATAGAAGCATAGCCCGGCCCGTCAGGGTTTTGCCGCTACTGAGGCCATGGAACAATCAATACTGGTGGGTTTAGTGGTTGCAGAGCCAGTTCTAATTTTGGGCCCGGGAAGTGTTGGGCTCTTATGGCTTACTCCGATGTGGCTCAGGCGTTACCTATGGAGAAGCTGTGACATGACATCCTAGGACATGCAACTGCACCATGCATCACCATTATATTTTAATGTGCCTTGGCAATATTTAATGTTGTTTAGTGTGCCGCGAGTTGTAAATCGAAGAATTGTATGTACATTTTAGGTACCTTTCAACATGATGCGCGGGCAATCCGGTCAAAATTCACGTCTCAAGATAGTATGTGCTGTACTTAATAATTATCGAATCGCAGTGCGATCTCAGGTGTTTTTAAAAACACATGCTATATATCGCACTGCGATGGGCACCAGACTCTGGCCGCTCCCACTCAGCGGTGACATGCTCATCATGTGATTACCATGCGATCTATCGCATGGTGATCACTTTGGCAGTTCTGGTGCAATTTCATCGCACCTGAACTGCCGGTGCTATGCCCTGCGACGCGACAAAGTGTGCGGGGACCTTTACATTCTTGGGAAAATGAAAAAGTCAGAGATACATACATTGAAATGGGCTTATCAGTGCCATGTCCCTGCATTGGTTATAAAGCACAATGATCCCTATGGCTACATATATTTTAAATAAGGTTTCCCGTGGCCACTTACAGTATATGGAACCTCTTGTAATACACAATACACAAAGAATTCCTGAAAATTATCACTGTCTTTTCATTAACAAGTAGATCTTACAAATTTTGGGGCTCATTTACATATGGATGTAAGTCATGTTTATGACAAGCCTCTCAGATGTAGCAGTACACATCCGTGCTGATAGGTGTTACTTTCACATCTCCCTGAAATGCTTTTTCAAAAGTAGGCAAGTATGGGGAAAGGGTTCAAGTCTTTTTATTACAGGTATAATCACATATTAAAGATGTCTTACGCTGGGTACACATTAAGCCGACTGATTGGCCATCCGTCATCCGAAAGTACATACACACTTACCAGTCGCCGGCCCGATGTGCTTTGCTTGAAGTAACAACTGGGCGGCCATTTACATATACCCGCCCAGTTGTGCGGTCAGTTACCGGCGGCCTCGGCAGACCTCCCGAACACTCGGCACGATGCGCAGATGTATTTCTGCAGACAAACTGGACATTGGCTGTGATGTCAATACAGACATATCGGACTTACACACCCGCCGACGCACCCACGATATATCAGCCGTTCAATTGAATATCCGATGTAACGGCCAGTGTGTACCCAGCATTAAGGATCTGGCCTCAGTTTTTAATAAGCTGAGTTAGGAGCAGATTGGCTGGTGCAACTTATCATTCACAGTGAAATTTATCACTCATTAATAAATAAGGGCATAAACTTGAAGAAGTCTGAGGGACTGTATGTGGCGTGTCCTCACTATGGGATAAGTAATCTTTCTTTCTCTCTCCTTTACAAGCCTGAAGGTATCCGGAGAGAGCTGACTCTGAGCAATCTAGTGCTGGCGCAAAGTAAGTGTGAAAGAAAAAAAAAAAAAAAAAATATATATATATATATATCTTTCTCACCAGATAAAACTAATGTCTAATTCTCGGTCATTGTGGCGGTGCTCTGTTATGTGTGTGGGGGCCGGGGTGTGTTTGGTGGCATCCCCTCACTCATACACACACTAAGGAAGTCAATACGAAAGTCCTTACGTTGCTGATTCGTTCATGTAGTGTGTGACTGTGTCTTTCCTCCGTCTTCTTGTATTACAGGCAAAAACCATCGGATACCCGTCAGTATAAGTCTACCAGAGAACGTGGTGCCCGACTCACCGTCTGCTGCTGTTACTGCTAGTGGTGAGTGGCTGCTGTAAAACCATCATTTTGCATCATCCATTTTTAGAGCAAACTTACGTGTTATTGGGAGACAAAACCTCTTCTCAAAATTCACCATGGCCCCAATTTATCAAGCCTTGGAGAGTGAGAAATAGCATAGTGATAAAGTACCAACCAATCAGCTCCTAACTGCTATGCCACAGGCTGTGTTTAAAAAATGACAGTTAGGAGCTGATTGGCTGGTACTTTATCACCGTGCTAATTATCACTCTCCAAGGCTCGATAAATCAGGGCCATTATCATTTTACTTGTGTTTGTGGATCTCTGTCTTTGGCTGTTTCGATCTTTACCTGAGTGGTATGATCTGTCTCGAAGTCCTCACAGGATTTTAGAACTTTTATTCTATTCCAGACTTCTGCTTTTGACATTAAGGGGCTTATTTATCAACTAGTTATAACTCATTGGCTGGAGCACCATTTATCACTCACAATCCGCTCCTAACGGTCATTTTTCAAACACATGACAGTTGGGAGCGGAACACATGACTGTTGAGAGCTGATTGGCTGGAGCACCACTTATCATACATAATGAGTTTTAGCACTAGTTGATAGATGGGCCTCTAAAGTCTCAATTTTCTGTCCCAAAAACCTTAATCTTTCATCTGCCAAACTTTACAAATACTCCAACCTCTAGCATCTCTCACACTTACCACCACTGGCGTTTCTATAATGGGTGCAATGTGTGGGGTGCAGGGGTCCAGGGGGGGGGGGCCCACACTGCCCACATGTTTTACTACTCACCTGTCAGGAGTCCCACGTTGGGCGTTGCAGCCACGACAAAAATCACAGCCAAAATGGCCGCCGCACAATAGTGAAATTAGTCTCTGGAAGATGGCAGTCCTGTTTGTTTATATACTGTATCACTCTGCTGTCGGATTTTTTTGGCTGTTGCACATTGGGTACCATAAGAATACTGTAGCTCTTGTGCTCTGGGTAAACGTAGATTACAGATGCAGGAATCTGACCACAATGTTTCACGATTCTCTTCCCCGAAATCTCGGACTCCATTGACGTCTTGTGTTTTTTTGTTTTGTTTTTCTTACAGGCGATATGTTTGCTCTCTCATTACAAAACCTCCAGGATATGGTCCAAAAGCCTCATGGATGTGCAGAACAGAATCTTGCCCTGGTGGCCCCCATTCCGGCTGTGCTGGATTACCTCAACACCACAAACCAGCTAACGGATAAGATACTGGAGAAGGCAAAGGGTTACATGTCTGAGGGTGAGCTGAGTGCGAATGTCAAAGGCGATAGTAGTCTACCCATAGAGAGATATTATCAAATAATAGGCTTTCCTCAAATGGTGGAGTCAGTTGGAGATTAAAGACTTCTAAACCGTCATGCCAGGGGTGTGGCCTGTGGACACGTTTCATTTAAAAAAAAAAAAAAAATCCTCTGTACAAAGTTTTTGGATAAAATGGTAACTCCCAATAGGACTGGATGATATTTGACACTAATACCCCTTTTCCACTAGAAGTTGCGGGTCTGACCAGGAATTTGGAACACGGTTCCAAGTCAGGTCATACCTGAGATGGACCCCTTTTCCACAACGGCGCCGACCCGGAATATCCCGGGTCGGCTCCGTTTACACTGCACCCAGGTGCAGTGTCTTCTGGCCGGCGCTTGGAGATGACGTCATCTCCAAGCGCCAGAAAACTGTCAGATCGGGACCCTCGGGGCATGGCCTCAGTCCCGTTAGGCCAGAGGTTCTCAAACTTGGTCCTCGTGGGCCCACACAGTGCATGTTTTGCAGGTAACCCAGCAGGTGCACAGGTGTATTAATTACTCACTGACACATTTTAAAAGGTCCACAGGTGGAGCTAATTATTTCACTTGTGATTCTATGAGGAGACTTGCAAAACATGCACTGTGTGGGCCCCCGAGGACCGAGTTCGAGAACCTCTGCGTTAGGCCATGCCCCCCAATTTGATGCTGCCCACCATCACGCTGGGGGCAAGCCCAGCACTCTGGAAGCTGCTGGGCTGCCCCCAGCCTCCGACACACACTGTCCCGGCCAGCTCTGCTGTCTGCATAGCAGGACAGACAGCAGTGCTGACCGCATGCTCTGTCCCCCCCAAACCTCTCGGGTCGGATGACACGGGTAACCCGTTTACACTAGACCCTTACCTGGGTCATTCCCGAGTCCAACCTAGGTAGATACCCGGGTAGGATTCCTGGGTCACTTGACCCAGATATTTTCTGAGGGAGCCGTTTCCACCGCCAAAATCCGGGTCGATGCGCACCCCTGTGCAAAAACCCAGGTTTTCGAGCTAGTGGAAAAGGGGTACAAGTAAAATGCACTAATAGGACAAAATGATTTAGGACCTGAGCAACATCTAACCGTATCAGTAATGGAGACCTATGTGCCGGAAGGTGTGGTTAAGTGCAAAATATTTTTCAATTAAACGCCTTCAATGGTTCATGTAATGCACACATTGCGGAGACTTCCTGTGACATTATGTGTAGCGCTGTCTATAGGAAGCATGTTCTTGCACAGTTGGCCAGTCCAGATGCATTCCCATGATATGGCCTTGCTAGAAAATAAGATTAATACTGTATTTCCTTGTGGTCTTCTCTTTTCTAGGGTATTATCGTCTGCTTTCCTTTTCCAATGGTCCCTCCTTTAATCTATTCAGGAATATGGGAAGAGAAGGGAATACATGGTAAGAGCAGAAGTGTGTAAAAGTTTGCAGTGGTCTAAGGAAGTAGATTTTTTTTTTTTTTGGGGGGGGGGGGGGGGTGATATGGGGCATTGCTTGCCTGGGTAGGTTACAGGTTACACTCTAGGACGGAGTAACAAAGTTCTGATATAAGGAAAGGAGCTATATCAATGTAGGTTCCAGGGTCCTATATCTATTGAGCAATTCTGTCCTTAAAAAATTTGGAAACTAGGCATACCTTTCAAAATGTACAAAAATGGTAGATAGGAGATCTTCTGCTATCCTGTCGCCAGCCAGGGCCACAGCCGTCCCCATAGTGCGAATTTTGCCTGCATGAGCCAACGCCAAATTCAGATGGCGTTTGCCCATTTCTTACAACGGCGAGGGCGAGCCCATCTACCTATAAAATTGCCCCCAACAGCCACTTTCAGGCCCATCAGCCTATTGGTTTATCAGGCTCTGCTTGCTGGAGGAGACACAGAAACACAGAAGTATAGTTGTCCAAAAGTGCAATCTGTTCAGACTTCTGCTTGGGTATTATGCAGGTGTAGACTGCTATGCAAGGACCATACACCTACCCGCTCTTAGGTGATTTTAATTAATGTATGTTCATTTCAAGGCTACACATTAGAATGGGAACTATGAAAGGTAAATCCTGGATACATTTCTTGATTTGTCAGTATTCAGGATGTTAGGGACCCACCTGATAAAGGTTCATCTTGCCGTGGTAGGTGGGCTTGCACTTTATACAAACATATACTACTACAAAGCCTTATTATAACTCCATGTTGGATTGTAGAGTTTATTATTATAATTCTGATTATTAGTATTTTTAGTGTGCACCTGCATTTTTCTTCTGCATGGCAGTTTATAGAAGAGCCAAGATTGGTCAGACAGTCACAGCATACTCTAAAACAAAGTTGGAACACAAGGGGCCCAGGGCACATGTCTTTTGTTCTCCCCCCTTTATCTGGCTCTGAACTGTAGGGTTCTTCAGCGGCAGAAAATCTGCTGTGTATAGAGAAATCTCTCCGTGACCATGAACTCGTTTTTTTTTTCATTTTATTTTATACTTTTTTTTTATTCTGATATTTCACTAGAAATGTTACATATTTACCTAGTCGCTCTTTCATTATAGCAATTTGTACTTTTAGTGTTATGTTCACTGTACTATGCTTAGGGTTGGTTACTTCGCACACCCAAGGCTGTAATGTATGCTAAGAGGTTTTGTTCCTTCTACAGGCTGACTGCTTTTGCGTTGAGGGTGCTTAATCTAATTAAAAAATACGTTTACATTGATGAGACAAAACCACCGCAAATGCTCATCTGGTTGGGGAACACTCAACGTCTTGACAATGGCTGCTTTAAAGCCCGTGGGAATGTCTTTGCGATGGAGGTGAGTGGCCCTAATAGAAAGTTCTACACTGAATAAACCCCATCTATGTTCTAGCACCTGATATGATTGATTTTTTATTTTTTTCCCATAAATAGTTATTTTATGTACTAAAAAAGCCTAGTACATAAAATAAAGACTCAACAAGCAAAAGAAGCATAAATGCAATGATAAAACAAACAAAAAAAAAGGAAATAAACCTAACGTGTGCTATGTAATCGGTTCCAATTTCAGCCTTATAATGGATTACCGCTTAAAATTTAGCAGCAGTGTGTCTGAAATCCTATTGGTTCCAGGAAAGCCGAACCCTTTAAGTAACCGCCAATATGTAGGTGTCCTTTTAATAAACCTCCCACTTTGTCTGATGGGCCCTGTATGGCTACAATTATATTTTATGATTACCAATCTGGCTGCTTTAGACCAAATGGAAAATCCTAGCGTGAGCGCCAATTTCCCACCAGCTTTTTTTTAAGCTGAACTTGACCTAGTCCCAAACATTTCCTTGTGGCATACGTATGCAGCAGGCTGCAGTATGTGCATCATGGGGACTGTATTTGAGGAAGGGGTGCACAATCATGTGACTAGACTCGTCTTGTGGTTTAAAATAAAAGCTAAAATGTGTATTCTATTTTTAAACAGGAATCGGACAATGATCTTTATACCACAGCTTACATGGCGATCACCCTCCTGGAAACGGAGTACAGCATAGGAGTAAGTAACTTATTCCATTATAAGAAATCAGAACATATATAAAAGGTTCACAAAGCTCATTGTGTACTTCTCATCTCAGTTCCTTTACACTCCTCCTTTCATCGTTCTGCAATAGAACAATTATTGCTGTCCCGTACCCCTCAGATGACTAAAATTTCACCAGAGGCTGAAGAAGGAAGGGTATATAGATGTATGTCCTGGTGTCTCCTCCCCCTTCTTCCCCCTACCCCTTCGTCCCCCTCTAGTTTGACATTGATCAAAGTGTGGATGTTACCCTTGCCAAGATAAGTACAGGGTGATTCAAAAGTCGCAGTACACCCTTTTTGTTTCAAAAACTGACTTAGATTCAAGATGGCCAATTTCAAGATGGCGCCCATGTTTGGTACATGCCCTAAAAGATAGCCCACCTCACCCATTCCTTACTGGAGTATTCATTTTTCCCATTTCCGGCAGAGTTTTTGAAAAAAAAAAAAAGGGTGTACTGCGACTTTTGATTCACCCTGTGTATATATAAAGCCTAATTCTCTTACTAGTAACCGTACAAAAGGCAAACCCAGATTAAATGTCCATTTGTCTAAACCATTTACACATTACACAACAGGGGCAAATGCAGGATTTCTAGAGGGGGATTTCCAAATACAATCCACAATCTGCCACTCTGCGGAACGTTGGAGCGGGAGTCTGGGGGGAGTGGTAGAAGAACTTAGTAATGACCCTGGACGTTAATGTATACATTGGCCTTTTTATACACTGGATACTGTATGGAATACAGTATTAAAATGTAACACTATAGATGGTCTATAATATAGGCTGTATCAAACCTTTAATATAAGTTAAAAAATAGCGGTCAAAGGTTAAACATCCCATAATAAATAAATACACAAATATAATAGAACTAGTAGGAGACAGAACTGTACATTTTAAGCACACATTCTCCCACCTCATGTGAAGGCTCCTGTCTCTTCTTACTGGTAGCTACTCTCTGGTCCAGTACAGTGAATGAGGACTCGGATCCACACGCACAGCAAACCTAGTAGAAGAAGCTGCTACCACTGGGCATGTGCAGCAGTTCTGTTCTGTCCCTCAAACTGCATGTTGTGGCAGCAGATCTAGTAATTGTATTATATACTATTGCTATTCTTGTCATAATTTGAGCTGGTGGCAAAGAGTAGGGGAGTTTCTGGGCAGCCGAACCCCCCTTCCCCTCCCCCTGCGTTTGCCTATGCACAACCTAAAGTATTATAGCAGAGCTAAAACGATTGCAATCACAGAGTATTCTGAGACGTAGTACTTGGGGTCATATACTTATGTGATGGCTTTTTTTATTTTTATTTTTTTTCAGGATTTTTTTTTTTTTTTTAATCAGTAAGCAAAATGTTTGAACTGCAGTTTCTACAACCAATGTTTAATATCTGGTCTTGTGATGGTATCGCACTATGTGTGTGATAGGACCATCACCACATATTTCTCTAATTTCCATAATAGTCCCTGCTAGTCGGCATGCCAGCTGTTGGGATTCTCAGTTGGTGGGATGTAGGGGGAGGTGTTGTGACCGGCGGTCTCCTGACCGCCGGTCACATAACTGCATCCCATCTTAACATACAGTATGGACACTTTGGCAGCTACCCAGGGCCTCATGGTTCTAAGGGCCTTTTAGCAGATGCTCCCGGGGGTTTGTGCCTCCGGAGCTCCTTGGGAGGAAGGTAGAGAATGCTGCCTGGCTGTTCTGATTGTGAATATACATTTTCTACCACCTTCCTAGCTTACAGCCAGACGTTGAATGGCTGTCAGCGTGCTGATTGGTAGATGGCTGAAGCTATCCACCAATCGGAGTGCTGACAGCCATTCACTGTATAGAAACATGTTGAGAGATGGTGCGAGACTGCAGGAGGGGTGAGTTGCAACTTTTATTTTTTTACATTTTATTCCCGTGAATGGGCGGGTAGAGGCCCCAGTACATTGCTTTGCCCAGGCCATACAATGCTGTTAAGACCGCACTGACTAAATGGAAGGGGGGACACTGCAGTCCAATGGCAGCAACACGCCTATCTATAGCCGTGGTAACTTGACATGACCACTATATAGCCATAAAGTTTCACGCCACAATTTAGTATAGTACTTTAATGAGGTATTGTAGAAACACCATGATTTGTGTGGCCTCCAGGACATAATGGAACGTTTTGTAAGCAGAACATGGCAGTTGGTTTCCATGTTGAGTCGAGGAGGACTTCTTCAAAAATGACAAACTGCAGTGTTTCCCAAACTCTCTTCTCAAGGTTACGCTGGCCACTTGGGTTTTGGGGCTATCCATGATTAAACACAGGCTTAATTAGTACATCATTAGTACATCATTCACTTTTTGTTTTAACAACTCCCCTTTAAAATCTAGATGGCCCAGAGTACAAAGTTTGGGAATTATTGAGCTACAACTACTATAATACACACCTGGGTTTGGTACATTTAATTGCACTTGACTTCCAGAAAACACTGTTGGACGGCTGCATGGAGTGTCTGAAAAACGCATCCCGGTCTGAGCAGAAGATCCATATAGATGTCTTGATGCTCTACGCATTCACATTGGCCAAAGAATGGGAATACAGTGACCCTCTGCTTGAGAAACTGATGAAAAAGGCAATCGTTGAGGGTATGACTTAATTTATTTGGCATGTTATTATATTAAATCTGTATCCCAGCACATTATGCACTGTGATGTGTAAATTACAGCGGCCCTGATTGTCACTGTTGTGTTAAACACTTTTTACAAAAAATTTTGTTTTTATATATTTGGAATTCTTTTGCAACGAGAAGTTGCTGTTTGTCAAACTATCGGCCACTTTAGTGACCCCTGGTGACCGGTTGAATACCTGCAACTGTTTTATTAATAGAACTATACGTAACTATGGCCCAGATTTATCTAAGCTTGGAGAGCGAGAAAGTACAAACCAATCAGCTCACAGCTGTCATTTTTCAAACACCGCCTGTAACGTGGCAGTTGGGAGCTGACTGGTTTGTACTATATCACTCTTCACACTTTGATCAATCTGTGCCTGTGTTTGAAGAGGTGCAGAATCCCAGTTGAATATTTCCAATCTCCTACTTCTGCTTAATAAGACTATATATACAGCGCTAATAACTGGATGAGGTTTACAAAATTTACTAATAACCAATTAAGAAATGTTGCAACATATTATACATTAAAAATTATTATTATTATTATTATTATTATTATTATTATTATAGGGCAAGCACAACGTAATAAGCAAGGTATTACCACAATCGGAAGCTGGGATTTGCATATGCATATTGTCTATGGAGATGTGCCACAGTCCTGGGGTTGTATTCAACGTTATCAGATGAATGTCCACAAAACCTTAAAGACCTTTTTATGCTTGATTCCGGACAAGGATTAGTCCTATTGAAAGCTCTGGGTATAAAGCTGTTGGCTACAGCGAAACTCGTTGGTACAGAGGAGCTGGGCACTGCTGAATAATAATCCATACCTGGAGGTACATCTAGAAGTCCGCAACCATCTAAACGTGGAAACCTGCTATCATCCACATAACGACAGAAGACCAGAGCTTTCAATAGGACTAATCCTTGTCCAGAATCAAGCATACAAAGGTCTTTTTCAAGGTTTTGTGGACATTCATCTGATAACGTTGAATACAACCCAAGGACTGTGGCACATCTCCATGGACAATATGCATATGCAAATCCCAGCTTCCGATTGTGGTAATACCTTGCTTATTACGCTGTGCTTGCCCTATAATAATAATAATTTTTAATGTATAATATGTTGCAACATTTCTTAATTGGTTATTAATAAATGTTGTAAACCTTATCCAGTTATTAGCGCTGTGTGTGTGTGTGTGTGTGTGTATGTGTGTGTATGTATGTATGTGTGTATATATATATATATATATATATATATATATATATGTATATATTATAGTCCCTTAAGATAGATAGATAGATAGATAGAACGTATATCTATCTATCTATCTATCTATCTATCTATCTATCTATCCTAACTAGCCCTTTTTATCAGCAGCTCAAGGGTAAAACATCTTGTTTCATTTGCGCCATTCCTATTACTTCGGTAGTTTCCTCCTGCTCCTCCTTCTGCTGGTTTCCAAAAGAACTAGATGTCCACCTACAGTGATAGTAATCCTCATACTCTACTCTGTAATACTGGCATTTGCCGTTGGTAACCCTGTACTACAATGATGCTTCTCCGCAGGTGGCACTATACACTGGGAGCGAGAACAAATGCCCGAGAGACCGCGGGTTCCATTCTTCTTGCCTCCATATGCCTCCACGGAAGTGGATATTACATCTTATGCGTTACTGAGCATGGCAGCACGGCCCACTATTTCCCAAGAAGAACTCACAAAAATGGCCCAGATTGGAACGTGGCTGTCCCGCAATCTGAATTCACATGGGGGCTTTGGTTCCTCGCAGGTAATTGTGAAAGGCTGCTGTGGTGCAGCATTTACTGTAACAAGAAAAAACCTTTTTAGTCTTCGCTCCAAACTGACTCTTATCACCCTGAAAGCTCATCCACCTCCGTCCTTTCTTCCAGTCCACTGTTGTAGGTATCCAGAGCCTTACTGCACTTGGACAACTGCTGTACACGCCGAATGCCCAGCAGACGGTGGCAATCAAAAGGGGCAATGGGGATGTTGGCAGTTTTAATCTAAATAAAGACAACAGGCTATTGGTCCAGAGACAGCCCCTTCCTGATGCTAAAGGAGACTACGGCTTGGATGTTGTTGGAACGGGATGGTGCCTTGTACAGGTAACATTATTAAATCCGCCACACTGATAGTAACTTTATCTGTGTATTCTGCTCAATGATACTTATGTTAAGTTGCGGAACCTAGCAGACATTTTATACTGTACAAAGCTCTATACTATTTCAGCTTAAAACCCAGACCAAGACTTTATGGCATCCATGGGGGGTGCATCATGACATTTTACCATTAAATTCATCTTTTTTTTACGTGACATCCTGGCCATAAGCAAGAACGGGGATTAAAGGGATAGTGACGTGTTTTGCAGAATAGAGTTTTTGGCGCGTCTACTGGCTACAAAATCATTACATAACTTTATCATTTTAGGTTGAATTATAAGCATTAACCCTTTATGATCCCTTGTACATTTAAATGGACATTATAAAATGTAGTTAATACCAATGTCCCATTTAATTAAATGTATGGAACCATTGTGATAATTTTCCGGCTGATGCTAGAGCAGAGGTTCTCAAACTCGGTCCTCGGGGGCCCACACAGTGCATGTTTTGCAGGTAACCCAGCAGGTGCACAGGTGTATTAATTACTCACTGTCACATTTTAAAAGGTCCACAGGGGGAGCTAATTATTTCACTTGCGATTCTGTGAGGAGACCTGCAAAACATGCACTGTGTGGGCCCCCGAGGACCGAGTTTGAGAACCTCTGTGCTAGAGAATCCAAAATATTGAATTGGAACACTACGCAAAGTTTTGGTGTACGAGCCGCAACGCTTTCTGGCCTAAAGACGAATATGACCAAACTGCGTTTGTTTTTTTTGGAGGGGGGGGGGGGGTTTACATAGGGCCTCATTCGCTTACTGTACCAAAGTCTTTACTGGGATACACCGCACACATGCAATGGGTCGTGAAGGGTTAATTTAAAATTATTGAAGTGCTTGCCATGAAAGGGTTGCAAGCACACACATGAGATGATGATGATGATGATGATGATGCTAATTATTAATAATAATAATAATAATAATAATAATATTATTATTATCCTTTATTTATATGATGCCACTAGCGGGGACGTAACCAGAACTTTGTGGGCCACATAGCAATATATTGAAGGGGCACATGTCCCAATGATTCTTGAGACCCCTCTCTGCAGCAGTTATTAATTATATGCCCCAAAATAGTGCCCTAGTTGATTTTCTGAACCATAGCTGTGCCCTAGTTGTTGATTTTATGAACCATTGTACTGTAGTTCCCTAATTTACATAATGTCCCATTGTAGCAGTGCCAGTACACATTATGCCACACAATACCCCCAATCAGTGGTGTCACAAGGGGGGTGCGGGGGGTGCGGTCCGCTCCCGGGTGTCACCCGCCGAGGGGTGACACCAAAATGCCGGCTCCTGCAGAGTGACAGAAGCCGAGTGCTGCACTGTTATATTATGTGCAGCACTCGGCTCCTGTCACTGTGTAGGAGCCAGCACTGCAGGGACAGCACCTCCCGGGAGTCAGCCCTCACCTCCCACACCCCCCAGTGATAAAAAAAAAACGGGTGTCGGGACGCGAAGCCCCGCCCCTCCGCAAAACCCCGCCCCCTTTGCGTGCCTGCAATTGTCTAAAAACGGGTCCCGCCCGCAAAGCCCCGCCCCTCTATTTAAGCCACGCCCATTCCAGTGCAGCCCCACCCCTTTATCCTCGCTGCCGCACCGGGTGTCACAGAGGTGAGTGACGCCTCTGCCCCCAATTCACATTATGACAGTGTCCCCAGTTCATATTATGCCAGATTAGTGCCCCCAGTTCGTATTGTGCCACATTAAAGTGCCCCGGTTCTTATTCTGTAACATTATAGTGTCCTCCACATCACAATGAGCAGATCAGTTTATGCCACATCACAGTGCCCCCTTACCATTATAACATCCACTACACACACCTGTCTCAGGTCAGGCTGGGCAATGGATCAGGTCCAATTGCTAAGCAGATAATCGGGGAAATCGGTATGCCACTGTATAACCTGGGTCCAGGACCCCCTAAACTTCTGGGCCCCATAGCAATGGTACTGCTTGCACCCACTCTAGTTACCCCTATGACCACAAAGGGTTCTGCAGCACCTAACAAAGTACATAAACAAATGAGCAAAATAAGAAAACGGTGACCTACAATACAAGACAATCAGGACAAGGATTACAGTATGTCTTATAAATGTTGCACATCAGCAGTTGCAACACACAGCAGCAGGTATATCTTTATTCTTTATACACACACAATTAGCAGCCTTATACATAATGCCCATAGTAGTGCCACTTAACACATAATGTCTCCCAGTGTAGTGCCAGATACACCAAACGTTCCAGTATAGTGCCAGATACACCAAACGTTCCAGTGTAGTGCCAGATACACATGCCCCCCCAGTACTGCTGCTCACCACCACGGGGCTCTGCTGACGCTGCTGTGTCCGAGGGGAGGGAAGTGCAGCGTGTGCCTCTCCTGCCCTTCAGTCTGGTCTCCTGTCTTCAAGTTTGGCGGCGGCCATCTCAAATATTTGTGAGCCAAACAGGAGCCACCTCTGCCGGTCCCCGAGCACTGTTTGGCTGACAAACCGGAGCCTGATTTCAGATGCCTGACTGCCGCCCTTAGGAGTCCGGTAGCTCTTAAGGAACGTTCCTCGAGCCAAACCTGAAGCTACCTAGTGCTCATCTGCATTACTGATTTATGCTAAATCTTATAGCACCATACAACGGCTGTTTCTGAGCTGCACGCTGCTGCGACCACTTTACCAGAAGAAATTGAGAGTTTACAATATAATTAACGCACAATATTTGCCCGGAGATTCACCACCACTTTAATATACTCAAATTCCCTCACCTATGGACAGTCCCAGAAAGACTTTGATTAGGTCATTATTATCGTGGGGGCATATCTGTTCTCTTCTGCACCCCACCCATCCCAAGGGGTTATCTGCAAATATACAGTAATGTGTCTTTATAACCAGTGCCACAAAGCCAAAGGCTCCTGTTTGTCCAGTCTCGCAAATCAGAGCAACCTGAAACTGGCACTCTCTGACTTGGACTTTTTTTTTTAATAAAGGCGCCAGTCATTTAAAAGGAAAAAACATTCCTTGTAAATGATTGCTGCTTTAAAAATAAACGTCCCAAATGAGCAGACATCCCACAACTCCAGCAAAATCGTCCTCCAGACCCCACACAGTTCAAGTTTTCCAGGCCACCTGCCAGGTGCACTGTGTATCGCCAACTGTCCATTTTTATAAATGTACGGGTGACCTGGAAAACATGAAGTATGTTTGGGAACCTGTGCAGTATCCGAATGACTCGTGTCTACCAGACGTTCATTTACAAACAAGTTGTCCTCCATTCCCTACTCTACTCAGGCTGCCTTGTGGACCGATTTTGAGAACCACTAGCAGTCCAGGTTTCATGCTTTAAAAACAGGTGATCTAATTAGTGTGTCAGTTGATGTGTGCGCAAGCATGGTTAACCAGGCAATGGATATTCTTGAAACCTGGACCGTTGAGGTGTCTTGAGGACCAAATCTGGGAATGGTGCTCTAGAAGGTAGAAATAACTTTTTTTGTATTGTGGATTTTTTTTTCCACACCCCTATGGGAATTTGGCTGAAAACACTAATTTTGTTAAATGTAACATTATATTTTTTTATTCTCCTTTAGACCACAGTTGCCTATAATGTTCCAGTACCCACTGAAAATTCTGCATTCTTAATGGAAATCGAAACCTCTGCGGTTAGCTGTGTCGAAGGAGTGGCAAAAGCAGTCAAAGCCAATGTCACCTTGAGGTACATGATTATATATATATTTTTTATATAAATTAAATTGTGTAGCGCCTCAGAAAAGAGAACCTGTCACTAGTGGGAAATGGTAACCTCTTATTCTCTAAATACCACACCATGATTTGATTGTAGTGGTTGCAGAGTTCAGTAAACTGGTGCAATGCCCACTCTCTCAATCCCAACACATCAGGACTCTATACAGTATTCTACACCTGCCAGGTCAGGGGCTCGGAGAGGAGCCTGTCCCGGTGATGTGGTAGTGGGGCGTGCATGTGTAATTGCCATTGCTGAGGAGGACTCCGGAGGAACACTCTCCCAGTGCTTTCTGCAAAGTGTAGCCAGTAGACTACAATGGGTTAACGACATCTTCACATGGTGTTAGCTTTGCATTCTGGAGCTTTGTAAGTCTCACCACATCGCATCGTCCATAGAAACCTATAGGGGCTGTAGCTGCTGTTGGGAATGGTGTGATCGCATCCTATATCTCTGATATCTGTTGCGGTCCCTCCAAGGGTCTTATTAACCGAGAAGGACACCCGTGTGCAGCCTCCTCCATCCGGTTTCCCTCCTCTCTAGCCGGGACTTGGGAGCACAGTAGAGTTTGAGCACTAGGTGGCACAGACTATTATGCAGGCGCACATCTCTGATTAAATGGTGCGGCAGCCATTTTCCTGTAGATTTCCTTACTACGGCAGCCATTTTACCAGTGATTTGTAGAGAGGTGCTGCCAGTGACAAGGGACTGCCGGAGAGGTGAGCATTTTAAAAAATGGGTGCAGGGTGCACACACACTGCATCCATTACAGATACACCACTGGTCACTTTGTCATACATGCTGGCCATACTAAATACTGTATTTGTTGTTACACCCCCCCCCCCCTCCAGAAAATGGCTGCGTTTTAGGGAATAAGCGACACATATTTAAGTGCACTCCTAGCCCCATAATGCATGATACGAAGTACTGGATTAAGATATGATTTCTGCCATGGAACACACTGCTACAAATGGCATACTGTCAGATGGTCAACATTCATAAGATTGTCAACATGGTTCAACGTGTCGGCTAGAGATGTGCACCGGAAATTTTTCGGGTTTTGGTTTTGGGTTCGGTTCCGTGGCCGTGTTTTGGGTTCGAACGCGTTTTGGCAAAACCTCACCGAATTTTTTTTTGTCGGATTCGGGTGTGTTTTGGATTCGGGTGTTTTTTTCAAAAAACCCTAAAAAACAGCTTAAATCATAGGATTTGGGGGTCATTTTGATCCCAAAGTATTATTAACCTCAATAACCATAATTTCCACTCATTTTCAGTCTATTCTGAACACCTCACACCTCACAATATTATTTTTAGTCCTAAAATTTGCACCGAGGTCGCTGGATGACTAAGCTCAGCGACCCAAGTGGCCGACACAAACACCTGGCCCATCTAGGAGTGGCACTGCAGTGTCACGCAGGATGGCCCTTCCAAAAAACACTCCCCAAACAGCACATGACGCAAAGAAAAATGAAAGAAAAAAGAGGTGCAAGATGGAATTGTCCTTGGGCCCTCCCACCCACCCTTATGTTGTATAAACAGGACATGCACACTTTAACCAACCCATCATTTCAGTGACAGGGTCTGCCACACGACTGTGACTGAAATGACGGGTTGGTTTGGACCCCCACCAAAAAAAGAAGCAATTAATCTCTCCTTGCACAAACTGGCTCTACAGAGGCAAGATGTCCACCTCATCATCATCCTCCGATTCATCACCGTGTACATCCCCCTCCTCACAGATTATCAATTCGTCCCCACTGGAATCCACCATCACAGCTCCCTGTGTACTTTGTGGAGGCAATTGCTGCTGGTGAATGTCTCCATGGAGGAATTGATTATAATTCATTTTAATGAACATCATCTTCTCCACATTTTCTGGAAGTAACCTCGTACGCCGATTGCTGACAAGGTGAGCGGCGGCACTAAACACTCTTTCGGAGTACACACTTGTGGGAGGGCAACTTAGGTAGAATAAAGCCAGTTTGTGCAAGGGCCTCCAAATTGCCTCTTTTTCCTGCCAGTATACGTACGGACTGTCTGACGTGCCTACTTGGATGCGGTCACTCATATAATCCTCCACCATTCTTTCAATGGGGAGAGAATCACATGCAGTTACAGTAGACGACATGTCCGTAATCGTTGGCAGGTCCTTCAGTCCGGACCAGATGTCAGCATCAGCAGTTGCTCCAGACTGCCCTGCATCACCGCCAGCGGGTGGGCTCGGAATTCTGAGCCTTTTCCTCGCACCCCCAGTTGCGGGAGAATGTGAAGGAGGAGATGTTGACAGGTCGCGTTCCGCTTGACTTGACAATTTTCTCACCAGCAGTTCTTTGAACCCCTGCAGACTTGTGTCTGCCGGAAAGAGAGATCCAAGGTAGGTTTTAAATCTAGGATCGAGCACGGTGGCCAAAATGTAGTGCTCTGATTTCAACAGATTGACCACCCGTGAATCCTTGTTAAGCGAATTAAGGGCTCCATCCACAAGTCCCACATGCCTAGTGGAATCGCTCAGTGTTAGCTCCTCCTTCAATGTCTCCAGCTTCTTCTGCAAAAGCCTGATGAGGGGAATGACCTGACTCAGGCTGGCAGTGTCTGAACTGACTTCACGTGTGGCAAGTTCAAAAGGTTGCAGAACCTTGCACAACGTTGAAATCATTCTCCACTGCGCTTGAGACAGGTGCATTCCACCTCCTATATCGTGCTCAGTTGTATAGGCTTGAATGGCCTTTTGCTGCTCCTCCAACCTCTGAAGCATATAGAGGGTTGAATTCCACCTCGTTACCACTTCTTGCTTCAGATGATGGCAGGGCAGGTTCAGGCGTTTTTGGTGTTGCTCCAGTCTTCTGTACGTGGTGCCTGTACGCCGAAAGTGTCCCGCAATTCTTCTGGCCACCGACAGCATCTCTTGCACGCCCCTCTCGTTTTTTAAATAATTCTGCACCACCAAATTCAAGGTATGTGCAAAACATGGGACGTGCTGGAATTTGCCCATATTTAATGCACACACAATATTGCTGGCGTTGTCCGATGCCACAAATCCACAGGAGAGTCCAATTGGGGTAAGCCATTCTTTGATGATCTTCCTCAGTTGCCGTAAGAGGTTTTTAGCTGTGTGCGTATTCTGGAAAGCGGTGCTACAAAGCGTAGCCTGCCTAGGAAAGAGTTGGCGTTTGCGAGATGCTGCTACTGGTGCCGCCGCTGCTGTTCTTGCGGCGGGAGTCAATACATCTACCCAGTGGGCTGTCACAGTCATATAGTCCTGAGTCTGCCCTGCTCCACTTGTCCACATGTCCGTGGTTAAGTGGACATTGGGTACAACTGCATTTTTTAGGACACTGGTGAGTCTTTTTCTGAGGTCTGTGTACATTTTCGGTATCGCCTGCCTAGAGAAATGGAACCTAGATGGTATTTGGTACCGGGGACACAGTACCTCAATCAAGTCTATAGTTGGCTCTGCAGTAATGATGGATACCGGAACCACGTTTCTCACCACCCAGGATGCCAAGGCCTCAGTTATCCGCTTTGCAGCAGGATGACTGCTGTGATATTTCATCTTCCTCGCAAAGGACTGTTGGACAGTCAATTGCTTGGTGGAAGTAGTAAAAGTCGTCTTACGACTTCCCCTCTGGGATGACCATCGACTCCCAGCAGCAACAACAGCAGCACCAGCAGCAGTAGGCGTTACACGCAAGGATGCATCGGAGGAATCCCAGGCAGGAGAGGACTCGTCAGAATTGCCAGTGACATGGCCTGCAGGACTATTGGCATTCCTGGGGAAGGAGGAAATTGACACTGAGGGAGTTGGTGGGGTGGTTTGCGTGAGCTTGGTTACAAGAGGAAGGGATTTACTGGTCAGTGGACTGCTTCCGCTGTCGCCCAAAGTTTTTGAACTTGTCACTGACTTATGATGAATGCGCTGCAGGTGACGTATAAGGGAGGATGTTCCGAGGTGGTTAACGTCCTTACCCCTAATTATTACAGCTTGACAAAGGCAACACACGGCTTGACAAATGTTGTCCGCATTTCTGTTGAAATACTTCCACACCGAAGAGCTGATTTTTTTGGTATTTTCACCAGGCATGTCAATGGCCATATTCCTCCCACGGACAACAGGTGTCTCCCCGGGTGCCTGACTTAAACAAACCACCTCACCATCAGAATCCTCCTTGTCAATTTCCTCCCCAGCGCCAGCAACACCCATATCCTCCTCATCCTAGTGTACTTCAACACTGACATCTTCAATCTGACTATCAGGAACTGGACTGCAGGTGCTCCTTCCAGCACTTGCAGGGGGCGTGCAAATGGTGGAAGGCGCATGCTCTTCACGTCCAGTGTTGGGAAGGTCAGGCATCGCAACCGACACAATTGGACTCTCCTTGTGGATTTGTGATTTCGAAGAACGCACAGTTCTTTGCTGTGCTTTTGCCAGCTTAAGTCTTTTCATTTTTCTAGCGAGAGGCTGAGTGCTTCCATCCTCATGTGAAGCTGAACCACTAGCCATGAACATAGGCCAGGGCCTCAGCCGTTCCTTGCCACTCCGTGTGGTAAATGGCATATTGGCAAGTTTACGCTTCTCCTCCGACTATTTTATTTTAGATTTTTGAGTCCTTTTTTTACTGATATTTTGTGTTTTGGATTTTACATGCTCTGTACTATGACATTGGGCATCGGCCTTGGCAGACGACGTTGATGGAATTTCATCGTCTCGGCCATGACTAGTGGCAGCAGCTTCAGCACGAGGTGGAAGTGGATCTTGATCTATCCCTATTTTTGGAACCTCAACATTTTTGTTCTCCATATTTTAATAGGCACAACTAAAAGGCACCTCAGGTAAACAATGGAGATGGATGGATGCTAGTATACTTATGGATGACGAGTGACTGACGACACAGAGGTAGCTACAGCCGTGGACTACCGTACTGCGTCTGCTAGTATAGAGATGATAATGATATAAAAAATATATATATATATCACTACTGCAGGTATATATAATATAATGACGGACATGCTGGACACTGTCAGCAGACTCCTAAACTACTAGTATGAAGAAGATAGAAAAAAAAACCCCACCACAGGTAGGTATACAATTATGGACGAGCACTGACGACACAGAGGTAGCTACAGCCGTGGACTACCGTACTGCGTCTGCTAGTATAGAGATGACAATGATATAAAAAATATATATATATCACTACTGCAGGTATATAGATAATATAATGACGGACCTGCTGGACACTGTCAGCAGACTCCTAAACTACTAGTATGAAGAAGATAGAAAAAAACCCCCCACCACAGGTAGGTATGCAATTATGGACGAGCACTGACGACACAGAGATAGCCACAGCCGTGGACTACCGTACTGCGTCTGCTAATATAGAGATGATAAAGATGATAGAGATGAACAAAAAAAATATAACACTACTGCAGGTAAATATTTATATAATATAATGAATGACGGACCTGCTGGACACTGTCAGCAGAATGCGTTTATAGAATAAAATAAAAAAACACCACAGGAGTGTTTAACTTTTTCAGGCAGACAATATACTGGTGGTCACTGGTCAGTCACACTGGCAGCAAAAGTGTGCACTGTACTCCTGCTGTAACTGCACCCCAGTCTCCCCCACAATTCGGCTGTGTGAGCAGTGAGCACTCGGCACAGTCAGATATACATAGATATATCATGCAGCACACTGAGGCTGAGCACAGATATGGTATGGAGCGTTTTTTTCAGGCAGAGAACGGATTAAAAAAAACTAGCAAAACTATGCACTGACTGTACTCCTCCTAACAGCTCTCCCCAATCCTCCCCACAATAAGCTAAGCAGCAATCAGATCAACTAACTACTAACAGTAACTATAAACGGAGAGGATGCCAGCCACGTCCTCTCCCTATCAATCTCAATGCACGTGTGAAAATGGCGGCGACGCGCGGCTCCTTATATAGAATCCGAGTCTCGCGATAGAATACGAGCCTCGCGAGAATCCGACAGCGGGATGACGACGTTCGGGCGCGCTCGGGTTAGCCGAGCAAGGCGGGAAGATCCGAGTCTGCCTCGGACCCGTGTAAAAAGGCTGAAGTTCGGGGGGGTTCGGATTCCGAGGAACCGAACCCGCTCATCTCTAGTGTCGGCATCTTTAAAATGTGAAATATCTGCATTCTCAAATTGCTGACGGTTAGGTGCTTTTTGGAAGCTTAGGGTTGAGCTTTGGGGGGGTGGGAGGTGATGCGGATTGGTTAGGTACTAGGAGGTGGGTTTGGGGTAACTATTAGGAATAGTAGATAGAATACTCACCAGAACATCACTGACGGAAATGCTCCTCATGTGACCGTTGGGATCCAGATGAAGGTGCTGGAGACGTGGCTGCCTCTGAAACTAGACATGTGACCGCTGGGTCACCATTGATGTTGGGTCAACATAACATTCATGTAGACATGATGAATGTCAACATGCTAAGAGTGGCTCCCAAGAGCGGACCTCAAGGCAACCCAACAGTCCAGGCTTTAGGAATATTCCTGCTTGTGCATAGATGGTCTAATGAAACGGAGGTACTAATTAAAGGCCTAATTCAGAGTTGATCGCAGCAGCAAACTTGTTAACAGTTGGGCAAAACCATGTGCACTGCAGGGGGGGCAGATATAACATGTGCAGAGAGAGTTAGGTTTGGGTGGGGTTTGTTCAAACTGAAATCTAAATTGCAGTGTAAAAATAAAGCAGCCAGTATTTACCCTGCACAGAAACAATATACCTACCCAAATCTAATTCTCTCTGCAAATGTTCTATCTGCCACACCTGCAGTGCACGTGGTTTTGCCCAACAAATTTGTTGCTGCGATTAACTCTGAATTACCCTCTAAGACACCTGTGCATAGATCATCTCAAAACGTTCACTGTTGGGTTGATTTGAGGACTGCATTTGGGAACCACTGTACTACGCATGTCAACCTAAAATACCACACCTGCTACAAATATCCTTCCCACTTGTGACTCAATGAATTCTAAAGGTATACACTTTACACCTGAACTGGCCAAGGTGGTCCTCAAGATCTACCAACAGTACACGTTTTTCAGACCACCTAGCTGGTGCACAGGTGCCTGTCATTACTGTTACATTTTCAAATGTGGTGCACTCATTCCTTACCGACACATCCTACAGATCCATAGGTGATCTGGAAAACAAACCGTTGGCAACTCTCGAGGACATGTTTGGCCACTCCTGCCTTACACTATCTTCAGTCTATCCATTAGCTAGGGACTAGTCACATGACTGAGCTTGAGCCACAATGTACCTCAGTAATGGGATTGGCTGAATGGTGGCTCGACATACAAGCTTACAGCCACACCGGTGTGTGTGGGCCAAGATTTCTTGGTCCATATGCCATCTTGTGAAAAAAGGTTTTCCCAAGTGGCATCAATGGTTTAAAGTAATCATTCCAAGTGAAGTGTATATAACTGTTTAAACAATAAGGAAAGAAATGTGTAACACATTTTTCTTTCAACTTCTTGTTTCCATGAAACGCTATAAGGTCATTATTCTACTCTGTGTATTGGTATTAAAGGTGTAAAAATAACGCTCTATGAACCACCAAAGGAGGCTGAATTTATTTTAAAAGATCAATTGATGAACAAGTACTCAATTGTATATTATTTTTTTGTAACTAATCTAACATCTGCATATACGTTCCCTGTTGAGACATTTCTGTCTAGGTTTGTAAGTAAATACTGTACAAATATGGTTTTCTTTCTTTAGTTATCGTGGATTGCAAAAAGATTCTGGCATGGTTATTGTCCAAATAAGACCGCTGTCTGGTTACAGTACAGACTTTTCAACATTGATTGCGGTAGGTGCTACATTTCTGCTTGGCATTGGAAATGGAACAGGTTGAGAAGATCAATAGTCTTTTGTCTCTTGTAGTGCTGCACCTAAATGTAGGTTACTAGCCACATGAGCCACCGCTGAGAAGAACGACCCAATGATAATTTGACTCTTACAGGAATTACATATTGAATAGTTTGATCTACTGTAGCTCACAGTGGCAGTATTGTACCACTAGATGGTGCCGAGTAATTTCCCATGTACCCAGCATGGTACGGCAGACTATTTTTTTTTTTTTTTTTTACCCTCTACTTGAGGGATGAGAGCTCTCATCACTAATGAACCAGAGAGCATAAGTGCCAGGGATGGAGGACTGTGGTGAATTTATTGTGCCTCTTGTCCTACGAGGCACTAGTCTGGACCCATATGCAAGTTACACTCCTCTCCTTGCTGCCTGTATGACTCGGACGGTATCAATTTGTCAGTAATGACCTCTAAGGTCTAGTGCATGCGAATACGTTTGGTGAACTGGTGGTCCCTCACCCCTACAGTAAGCCCTGGCCCAGACTGTAGTGAGGTAGCTAATATGAATATGCCATGAATAACTGTCTTGTCTCCATTTTTCATTTCAGCTTTTGAACCAAAAACTAATTACCAAATACGAGGTGAATCCAAAGGGAGATGCCGTTTTATATATGACCTCGGTAAGTGACATGATTATCAGGGTGTTCAATTTGTCCATGGTGTCCATTGACCTATGTGCAGAACTGGATCATCCATTAGGCAGCCTGAGGCTCGTGTCTAGGGCCAAGTGGGCCCTGAGATGCCGGATTACTCAAACATACAGACAGTATTGCCTCAGCCATGCCGAACAGCCCGTCTCAGGGGACAAGGTCCCGTGCAACCTGGCTTGCCCCAAGTATATTTGTCACTGAAACGTGCATCTTGCACAAACCGTTGTATACTAGAAAACAGCTTAAAGCTTCACTTATAAATTTGACACTCGTATAGGTGTGTGTGAATGACTCTGAAGCCGTATACGAAGTGCTACAATGCAGCGGCTGCAGATTTATTTATTTTTCACACCAAGTTCCATTGTGCTTCATCTGCGATTGTGTACATATTTAAAACTAATTAATTCCTGTCCGGTTAAAGTCGCAGCGCCTCTGGTACCGACCGAGTTGCGTTTTACTGCATTTGTGCTGTGAATAACCTTGAAATGTAAAGAGAGCCACTACACAGCCTGGCACACCTCACGTATGGCGTATTGAAGCTTGATGTAGAAGGACATCTGTCGTGTTTATTTACTTTAGTCAAATGAAGAGGGGGGCCCCAAAGCATTTTTACTTGGGGCCCCACAAGATCTTAAAGTTTAAGTATACATTACAACTTCTCTTTTCTACTAGGCTTCCTTATGTCTTGACTACCACTATCAGTGTTTCCCAAACTCTGGCCTCAAGGCAAACTAACGGTCAAGATTTTCATGATAACCAGGCTTGAGCACACATGGTTAAATCAAAAGAACCGACGTACTAATTAGGTCACCTGTGCTAGAGTATGGATATCCTTATGATCTGGACTGTTGGTGTGCCTTGAGGACTGTGGTTGGGATCCTCTGCACTATAACTAGATGGTGTGTCTCAAAGATAATATGGACCGCTGCAGTTTCGAAGAACCAGTGAATATCATTGGTGGGAAAGGGATGGCTGGTTCCTCCCCTGGATTTTGTACAGTGCACTCGTGGACCATAGGGTAACAGACCCTTTGGCTCATAACAGATTTTAAAACGTTCGACCTGATGGCCAAATGTCCGACTCTTTTCCTGGTTAGTCTACTTTCATTGGTGGATCCCATTGTTGGGGCTTAACACCTGGTTGCCATTAGCGTGTTTGGCTAATGGCAGCACACATAGATGACCTTGACCTGAACTGAAAATAAGACCAAACTTTAGGGCTCTGGCTGGTGCCACCATTCTGATGTCCTCCTTGACCTCCCGGTGATTGATGGCCGATATCACAGGGAGCCGTGGCTTAAGTCTGGCAGCAGAAGGTGTGCATGGAGCTTAAGTCCAGTGCTGCTAGCGAACAGGTTGGCTTCTAGGGACTGCATCGGTTGCAACCCATAGAAGCCAGATAGGGATGCTGGAATAGCATGGGAAGCGGGCTGCGATTGGCAGGGAGGGGTGATCTTCAGTATGCCGGTGGTCGGGCTCCCGGCGACAAGCATACCGGCGCCGGGAGCCCGACAGCCGGCATACCGACACTTATTCTCCCTTGTGGGGGTCCACGACCCCCCTGGAGGGAGAATAAAATAGTGTGGCGCGCGTAGCGCGCCACCATGCCCGTAGCGTGGCGAGTGCAGCGAGCCCGCAAGGGGCTCATTTGCGCTCGCCACACTGTCGGTAAGCCGGCGGTCGGGCTCCCGGCGCCGGTATGCAGGTTGCCGGGAGCCCGACCGCCGGCATATCGTAGTGAACCCGGCAGGGAGTGCTTCCAATGGGTAACCACTGCTATGCAGTCCCTGCGAATGGCAGATCTTACTGGGGGTGGCTGAAGTGCGGCAGGCCCTAGGTAAAATCCACCACTGGTGGTGTCTACATATCCAGTTTTATGTTCCACATAGAAACCTAAGATGACCACTGATTTGCCATTGAAATGTTATAACTTTATGGCTTGATGGCACCATAATGATAACAACCTCTGCTCTTTTCTCCCTCCAATTTTACAGGTGCCTCGTAGTCCCATTAACTTACCGTTAAGGTTTTTGATGGGGCAAAGGGTGATGAAAGTGAAGAGCAGCTCTGGTACTGTGTACAGTTATTATAACGAAGGTAAATGCAGTATTCTGCTATATCAAACAAAAGTTCATGTTGCAGACCATTTCTCTGAGTTCTGATGACTGTTTCTTCGTCCCCCTCAGATGAGAATGGTTACGCATCTTTTGATCACCCTTGTCAAGGACACAAATAAGGTTTGTAGAGGAACAGTCTAATTATCTATTTGTTAAGGCAGGATTTATACAGTACGTAGCCTATATCTGTCATTGTGACCCATGCCGCTGGATTCGTGGTGCGCCGGTGATGGCATAACCTAGAAGGCCATATAGAAGACTTAACCCTGGTGTGCTTGCTTTACCCTGAAAGACTTACACTTTTTTTTCTAATGGTTTGCTGATTGTATTGTTATAAAGTCATAGATGAGGCTCTAGCTCGGGTTTATTCAATGTGCGTCCCTCCAGCTGCTGTGGAACTACATATCCCAACATGCTCTGCCACAGCTTTAACATGCTCTAATAGAAATACTGTGGCAGAGCATGCTGGGAAGTGGTGTTCTGTAGCAGCTGCAGGGTCACATGTTGAAATACCTCTCCTCTGTGTGTGAGCCTTGGGACGCAGGAAACTGTCCATTATACTGGCAGATGCCTACAAGTTGGTAGGTGCGTAGCAGGTGGGCAAGTAGGGTAGTCCATACGGTAGTTTCCAACCCATGTAGCGATTCAACTACATATCCACACATTAAACTTGTGCACTGAGGAGTTCAGTAATTGCATGACCAAATTCTATTGCTAGGAGGTCACTGGCCGGAGATAGAACACTTGAAACTCTATTGCATTGCGGAGTTTGGACAACATTTTAATGACCTCAGTGGATACATCGGAAAGAGAAGTAGAAATTGTAAATAATAATAAACAGAAGGCCTAATGCAGAGATGTATATAATCCAGCTGGTTATGCAAGTTTGATGTTTTTGTATCTGCACGGCACAGGGCTGCAATGTTGCTCGCAAATGCTGCAGTTGGTTGACATTTGGGGGAGGCTGCAGGCAGCGTTGCAGAAAATTGGGTTATGCTGGCCCCGTTTCTGGGCATGCCGAAGCCAGTGGCTATGTGAATTTGCAGACCATCCTGAGTAACCTGGGGGCTGACTCTCACACAGATGAACCAATGCAGAGTCTTTGGACGCAGAAGCCGGCAGTGGGCAGCTTTCTCAGACTCCTGCTGCTGCTTTTTCATATATTGGCACAGCAACTGTGCTAACTGCGTAAATCTGGGCCTGATTCAATGTAAAACTTCTTCTTTCTGTCCAAGATTTCAACAAGGCAATATAAGAAAATGTCTAACTGATTCTAAACCCTTCATGATTTGAGGTCTAAAAACTATAAAAATGACAAAGAAACTGCAGCCATAAGTCTGTCAGCTGGCTGCACCGCAGTTCACAAGCTTCCGTTCTACAATGGGATCTACTCCATCTGTACAGTGTGTTGGTCACCCTACCGCCAATGACTATGGGGGTCATTCCGAGTTGATCGCTAGCTGAAAATGTTCGCTGCGCAACGATGAGGCAAAAAAAGGCACTTCTGCGTATGCGGCACAATGCGCACGCGCAACGTACTATCACAACGGCCGATGTATTTTTACACAAGGTCTAGCGATGCATTTCAGTCGCACTGCTGGCCGCAGAGTGATTGACATGAAGTGGACGTTTCTGGGAGGTAACTGACCGTTTTCAGGGAGTGTTCGTAAAAACGCAGGCGTGCCAGGAAAAACGCAGGCGTGGCTGGGCGAAAGAAGGGCGTGTTTGTGACGTCAAATCCGGAACTGAACAGTCTGAAGTGATCGCAAGCGCTGAGTAGGTCTGAAGCTACTCTGAAACTGCACAAAAATATTTTGTATCCGCTGTGCGATCCTTTCGTTCGCACTTCTGCTAAGCTAAAATACATTCCTAGTGGGAGACGGCATATCTTTTTTGCGTGGCTGCTAAAAACTGCTAGCGAGCGATCAACTCGGAATGACCCCCTATAGCCACTCACTTGGCAACATAAAACGTGTGAATTTAATGTGTTATATGAAAAGAAAATCTGGTTCTGAATATATTTATTAATCATTTACTTATCTTTTTGTGTAGGATCCGTTTTAACAACACTGTATATACTGATCTGAAAGCTGAAGAGAGATGCCGAACTGTGCATAGTATTTTATCTCCCTGGAATGAATGACCTCTATACAAACGACCTAGAGTACGCGCAGCATTATGCAGGAATGTCTATGTACAGGATGTATACATGATGTACTGTAGAAGAACAAATACTGTATACTCTGCAGTGGAGGCAAACAAAACAATGGAAATAAAGTGACGCCCATGTTACAAAACTGGTCTGCAGTATTGTCTCTTTGTATACGTACATATAATAGGCAGAAAGTGGGGCTTACAGTAAGGAGCATCATGTAATAGGGGTGAGCATTGCACGTCTGCTGGATATTTGTTCTGTAGTGGCATCTTACCCAGTGCAACCAATAAGCTTCGATCATTCTATAAAATATAGCTGGAAGAGTATTGGTTTCTATGGGGAAATTTGTCCTTCAGAAGATTTGATAAATCTCCCCTCTTGGGGTTTTATGAACTCTTCTGTGATTTTTGTAAACTGGGTTTACAATCTACGACAGCGGGTTCTATTTTGAGAAGGTTCCGTCACCTCCACATGCTCCATTTGTTTTTGTTTTTTTGTGATATCTGGTGATAGGGTTAAAGGCACTGTAGCATCTTGCACCAAAATCAGCAACCATCCTGCAACAGTTTCCATTCCGTGGAACAAGTACTGAAATTCTGCATTGTAGGTGTGCAATAAAACACGGGCAATCACTGTAATCTAATCCCTGACTGCAGAGCCGGCCATAGGCATAGGCAAACTAGGCAATTGCCTAGGGCATTTGATATGCCTAGGGGCATCAGCAGCTTCTGCTGATTAAAATGATATGCGGCATGCCTATATTCTGTGTAGCATTTCATATGCAGATACAGCCGCAGTCGCACACAGTATATAGGCATGCTGCATATCATTTTAATCATCAGAAGCTGCTTGTGCATCCTAGCCACACAGCAATGCAAATAAGATGCATTTTCATAAAAAAAATGTACCTGACGTTATCATTGAGGCACGATTTAGGAGGACACATCTGTATCCAAGCAGAGGTCACAGTGTTAGTGGCAGTGTGAGTGCTGTGTGCATGTGAGTGGGTTGGTTGTGCAGTAGTGTTCGGAATATGTGTAAGGAGCATTATGTGTGTCATGTAAAAATGCATTAATAATGTGCAACATATGTGTAAGGTGTACTGTGCGGCATATGTGTAACAGGCTACTACTGTATGTGTGTCATTATGTGTATAGGGGACTAATAATGTGCAGCAAATGTGTAGGGGGAACTATGTGTGTCATTATGTGTATAAGGGCATTACGAATGTGCCGAATATGTGTAAGAGACATTATGTGTAAAAAGGCATTAATAAAGGTTGTCATAATGTGTAAGGTGCATTATGTTTATAAGGACATTAATAATGTGTCTCATATGTGTAAGGGGCATTACTGTGTGGCATTATGTGTATAAGGTGCTCTACTATGTGGCGTTGCATATAGAAAGGGCACTACTGGGTCGTCTAATGTGAATAAGGAGCAATAGGGTGTGGTGTAATGTGAATAAGGAGCAATTCAGTGTGATGTAATGTGAATAAGGGGCTCTAATGTGAGGAGTAACGTTTATAAGGTAAAGTGATACTACTGTAGGATGTAATATGAATTATGGACATTATCGCATGATCAAATGTGGATAAAGTTGCAGTACTGTGTGGCATAATTGGAATTGGGGTTACTATTGTGTGGCCCTGCCCCTTTCCAGCAAAAACACACCCCTTTTTGAGCTGTGCGCCAAATGTGCGAACTGTTCCTATTTAAAATATAGGGGGTACAAACACCAAAATAAAGACTGCTACGGGTGAGGGGTGATGGTGCTGGGAAAGAGGTGCAAGGTCAGAGGCGGAACCTGCGGTGGTGCTAGGGGGCACCAGCCAAAATCTTGGCTTGGGCATCATATTGGTTAGGGCCGGCTCTGCCTGACGGTAGTGGTCGCCAGATGTGAGGGATTTATCTTTCTGTGGGGTTGGCTTTCAAGAAAAGACTCCTTTTTATTGAGACTGTTTGAAGACTACCCCTCCCCCCCCTAGTCTTTATCCTATCTTACAGAAACAAATAGAGAAGCCCTCAATACATCCCGTATAATGGCATGTGGCTGCAGGATATCTGCTTTTTTTTTAGTGGTCCCAGATCTCCCAGGTGTTGCTGGGCTTCATGATGCAGTAGGTTCATTCACAATGGCTATCTTTTTATTTTTATTTTATTTGGGTTATCATAGTTTGCTGTATGTGACTGATGTTACGGGGTATTAGGGGCCCAAACAAGTATACAATACTGTGCAAAGTGTATGCATTGTTATCCTGTAGGGGTCCTAGATGTACTGTATGTGGTCTCTGATCGAAGCTGAAAGTGTCTGGGTACACCAGCTGGTGGGATACACCGATCAGTCATAATAAAAACTGACAAGTGAATAAAACTGATTATCTTATTACAATGACATCTGAAGGGGTTGGGATATATTAGGGGAGGCATTTGATATGCCGGCTTTAGGGATCCCGCACTCAGCATACCGACGCTGGAATCCCGACAGCTCGCATACCGACAACTATTCTCCCTCTTGGGGAGTCTGACCCCCCCTGGAGTGAGAATAAATAGCGTAGCGCGCTCTCTTGCACTTGCCCTGCTGCCGACATGCCGGCTGGTGGGATCCCGGCACCGGTATGCTGGGCGCCGGGATACCGTAGTAGACCCCTACATTAGGCAGCCATACACAGTTCTTTAAGTTGATGCATTGGAAGCAGGAAAAATGGGCAAGCGTACGCATCTGAAGGAGTCTTGACATGGGCCAAATTGTGATGGCTAGAAGACTGGGCCATAGCATTTCCAAAACGCTCTTGGGGGGGGGGGGGGGGGGGGGGGGGGTGTTCCTGGTGGGTGGTCTTCTGTATGCCGAATGTCGGGATTCTGGCGCACAGTATACCGGCGCCGGAATCCCGACACTCGGCATTCCGACAACTATTCTCCCTCGTGGGGGTCCACGACCCCCCCTGGAGGGAGAATAAAGTAGTGCGGCGCACGTAGCGAGCCCGCAAGGGGCTCCTTTGCGCTCGCCACGCTGTCGGTATGCCAGCGGTCAGGCTCCCGGCGCCGGTATGCTGGTCTCCGGGAGCCCGAGCGCCGGCATACCGTATGACACCCGTTCCTGGTATGCAGTGGTTAGTACCTACCAAACTTGGTCCAAGGAGTATAACCAGTGAACCGGGGACAGTGTCATGGGTGGCCAAGGCTCACTGATGCGCATGGTGAACAAAGTGTAGTCCTAACCAGCGGCAGCTCCAGAGGTGAGGCTGTAGTACAGTTCAAAATACAATTAGGGGAACAACACCAACTGTCACTCCAAACGCTGCCACACATCGCCGGCCGGGACTCCCTGCCAGTTGGTGTGGCCCCCTATTTGATTTTGGGACTGCCCTGCAGGTCCACCTCGGGAACCACCACTGGTCCTATCCCACAGAAGAGACACTGCAGCATATTTAGCTGAAAAGATTAATGGGGGTAATTCCAAGTTAATCGCAGCAGGAAATTTTTTAGCAGTTGGGCAAAACCATGTGCACTGCAGGGGAGGCAGATATAACATGTGCAGAGAGTTAGATTTGGGTGGGTTATTTTATTTCTGTGCAGGGTAAATACTGGCTGTTTTATTTTTACACTGCAATTTAGATTGCAGATTGAACACACCCCATCCAAATCTAACTCTCTCTGCACATGTGATATCTGCCTCCCCTGTAGTGCACATGGTTTTGCCCAATTGCTAACAGAATTCCTGCTGCGATCAATTTGGAATTACCCCCAATGCTGGCTATAATAGAGAGGTGTCAGAACACACAGTGCATCGCAGCTTGCTGCGTAGCCGGAGACCGGCCACTGTCTGAAATGGCCTAGCATGGGCGCGTGAGCTAAACTGGATGATGGAGCAGAGGAAGAAGGTGGCCTGGTCTGCGTAATCATGTTTTCTTTTACATCACATGGACAGCCGTGTGCAGGCATTCCATTTTACCTGGGGAAGAGATGGCACCAGGATGCACTATGGGAAAAAGACAAGTCTGAGAAGGCAGTGTGATGCTTCGGGCATTGTTCTGCTGGAAAACCTTGGGTCCTGGCATTCATGTGGATGTTACTTTAACACGTATCACTGACCTAAACATTGTTGCAGACCAGTTACACCCCTTCATGACAACAGTATTGTCACGATTCACTAGCAAACGCTGTGTGTGTGTGTGTGTGTGTGTGTGTGTGTGTGTTAGAAGTAACAGCACCACAATAGCTTGAGTAAAGAAAATCCGTTTTATTGGCACATGGGATATGGTGCAGAATTTGAGCAGGCTGATGACACAGGTTAATGTAGTACAGGAATATAGGTAATAGCAGTTTCTGCAAATTAAATTGTGGAAACGGGTGCACAGCTGCATAAAGTCCACAAGTAAGTGCTGATTAGCAGAAATGCAGTAATAACAGTCCATGTGTACACTGGTGAACGGTGACACAGATGGTGACAACGGCCGGATAGCTCTGGTAAATATTGTAAATAACAATGCATATAGTAACTCAGCCCCAGAATGCACAGGTGTGTGCTGAGTGACAGTAGTGCAGATAGCAAATGCTGTTATCAGAAGCTACTATTCAATGCACAGGGCTCCTGGAAAATGGCGCAGCGGCCATTTTCTTGATTCCCCCAATCTTTGCAAAGGTGAAACCTTGTAAATTCTTAGTTCAGTAAAGGCAATGTGAAACAAAAGCAAGTGAGGATACGTCTAATCACATAACACACAAATGTTCCTTTTGTGAGATACACAATAGTATAAACAGATGTATATATTTGTAAATCAAAAACAGATAAGCGAGGAACATGTGTGTAATTGGATAGATAATGTAGATAAGGGTTAAGTGAATATTCCCCATTTCTGTTGCTCCCCTGTGTGCTAATAAATAGTGAACAGAGGCCCTCATTCCGAGTTCTTCGCTCGCTAACTGCTTTTAGCAGCATTGCACACGCTAGGCCGCCGCCCTCTGGGAGTGTATTTTAGCTTAGCAGAATAAAAAGAACAAAAGATTAGCAGAACTGCTACTAAATAATTCTTTGCAGTTTCTGAGTAGCTCCAGACCTACTCCTAGATTGCGATCAGCTCAGTCCGTTTAGTTCCTGGTTTGACATCACAAACACGCCCTGCGTTCGGCCAGCCACTCCCCCGTTTCTCCAGCCACTCCTGCGTTTTTCCCTGACACACCTGCGTTTTTTAGCACACTCCCGGAAAACGCTCAGTTACCACCCAGAAACGCCCCTTTCCTGTCAATCATTCACCGATTAGCTGTGCGACTGAAAAGCATCGCTTGAACACCAGCAAATCTACTAAGTTTTGTGTTGAATAACTTAGCGCATGTGCGCTGCGTACCATGCGCATGCGCAGTTAGCAACATATCGCAGCATAGCGAAAATCGGCAATGAGCGAACAACTCGGAATGACCCCCAGAGAGTGTTGAATCACAGTAACTCATTGTTCCCCTCCGTGAGTTTTGCAAGGTGTGAGATGGCGCTTATTACTGTTGGGCAAGGCCCAAGGGATGAATCTTGCCATTAGGCCCTCCATCTTGAGTCTGTGAAGAGGAGACCGACTAAGATGACATGATTCTATGAGAATAACCTCATCGCATCCCAATTACTGAATATTATTTAGGAAGTGAGTGGAATATGGGACTGTGACCTACTTTACTGGGAGTAGGTGAAACTCCCCAAAACTTCAGAAGTCACCCAGAAATTCTTGGAAAGTTGGCAAGTAGGAAGTAACTGAATCAGGTTGCAGTAAAGCAATAGATAAAAGCTTCAAGCATTGCCAAGGCTCTCTGAAGTTTTGGGGGTAGCAGTAAATCAATGTTCTCGGGCAGTGGTTCCCAAACTGTGGGCCCTTCGCTGTAAGTACCCGGCAACCAGGGTGCGGAAGTATGCAGCGCCGCTGGGAGGTGAGTGAGCCACAGTATGATATGTAGAATGACATATAGCTCTTGTAAGTGCTTATGCTGTGGCCCTTGAAGTCTTCTGTCTTCTGAAAAGCTCTTTTCTGGGCTGCCCAGTGCAGCCCTCCCTGTTAGCTGCCTGCACTGCAGGCACCAACTTACAAACTGAGCTCCAGTGCCCGGAGGCGGGGATATAGAGGAGGCGGCGCTAAGCATCCTGGGAACAGTCAAAGCTTTTAGCCTGTTGGTGCCTCGGATCAAGATCCAACTCTACACCCCAATGTTATCCCTGTGGAACCCAGTGTACCCCGCTGCAGAAACTTAAAGTATAGAGTATGTAGAGAAATTTGAGGAACCGGTGGTGGTCCCTAGAGCTGTGTATATAATCGAAAGGCAGGAAAAAAAAGAAAACCATTTTTGTTCGTCGGGAGGATTGCCACCTAGCAACAGCAGGTGGGTTATATAGTAAGCATCCTGATTTTCCGCTGTAAGGCAGGGAAGTGACATTTTTTAAATCACTAACCTGCCGCCACTAACAGTGACGTTGCACTTGCCCAGCAGGCAGGGGCGTAGCCAGAACATTGTGGGCACGATACTAACAGTTTGAAGAGGCCACATCCCAATGCTTCTAGAGAGACACTTCTCTGCAGCAGTTGTTAATGTTCTGCCCTATAATAGTGCCCTAGTTCATTTTCTGAACCACAGTAGAGCCTTATTTAATGTTATGCCCCATACTAGTGCCCTAGTTTCTTTTATCAATCGTAGTAGTGCTTAAGTTCACCCTATGTCACATTTTAGAGCTGCCAGTACACATTATGCTGCACAGTATCCACAATTCACATTATTATATATAGTGCTCCCCGTTCATATTGTGACTCATTACAGTGCCCCGGTTCATATATACAGATGTAGCCACCTTTATCTTGACTGGCAGAGGCGTTTGTCCCGATCGAGCATACGCAGCGTACCGGGGCGTAGGGAGGTGCGCCTAGTCACAGAGAGGCGTACCTACTCGCACGGAGGCAGACAGAGCGTTTGGCGTTACCTTTTTACGTGTAATACCTGCGATCATCTACCAGATGTCGCTTTTTACAATCACCACTGTGCATGTGTGTGGTCTCCCGTAATATACAATACTGAAATATATAATGTCACAACTGAGGGTTTTAGCTGACAGGAGGAAGCCTCAGTTGTAGGGGCTGAGAGGAACTTAAACCGGGGAGGTTTAATCAGACCCCTGGACATGTAAGTGTTAAAAGGAAACCCGAAGGTGTGACCATGACAACCAGGTAAAAGTAAATTAAAAGTTTATTGACAAACTCCGTGTAACAACAGACAGCAAATGATGACAGTGGCAATAAATAATATTCCTGGAACACTTTGACCATGGAAGGTGTAACAGAGCACTGGTAGGTTAAGAACAGCTGTTAAAGTCCTTGATGGAAAAACCTTACCAGGCCTGGCTGTAGTAGTGCAGATAACCAAGGAACATGCCAGTAGATGGAATAGATGAAGCTGGTAACTTGAATCAGCTGTTGTGTTTGCTGGATAGAACCAGCCAGGTGGTAAGACACGGAGTGGATGCTGAGTGGGATCAGCCAGGTGATAAAGTCACTGAGTGACTGCTGGATGGAACCAGCCAGGTAATGATACACGGAGTGGAAACTGTAAGATGCTAGGGAGCGTGGAAACAGAGGAGTTGAAGGATGGTTACCAGTGGTAGTGGATACTGCTGATAAGTAGGAATCCGCTGGATCAACACCGACACTTTAAGGATACTGGAATCTGCTGGAAGCAGATGGGTTAATAGCTGGAAGCTGGAAGCTGGATCAGCCACGGAGGACTGCAGAGTCAGGCTGCACCGCAGGATGGTAGGCAGGTGTGGGTCTCTTAGTGGATGCTGGAGACAGGAGCTGGAACCTGGAAAAACAACCACAGGAGAGAGAGACTGGAACAAGGTATGACAAACAAAGCACTGACGACTTGCTAGCCCAGGCACAGGATACTTATACCTGCAGCAATGCAGGTATTGGCTGGGCAATTATGCAGATTTCCAGGCAGTGGATTGGAGGAACTGAAGCATGTGATTGAATCCAACATGGCTGCGCCCATGTTAGAACTTGGAGGGAAAACTGGTTTGGGAATCCATGTGGAAACATAACTGTAATGGCGGCGCCGGCCGCAGAGGACAGGAGACGCCATGCAGGATTCAAACATGGCGCCGCTGTGACAGCGTCTCAGCGTGACAGGAGGGATATGCAGAATGTGGACACAGATGAGATCCGGCCTTGGAACGCTGAGCCAGCCTCAGGAGACATCTGAAAGGCAAGTAATGGCGTCCAGATACCCGGATCGTGACATATAATAAGGACTACTTTACTAAGGCATCTCATTACGCTGCATACCGTAAATACTCATTACGCTGCACTATTTAATACAGTAAATACTCATTACGCTGCATTATTTAATACAGTATATACGGTACAGATGCAAATAGTACAGCATACAGTATATGATCCATCTACAGTACTTTATGAATATGTGAGCGTCCAAGTCCCGCAGACAAAACAACATAAAACCAATAGTGTACACTGTCGCAAAAGGACGTGTTAGAAGTTCACTATTGCCTCTTGAGATTAGGAATTTTGTACAGTATGTTAGCGTCCTAATCCCATAGCCATTACAGCATAATCACAACCAATGGATTTATTCCTCTGTCTGCGGCGAAGTGGTGAAGTGTTCCGCTTCCTATACTCAGAGTCCCGGGTTCGATTCCTAAAGTACGAATGCATGTTAGTTTTTTCCAGACACTTTATAATTTTTTTTATTCACATAAACCAGGGCAAAGCTGCAGGAGCGGTTCTACTGTTAAGGTTCTATGCACCGTACAGTACACATACAATTCTGTAGAAGGGCAGACTCAATAGAAATGGCTACCACCTATGACTCCTTGCCCCATGGAGGCCCTAGGCTATGGAGCAAGTAACAGTCCAGATTTTGCAGGCTATGGGGCAATGCTGAAGGAGCGTCACAATCCCGTAGCTAAAATACACAGGGGCGATAGGAATAAGTGAGGTCTATGCACATTACGGTACACCGGACTCGATCGCATAGCACACTGGCAAAATGACCGCCGCCCCTGAACCCCCACCATGTGGCAGACAGCGCTCGGATATGGAGTGAGAGATGGTATAAGTTTTGCAGGCTACGGGGCAATGCTGAAGGAGCGTCACAATCCCCTAGCCAAAATACACAGGGGCGATAGAGATAAGCGAGGTCTATGCACATTACGTTACACCGGGCTCGATCGCATAGCAAACTGACAAAACACAAGTTTTCCATAAAGCAGGGCAAAGCTGCAGGAGAGTTTCTACTGTCAATGTTCTATGCACCGTATGGTACACATACAATTCTGTAGCAGGGCAGACTCAAGTGAAATGGCTACCGCCTGTGACTCCTAGCTCCATGGAGGCACTCGGCTATGGAGCAAGTACCAGCACAGATTTTGCAGGCTATGGGGCAATGCTGAAGGAGCGTCAGAACCCCCTAGCTAAAATACACAGGGGCGATAGGGATAAGCGAGGTCTATGCACATAACGATACACCGGACCCCATCGCATCACAAAGTGACAAAATGTCCGAGGCACGTGAACCCCTGCCTTGTGGCAGAACTCAGCTATGGAGCGAGCAACGGCATAGGTTTTGCAGGCTACGGGGTAATGCTGAAGGAGCGTCAGAATCCCCTAGCTAAAATACACAGGGGTGATAATGATAAGCGAGGTCTATACACATAACAATACACTGCAAAGTTCCCCATGGTTTTGATTATGCCTTTTCTTTGAACACTGTATTTTCCACTGCCTCGCCCTACCCCATCCCACTTTCCCCTTCCCCCCTCGGAGCCTGCAAAGTACATGCAGTAGACAGGGAGTTCCAATCAGGTTACAAGACATGTGCAACAGTATACTACTGTATGTAGGAAAATCCCCTGCCCACTCTGATTTGTGTAAAACCTGTGTGCACCCTTCCATTGAATGTATAACAAAGAAAAAAAATAATAATAAAGTGAATGCTACAGGAACACATTAAAAAAAAAGGTTGGTACTTCCTTCCCATTGGTGTTGGTTTATGCCTTAGGGGATTCGGTCGCTAATACTTGCATTTCAAAAGCACGGTATTTTCTACCGCCTCTCCCTACCCCCATCACCCTTCCCCCCTGGGAGCCTGCACATGTCATGCAGTGGACAGGGAGGGAGTTCAGGTCAGGTACAATACACAAATGCCGATGATCTACAGTACTGTGTTGCTCAGTTAGTTGCGTCGGAATACACTAATTTATACTCATTACCGCTGTGTATTTGTATATAGCGGAATGAATCGCTGCTGAAGATTTACTTTGATTTATGTGAAACCTGTGTGCACCCTTTCATTGAATGTATAACAAAGAAAAAAATAATAAAGTGAATGTCACGGGAACATCTGAAAAAAAAAAGTTGGCACTTTGGGACTCAAACCTGGGACTCTCAGCGTGGGAGATGGGAGCCTTCATTGCTAGGTTGGTATGGAAGGGGAGACAATTAGCTACCAGAGGGTACCAACCCCAAGTTTCTGTGACCCCCACAAGGCTCATGGCAAGCGTCGGAACCCATGGTGGGTCTGAATTAACGGGCCCATTATAGTCTATGGGAAAATGGGTCCATTTTGCATACTGATATCTCTGGTTCTGGGTGTCCCAGAGACTCAGGACTGGTACCATACAAAAGAGGAGACTCTTGGCTTTCGGGCAGACCAACCACTAGTTTATGTGACACTGGAAAGGGAAACGGGAAGCAATCAAGTTTCGTGTCCCCTCCAGTTGTCCGCCTAGCTTGCACAGGATGCAGGGTTTCTGGCTAGATAGGAAATACTGCACAGAAATGCTAAGCATGGTAATTTGACATCCAGGGACATAGGGAGGCGTTTTTATCTCTCTCCATTATACTTAGAAAAATTACACTTGCCACTGTATTTTACAAGCTGTTTGTGCTAATTAGTACACTATTAGAACATACTGTACAGAGATACTAAGTACAGTGATTTGGCATCCACGAACTTAGGAGCTTTTATCTCTCTCCATTGTAATCTTTCTAAGTATAATGGAGAGAGATAAAAGCTCCTTCCTAAATTCCTGGGTGCCAAATTACCGTCCTTAGTATCTCTGTACCCTATGTTCTACTAGTGTACTAATTAGCATGAACAGCTTGTAACGTACAGTGGCAAGTTTAATCTTTCTATGTACAGTATAATGGAGAAAGATAAAAGCTCCTCTGTAAGTTCCTAGATGCCAAATCACCATCCTTAGTATCTCTGTACAGGATGTTCTACTAGTGTACTAATTAGCACGAACAGCTTTTAACTGGATGCCAAATCACCGTACTTAGTATCTCTGTACAGTATGTTCTATTAGGGTACTAATTAGCTCGAACAGCTTGTAATGTACAGCGGCAAGTTTAATCTTTCTATGTATAATGGAGAGAGATAAAAGCTTCTCCCTAAGTTCCTGGATGACAAATCACCGTACTTAGTATCTCTGTACAGTATGTTCTTTTGGGGTACTAATTAGCTGTTCATGCTAATTAGTACCCTAATATAAAATACCATACAGAGATACTAAGGACGGTGATTTGGCAACCAGGAACTTACGGAGGAGTTTTTATCTCTCTACATTATACATAGAAAGATCAAACCTGTCACTGTACGTTACAAGCTGCTCGTGCTAATTAGTACACTAGTAGAACATACTGTACAGAGATACTACGGACAGTGATATGGCATCCAGGAACTTAGGGAGGAGCTTTTATCTCTCTCCATTATACTTAGAAAGATTACAATGGAGAGAGATAAAAGCTCCTCCCTAAGTTCGTGGATGCCAAATCACTGTACTTAGTATCTCTGTACAGCATGTTCTACTAGTGTACTAATTAGCACGAACAGCTTGTAACCTACAATTCTATAGCAGGGCAGACTCAATTGAAATGGCTACCGCCTGTGACTCCTTGCCGCATGGAGGCCCACGGCGATGGAGCAAGTAACAGCACAGATTTTGTAGGTCACGGGCAATGCTGAAGGAGCAACAGAATCCCCTAGCTAAAATGCACAGGGTCGATAGGGATAAGCGAGGTCTATGCACATAATGATACCCCATACCCCATCGCATCACAAAGTGACAAAATGTCCAAGGCACATGAACATCCGCCTTGTGTCAGCACTCAGCTATGGAGCGAGTAACGGCATAGGTTTTGCAGGCTACGGGGCAGTGCTGAAGGAGCGTCGGAATCCCCTAACTAAAATACACAGGGGCGATGGGGTTAAGCGAGGTCTGTGCACATAATGCTACGAGGCGGGGGTTCATGTGCCTCGGATATTTTGTCACTTTGTGATGCGATGGGGTCTGGTGTATCGTTATGTGCATAGACCTCGCTTATCCCTATCGACCTTGTGTATTTTAGCTAGGGGATTCTGACGCTCTTTCACCATTGGCCTCTTCTTTGAACACAGCATTTTCCACTGACTCACCCTACCCCCATCCCACTTTCCCCTTCCCCCCTGGGAGCCTCAACAGTTCATGCAGTAGACAGGGAGAGCGTTCAGATCAGGTTACAAGACAAGATTTATGTGAAACCTGTGTGCACCCTTCCATTGAATGTATAACAAAGAAAAAAAATTATAATAAAGTGAATGTCACGGGAACTCGGACGCTCATACTGTATATGTATTTCAAAAGCACGTTGTTTATGCATTGTACATTCTTGCTTTTACAAAATTAGTTGCGTCTCCATACACAATCTTGCATCTGCATACACAAGTGTTTTAACATGTTCGTTCGTGTCGTATAAACTATTTATTTATATTGAGAACTCTTAGCATCTGACCATTGGTCACCATCTATTAACATTACAGTCGTCACTGACCATTTGCCAGAGCTGTAGATCAATCCACCGCTATACAATCGAAAGTACTGGATTAGTGGAGCATTAGCCACCCAGTGGTGGAGATGTGTAATGCATGCTGAGTATATAGAATCGCCTCAACACGTCTGCCTGTGATTAAACTCAGCAAGCTAAGCTATCGCCTTAGCGTGACTAAACATCCGTCTAGGCGGAGAATCGGTCAAGATAAAGGTGGCTACATCTGTACATATGGCTTATTTAACATAAAAAATGCACTACAGTTAATTTTATACCACACTGCAATGAGCAGGTCCAGGGGCAAACCCAGATATATTGCAGGCCCCAAGGAAAAAGTTTGAAAGGACCCCTATATACCACCCAATGGTGAAAAATGTATATAACACATGTAACTTTGACAGGGAAGGTGGCCCCTCTCAGCTCTGGGCCCCATAGGAGCTGCACTGCCTGCACCTATGGTAGCTACGCCTTTGCCAGCAGGCTAGGTTGTGCACAGGTCACATGCACACAGGCAGCTGGGCGGGGCTAACACTCACTGAATCAGATTTTTCTTCAGCGCTGAAGGATGAGGACACAGTCTCAGTCTCTCTGGCTGACACACTGTTATTTCCTCATATATTGCAAAAATGGACATAAAAACCATGGTAAAGGCTATATCAGTGTCCACTACTCCCTCATCTGAGACACAGTATTTATCAGAGGGAATGAGAAATCCTTCAAAAATAATACCTGATGACCAATTCACATTCCGAGGTACAACTCTGAGCTAATCATTCAGGTCTTTCTCCATATTATGGTAAGTGTGTTCTTATCAAATATAACTAAATAAATACAAATAATATAGATTTCTCACAGGGACGCCTGTTCAGGCAAATCTATTTTATCCCTCCCTGAAACTGCCCGTAGCAGGTAAACCTAACCTGTCCAGAGCTGACAGAACAGTACTGCCCGTAGCTGGCAATATACCTCTGCCCGGAGCTGACAGAACAGTACTGCCCGTAGCCAGCAATATACCTATGCCCGCAGCTGACAGAACAGTACTGCCCGTAGCCGGCAATATACCTCTGCCCGGAGCTGACAGAACAGTACTGCCCGTAGCTGGCAATATACCTCTGCCTGGAGCTGACAGAACAGTACTGCCGTAGCCGGCAATATACCTCTGCCTGGAGCTGACAGAACAGTACTGCCCGTAGCTGGCAATATACCTCTGCCTGGAGCTGACAGAACAGTACTGCCCATAGCCGGCAATATACCTCTGCCTGGAGCTGACAGAACAGTACTGCCCGTAGCTGGCAATATACCTCTGCCCAGAGCTGACAGAACAGTACTGCCCGTAGCTGGCAATATACCTCTGCCCGGAGCTGGCAGCAAGTGGAGACCTGAAATATGATTAAAGGGTACTCTCATGACAAACCCTTTGCTGGTGCTTCCCATATTGCTTAATCCTCCACTCCCTCCTCTGTGGTAGATGCAGAGCCTGAGGAAGGGATTGGGACAGCTGTGTCTTCAATGTCACATTGGGCGCTGAGGAGCTTTCTGTCAGACCGATGATAGATAATGCAGCGCTGGTTTCTGTCACAGATATACTGCATATTTCACCTCTGTCTGTATCAGGCATGAATATACAAAAATAGCACACACACACACAGGCTTGTCACTGTGTTATCATCATCCTTCTCCTCACTTAGTACAGTAGTTGTGAGGAAATAATAATCCCTCAGACTCTGAGGTAAAAAATGGACTCTGATCATAATAAACCATTGTCTGAGGTAGGCACATGTTCAAGACTGATGTTGCCACTAAAATAAATAAATAAATCCTAGTGATGAGCGGGTTCGGTTTCTCGGAAACCGAACCCCCCCGAACTTCAGCCTTTTTACATGGGTCCGAGCCGTGCTCGGATTCTCCCGTGTGGCTCGGGTAAACCGAGCGCGCCCGAACGTCATCATCCCGCTGTCGGATTCTCGCGAGACTCGGATTCTATATAAGCAGCCGTGCGTCGCCGCCATTTTCACACGTGCATTGAGATTGATAGGGAGAGGACGTGGCTGGCGTCCTCTCCGTTATAGTAGAAAAGAGTGACTTAGTTATAATTGTGGGGAGGATTGGGGACGGGGAGCAGCTGTTAGGGAGTACAGTGCAGGGTTTTGATTATAATACCACCAGTGAGTTTAATCCGTTGTTTCTCTGCCTGAAAAAAACGCTCCACCATATCTGTGCTCAGTGTGCTGCACTGCTGCATGATATATCTGTGCTGAGTGCACTGCTCACACTGCCTAATTGTGGGGACTGGGGAGCAGTTATAGCAGAAGTACAGTGCACAGTTTTGCTGACAGTAACCACCAGTCCAGTATACGTTTGTCTGCCTGAAAAACACTCCTGTGGTGGCTTTTTTTTTCTTCATACTAGTTTAGCAGTCTGCTGACAGTGTCCACCAGGTCCGTTATTATTATACAGTATATTATATATATATATAGCAGTATGGTAGGCCACGGCTGTACCTACCTCTGTGTCGTCAGTCGTCGTCCATAAGTAATATAATACTATACTATCCATCCATCTACATTGTATACCTGTGGTGGCTTTTTTTTTCTTCATACTAGTTTAGCAGTCTGCTGACAGTGTCCACCAGGTCCGTTATTATTATACAGTATATTATATATATATATAGCAGTACGGTAGGCCACGGCTGTACCTAGCTCTGTGTCGTCACTCGTCCTCCATAAGTAATATAATACTATACTATCCATCCATCTACATTGTATACCTGTGGTGGCTTTTTTTTTCTTCATACCAGTTTAGCAGTCTGCTGACAGTGTCCACCAGGTCCGTTACTATATTATACAGTATATTATATATATATAGCAGTACGGTAGGCCACGGCTGTACCTACCTCTGTGTCGTCAGTCGTCATCCATAAGTAATATAATACTATACTATCCATCCATCTACATTGTATACCTGTGGTGGCTTTTTTTTTCTTCATACTAGTTTAGCAGTCTGCTGACAGTGTCCACCAGGTCCGTTATTATATTATACAGTATATTATATATATATAGCAGTACGGTAGGCCACGGCTGTACCTACCTCTGTGTCGTCAGTCGTCGTCCATAAGTAATATAATACTATACTATCCATCCATCTACATTGTATACCTGTGGTGGCTTTTTTTTTCTTCATACTAGTTTAGCAGTCTGCTGACAGTGTCCACCAGGTCCGTTATTATATTATACAGTATATTATATATATATATAGCAGTACGGTAGGCCACGGCTGTACCTACGTCTGTGTCGTCAGTCGTCGTCCATAAGTAATATAATACTATACTATCCATCCATCTACATTGTATACCTGTGGTGGCTTTTTTTTTTTCTTCATACTAGTTTAGCAGTCTGCTGACAGTGTCCACCAGGTCCGTTATTATTATACAGTATATTATATATATATATATATATATATAGCAGTACGGTAGGCCACGGCTGTACCTACGTCTGTGTCGTCACTCGTCCTCCATAAGTAATATAATACTATACTATCTATCCATCTACATTGTATACCTGTGGTGGCTTTTTTTTTCTTCATACTAGTTTAGCAGTCTGCTGACAGTGTCCGCCAGGTCCGTTATTATTATACAGTATATTATATATATATATATAGCAGTACGGTAGGCCACGGCTGTACCTACCTCTGTGTCGTCACTCGTCGTCCATAAGTAATATAATACTATACTATCCATCCATCTACATTGTATACCTGTGGTGGCTTTTTTTTCCCTTCATACTAGTTTAGCAGTCTGCTGACAGTGTCCACCAGGTCCGTTATTATTATACAGTATATTATATATATATAGCAGTACGGTAGGCCACGGCTGTACCTACCTCTGTGTCGTCACTCGTCCTCCATAAGTAATATAATACTATACTATCCATCCATCTACATTGTATACCTGTGGTGGCTTTTTTTTTCTTCATACTAGTTTAGCAGTCTGCTGACAGTGTCCACCAGGTCCGTTATTATATTATACAGTATATTATATATATATAGCAGTACGGTAGGCCACGGCTGTACCTACCTCTGTGTCGTCAGTCATCGTCCATATGTAATATAATACTATACTATCCATCCATCTACATTGTATACCTGTGGTGGCTTTTTTTTTCTTCATACTAGTTTAGCAGTCTGCTGACAGTGTCCACCAGGTCCGTTATTATATTATACAGTATATTATATATATATATAGCAGTACGGTAGGCCACGGCTGTACCTACCTCTGTGTCGTCACTCGTCCTCCATAAGTAATATAATACTATACTATCCATCCATCTACATTGTATACCTGTGGTGGCTTTTTTTTTCTTCATACTAGTTTTTAGCAGTCTGCTGACAGTGTCCACCAGGTCCGTTATTATATTATACAGTATATTGTATATATATAGCAGTACGGTAGGCCACGGCTGTACCTACCTCTGTGTCGTCAGTCGTCGTCCATAAGTAATATAATACTATACTATCCATCCATCTACATTGTATACCTGTGGTGGCTTTTAGTTGTGCGCATTAAAATATGGAGAACAAAAATGTGGAGGTTAAAAAAATAGGGAAAGATCAAGATCCACTTCCACCTCGTGCTGAAGTTGCTGCCACTAGTCATGGCCGAGACGATGAAATGCCATCAATGTCGTCTGCCAAGGCCGATGCTCAATGTCATAGTACAGAGCATGTAAAATCCAAAACACAAAAGATCAGTAAAAAAATGACCCAAAAATCAAAATTAAAAGCGTCTGAGGAGAAGCGTAAACTTGCCAATATGCCATTTACGACACGGAGTGGCAAGGAACGGCTGAGGCCCTGGCCTATGTTCATGGCTAGTGGTTCAGCTTCACATGAGGATGGAAGCACTCATCCTCTCGCTAGAAAAAAGAAAAGACTTAAGGTGGCAAAAGCACAGCAAAGAACTGTGCGTTCTTCGAAATCACAAATCCCCAAGGAGAGTCCAATTGTGTCGGTTGCGATGCCTGACCTTCCCAACACTGGACGGGAAGAGCTTGCGCCTTCCACCATTTGCACGACCCCTAGAAGTGCTGGAAGGAGCACCCGCAGTCCAGTTCCTGATAGTCAAATTGAAGATGTCAGTGTTGAAGTACACCAGGATGAGGATATGGGTGTTGCTGGCGCTGGGGAGGAAATTGACAAGGAGGATTCTGATGGTGAGGTGGTTTGTTTAAGTCAGGCACCCGGGGAGACACCTGTTGTCCGTGGGACGAATATGGCCATTGACATGCCTGGTCAAAATACAAAAAAAATCAGCTCTTTGGTGTGGAATTATTTCAACACAAATGCGGACAACAGGTGTCAAGCCGTGTGTTGCCTTTGTCAAGCTGTAATAAGTAGGGGTAAGGACGTTAACCACCTCGGATCATCCTCCCTTATACATCACCTGCAGCGCATTCATCATAAATCAGTGACAAGTTCAAAATCTTTGGGCGACAGCGGAAGCAGTCCACTGACCAGTAAATCCCTTCCTCTTGTAACCAAGCTCCCGCAAACCACACCACCAACTCCCTTAGTGTCAATTTCCTCCTTACCCAGGAAAGCCAATAGTCCTGCAGGCCATGTCACTGGCAATCTTGAAGAGTCCTCTACTGCCTGGGATTCCTCCGATGCATCCTTGAGTGTAACGCCTACTGCTGCTGGCGCTGCTGTTGTTGTTGCTGGGAGTCGATCGGCATCCCAGAGGGGAAGTCGGAAGACCACTTGTACTACTTCCAGTAAGCAATTGACTGTCCAACAGTCCTTTGCGAGGAAGATGAAATATCACAGCAGTCATCCTGCTGCAAAGCGGATAACTGAGGCCTTGGCAGCCTGGGCGGTGAGAAACGTGGTTCCGGTATCCATCGTTACTTCAGAGCCAACTATAGACTTGATTGAGGTACTGTGTCTCCGGTATCAAATACCATCTAGGTTCCATTTCTCTAGGCAGGCGATACCGAGAATGTACACAGACCTCAGAAAAGGAGTCACCAGTGTCCTAAAAAATGCAGTTGTACCCAATGTCCACTTAACCACGGACATGTGGACAAGTGGAGCAGGGCAGACTCAGGACTACATGACTGTGACAGCCCACTGGGTAGATGTATTGCCTCCCGCTGCAAGAACAGCAGCGGCGGCACCAGTAGCAGCATCTCGCAAACGCCAACTCGTTCCTAGGCAGGCTACGCTTTGTATCACTGCTTTCCAGAATACGCACACAGCTGAAAACCTCTTACGGCAACTGAGGAAGATCATCGCAGAATGGCTTACCCCAATTGGACTCTCCGGGGGATATGTGGCATCGGGCAATGCTAGCAATATTGTGCGTGCATTACATCTGGGCAAATTCCAGCACGTCCCATGTTTTGCACATACCTTGAATTTGGTGGTGCAGAATTATTTAAAAAAACAACAGGGGAGTGCAAGAGATGCTGTCGGTGGCCAGAAGAATTGCGGGCCACTTTTGGCGTACAGGCACCGCGTACAGAAGACTGGAGCACCACCAAAAACGCCTGAACCTGCCCTGCCATCATCTGAAGCAAGAGGTGGTAACGAGGTGGAATTCAACCCTCTATATGCTTCAGAGGATGGAGGAGCAGCAAAAGGCCATTCAAGCCTATACATCTGCCCATGATATAGGCAAAGGGGGTGGAATGCACCTGTCTCAAGCGCAGTGGAGAATGATTTCAACGTTGTGCAAGGTTCTGCAACCTTTTGAACTTGCCACACGTGAAGTCAGTTCGGACACTGCCAGCCTGAGTCAGGTCATTCCCCTCATCAGGCTTTTGCAGAAGAAGCTGGAGACATTGAAGGAGGAGCTAAAACAGAGCGATTCCGCTAGGCATGTGGGACTTGTGGATGGAGCCCTTCATTCGCTTAACCAGGATTCACGGGTGGTCAATCTGTTGAAATCAGAGCACTACATTTTGGCCACCGTGCTCAATCCTAGATTTAAAACCTACCTTGTATCTCTCTTTCCGGCAGACACAAGTCTGCAGGGGTTCAAAGACCTGCTGGTGAGAAAATTGTCAAGTCAAGCGGAATGTGACCCGTCAACAGCTCCTCCTTCACTTTCTCCCGCAACTGGGGGTGCGAGGAAAAGGCTACGAATTCCGAGCCCACCTGCTGGCGGTGATGCAGGGCAGTCTGGAGCGAATGCTGACATCTGGTCCAGACTGAAGGACCTGCCAACGATTACTGACATGTCGTCTACTGTCACTGCATATGATTCTCTCACCATTGAAAGAATGGTGGAGGATTATATGAGTGACCGCATCCAAGTAGGCACGTCAGACAGTCCGTACGTATACTGGCAGGAAAAAGAGGCAATTTGGAGGCCCTTGCACAAACTGGCTTTATTCTACCTAAGTTGCCCTCCCTCCAGTGTGTACTCCGAAAGAGTGTTTAGTGCCGCCGCTCACCTTGTCAGCAATCGGCGTACGAGGTTACTTCCAGAAAATGTGGAGAAGGTGATGTTCATTAAAATGAATTATAATCAATTCCTCCGTGGAGACATTCACCAGCAGCAATTGCCTCCAGAAAGTACACGGGGACCTGAGATGGTGGATTCCAGTGGGGACTAATTAATAATCTGTGAGGAGGGGGCTGTACACAGTGAAAGGGGTGATGAATCGGACGATGATGATGAGGTGGACATCTTGCCTCTGTAGAGCCAGTTTGTGCAAGGAGAGATTGATTGCTTCTTTTTTGGTGGGGGCCCAAACCAACCAGTCATTTCAGTCACAGTCGTGTGGCAGACCCTGTCGCTGAAATGATGGGTTCGTTAAAGTGTGCATGTCCTGTTTATACAACATAAGGGTGGGTGGGAGGGCCCAAGGACAATTCCATCTTGCACCTCTTTTTGCTTTCAATTTTCTTTGCGTCATGTGCTGTTTGGGGAGTATTTTTTTGAAGGGTCATGTGCTGTTTGTGGAGTATTTTTTTGAAGGGCCATCCTGCGTGACACTGCAGTGCCACTCCTAGATGGGCCAGGTGTTTGTGTCGGCCACTAGGGTCGCTTAGCTTAGTCACACAGCTACCTCATTGCGCCTCTTTTTTTCTTTGCGTCATGTGCTGTTTGGGGAGTATTTTTTTGAAGGGCCATCCTGTGTGACACTGCAGTGCCACTCCTAGATGGGCCAGGTGTTTGTGTCGGCCACTAGGGTAGCTTAGCTTAGTCACACAGCTACCTCATTGCGCCTCTTTTTTTCTTTGCGTCATGTGCTGTTTGGGGAGTATTTTTTTGAAGGGCCATCCTGCGTGACACTGCAGTGCCACTCCTAGATGGGCCAGGTGTTTGTGTCGGCCACTAGGGTCGCTTAGCTTAGTCACACAGCTACCTCATTGCGCCTCATTTTTTACTTTGCGTCATGTGCTGTTTGGGGAGTATTTTTTTGAAGGGCCATCCTGCGTGACACTGCAGTGCCACTCCTAGATGGGCCAGGTGTTTGTGTCGGCCACTAGGGTCGCTTAGCTTAGTCACACAGCTACCTCATTGCGCCTCTTTTTTTCTTTGCGTCATGTGCTGTTTGGGGAGTATTTTTTTGAAGGGCCATCCTGTCTGACACTGCAGTGCCACTCCTAGATGGGCCAGGTGTTTGTGGCGGCCACTTGTGTCGCTTAGCTTAGCCATCCAGCGACCTCGGTGCAAATTTTAGGACTAAAAATAATATTGTGAGGTGTGAGGTGTTCAGAATAGACTAAAAATGAGTGGAAATTATGGTTATTGAGGTTAATAATACTATGGGATCAAAATGACCCCCAAATTCTGTGATTTAAGCTGTTTTTTAGGTTTTTTTTAAAAAAACACCCGAATCCAAAACACACCCGAATCCGACAAAAAAAATTCGGTAAGGTTTAGCCAAAACGCGTTCGAACCCAAAACACGGCCGTGGAACCGAACCCAAAACCAAAACACAAAACCCGAAAAATTGCTGGTGCACATCACTAATAAATCCTCACAGGGATGTCAGCTGAGGCGTATACACAAAGTTCCCTGATAGTGCCTGTAGTCAACAAAAGGATTAGAAACCCATCTCTGAATAAGAGATAATGGGGTAGATGTATTAACCTGGAGAAGGCATAACGAAGTGATAAACCAGAGATAAGTGCAAGGTGATAAACGCACCAGCCAATCAGCTCCAATATGCAAATTGACAGTTAGGAGCAGATTGGCTGGTGCGTTTATCACCTTGCACTTATCACTGGTTTGACACTTCCTTATGCCTTCTCCAGGTTAATACATCTGCCCCAATGTGACTGCTGGCCAATGTCACTAACACTTTCCCTTCCTAATAATCCCCACACTTCTGAATGGGAATCCTAATTACAGATCGCAGGGGTGGTTCTAGCCAGAGCCAGTCCTAACCAATATGATGCCCTAAGCAAGATTTTGGCTGGTGCCCACTAGCACCGCCGCTAGTTCTGCAGGAGATGCCTGGCATAAGTCAACTGGCAGCTCTGCTAACATTGGGCGCCTTTTGTTTGTGAAAATCTTATTTGCATAAATATGTGGCTAGGATGCACAAGCAGATACTGTTGATTAAAATGATATTTAGCATGCCTATATTCTGTGTGCGACTGCGGCTGTATCTACCTACGAAATGCTACAGTACAGTGATTTCCAGGAATACACTGCAACGTAGCATTTCGTATGCAGATACAGCTGCAGTCACACAGAGAATATAGGCATGCCGCATATCATTTTAATCAGCAGAAGCTGCTCTTGCCCCTAAGCATACCAAATGCCCTAGGCATCTGCCTAGTTTGCCTATGCCCAGGGCCGGCTCTGACTCTAGCTGTCAGGACACTTCTGCCTAACCTATACTCTGGGCTTTGCATTCGCAATCTGAGGTGCATGAAAATTCTAAACAGGCATTCAGGTCTACATTTATAAAATAATATTATATTGCGCTGAGGATTCTCATAGGCCTGCTTGATATGCCAATTCTCTTCTCACAGTTTTTGATGCAGCTCTTGATGCATTATTGTGTGATAAACTGCTGATTTCTCAAATAAAACTCTGAGAAAAACTAATAAAATGACAGTTGCAGCAGGTCCTCTCCTATATGTCCTGGGCTAGGCAGAAAGGAAGGATAGTCTGTATGCTCTCTAGATACACATTTTCTTGCTTCCTTCTAAAAGTTATCAGCAGAGCTACTGCATTGTGGGACTAGCAGATAACTATTTTACAAACTTCAGAAAAGTATTATCGCTCGCTAGAGCAGGCTTATCAAAACTAGAACCAAAGTATCTGGTTCACAGGTCCTTTGTGGTTCTGTAGCCTAGAGCTCAAGGTGAACATATTGTATGAAGCCCTTTGTGCACTGTGCTTCCAGAGCTAGACTTTAGTAAAGAGAGCTTACCACAGACAAAATGGCTAAAGACAATACAAGCTGGTGTCAACTTGCCATTAATTTAATTTCTCATCAAAGGCATACAGTATACAGTAAACCGTTTGATGTGCAGTACCATCTGAATGATATATTACAAACCGTTCTCTGACTAGAACAAATTAGAGATGGAAAACCCATTTTTGCTTAGCTGATCAGTCATAACTTCCCTATCAAAAATAAATAAATATATAAAATAAAATAAAATAAAAATTAACATTTGTCATTCAGACCAGTATTAAATGTAAAAGTGCAAAACAGCTTTTCAAAACCCATAAGATTCCGTGTGGAGAGTTTGCATGGCATTTACTTTTTACTAAACCAGAATGGATTATGCATTAAAATATATCTCCAGAATGCTTTCCTTCCCATTTCCATACATCTAGCGAGGGTGGCTCTGGCAGAACACGAGCTCCGGGGCGCCAGAAGAGTTAGAGGGCGCGCCGATGAGTAACATATATATGCGTCTCTACTGTGGCATAACGTGTATAAACGTCTCTACTGTGGGGTAACATGTATAAGTGGCTCTACTGTGGCATAAAATGTATAAGGGGCTGTACCGTGTGGCCTAACGTGTATAAGGGACTCTACTGTGTGGTCTAAAGTGTATAAGGGGTACTACTGTGGTGTAATGTGAAAAGCGGACAATACTGTGCTGTGTAATCTGAATTGGTACTATTTTGTGGCCACACCCTTCCCCATGAAGCCACACACCTATATTTTTGTTGCGTACCTTGGGCACGCACTGTTCCTATTTTGAACATGGGGCGCCCAAAGGAAACTTTTGCCCTCAAATCTACAAGGTCTAGAACTGGCCCTGACACCAATTTAGGATTTTTAAATATTTTTTATTTTCAAATGTAACACGCACTCAATTCAGTACTGGAGAGGGGGCACCGAAAACATACCCTTGCCCCGGGCACCATGGCACCTAGCTACACCTCTGACATCTATACAACAGTATGTTATAATTTTATTGGAAAATGCTTTTATTCCAGTGTCCTGTCAAACACACCTTATATTTTACCTATTGGAACAATAGTAGTCACCACATTTCTCAAACCATATGGAGTCTAGAGAGTGGTATACATAAACAATTTGCTAAAAATCATACACCACAGGGACTTAACAGTTTCTTTCATAATAGAATTGGCCTTTATTATAAACTGCTATAATAGGGCAGTCAACAGAGCAGCGGCATCTACAGACAAGATCCCTAAGGTTGAATCATGATAAAGCACCCCTTCTTTCCAGTACATGTTTTGAATAATGGAACCTGCCTCCTCCAAAGAAATGGGGAGCAATAGAGAGATTGGTTCTGACTTTCTTGCCAAAGACAACAATTTCTCTCAATGATTTAGCGGCACTAACCGGGACAAAGGTAGATCTCTCTTACACATTTTCTCTTCTATGCAGGAACTCACTAGCTCTCCTGAGGTTTTCTTAAAAACCTGTCATAGAAACATAGAAACATAGAATTTGTCGGCAGATAAGAACCACTTGGCCCATCTAGTCTGCCCCTTTTTTTTTTTTTTTTACATTATTTTTATCTCTAACCTTATTTGATCCTTATTTCTTTGTAAGGATATCCTTATGTCTATCCCATGCATGTTTAAATTGCTCTACTGTCTTAGCCTCTACCACCTCTGATGGGAGGCTATTCCACTTGTCCACTACCCTTTCTGTGAAATAATTTTTCCGCAAATTTCCCCTGAACCTCCCCCCCTCCAGCCTCAGTGCATGTCCTTGTGTCCTATTGGTTCTCTTCATTTGGAGAATGTTTCCCTCCTGGACTTTGTTAAAACCCTTGATATATTTGAAAGTTTCTATCATGTCCCCCCTTTCCCTTCTCTGCTCCAAACTATACATATTGAGATTTCTTAGTCTTTCTGGGTATGTTTTGTGATGTAGGCCATGCACCATTTTAGTTGCCCTCCTTTGTACAGTTTCTAATGTATTAATATCCTTTTGAAGATATGGCCTCCAGAACTGAATACAGTATTCTAGATGAGGCCATACCAATGACCTATACAGTGGCATTATTACTTCTTTCTTTCTGCTGCTGATTCCTCTCCCAATGCAGCCAAGCATCTGACTAGCCTTCCTCATTGCCTTATTACATTGCTTACCTGCCTTTAAGTCATCTGAAATAGTGACTCCTAGATCCCTTTCCTCCTCAGTAGTTTCCAGTATAGTGCCAATAATACTATATTTAGCTTTAGGATTTTTGAGACCCAAGTGCATGATTTAGCATTTTTTGGCATTAAACTGTAATTGCCAGACTCTTGACCATTCCTCTAGTCTACCTAGATCCTCAATCATTTGTTTTACCCCACCTGGTGTGTCTACCCTGTTGCATACCTTTGTGTCATCTGCAAAAACGCATGCTTTCCCTTTAATGCCATTTGCAATGTCACCAATAAAGATATTAAAAAGCACTGGTCCAAGTACAGATCCCTGGGGTACTCCACTGGTAACATTTCCCTCCTGTGAATGCACTCCATTTACCACAACTCTCTGTTTTCTATCCTTCAACCAAGATCTTATCCATTCAATAATCCTAATATCCAATCCCAAACTTTCAAGTTTATTTAGCAGTCTGCGATGTGGAACAGTGTCAAAAGCCTTACTAAAGTCTAGATAAGCTATATCCATGGCTCCACCTTTATCCATCACTTTAGTCACACAATCAAAAAAGTCAATAAGATTTGTTTGACATAATATCCCCCCAGTGAATTCATGCTGTTTGGGATCCTGTAAATTGCAGGATTTGAGATAATCTACAACTCTTTCTTTTAAGAGAGTTTCCATCAATTTCCCTACTACTGATGTAAGATTCACTGGTCTGTAGTTGTTTGCCTCTTCCTTGCTTCCACTTTTGTGCAGTGGGACTACGTTTGCTCTTTTCCAGTCCTCTGGAATTACTCCTGTAGCTAATGACTGGTTGAATAATTCTGTCAATGGTGCTACCAGCACCTCTTTAAGTTCTTTTAGTATCCTTGGACGTATCCCATCTGGCCCCATAGATTTGTCCACTTTCAGCTTTGAGAGTTCTGTTAGGACCTTCTCCTCTGTAAATGTACTTGTTTCATTTTCCTGAATATCCCTGCAACTTAACTGTGGCCCCTTCCACTCTCTTTCAGTAGTAAATACTGAGCAAAAATAATCATTAAGATGATCTGCTATTAAATTGTCTCCTTCAACAAAACTCCCAGTGTCCGTCTTTAGTTTTATAATTCCGCCTTTTGTTTTTCTCCTTTCGCTGTCACTGCTAGTCAAGCATACCTATCTTCCCATGTCATATGGGAGATATCCAATTGGAATTCTCTGCCAATTTCCCAATTACAGGCCGCATTAGACCCTCTACTGATTTTAACGATAACATCAGATGTGTCTCATCTGGGATAGGATAACTTCTCCCAACAAAGATCCATACAAGGAGAATTGTCACAGAAGAAAATAGCCTTTCTAAAAGTACCTTAGAACTGAGAGATGGTAAATAACTGTTGAATCTCTTTAACCTCGCTAGACACACAAGGCTCTTGATCTGCTCTAGACAATACGACAGCTATGTCCTACATAACAATAGAGAAAATCTTTTAATGTTCCTTTGCATGGCATATTTGGACATTTGCAGATCATAGAAAGGAACATAATTCTAAAAGCAATAAACCTGCCTGGAAATATAATCTAACTTGCAGATTCCCTTTCCTCTCTTTGACTACTTCGATTTCCTTATTATCTATTATGTTTATTTCTAAGACACTGGCTTCCCTCTTAGCTTTAGCATTTGCAAATAAGAGGAGTTGAGCTTACCCTATTAGTTTTCTCAAACCATTTCTCAACCCCAAAAGTTTACCAAATTATTCTCAAAGGTCATACCAAAACATCTCTTATGTAGAGTTCTTAGTAGAATTAGAAAAAGTAAAGATGATAAAGAACCAAACCATTACATTATCTCATGTTTATCTACTTACCTTGCTCTTACCCCACTTGTTACAATATACAGCAATTATTTATAAGTTTTCAAAACCTTTCTGTACAGCTAAACCCTTCACCTGTACAGGATATATTGTCACATGATAGTTTCTGGTATTGATATTTCTCAATTTAAAGGCCTCTCATTACTGGGTGACACTGCTTCTAAAGCTGCTTCAAGGTCTTACCATGTCAAGCTATCATGCATGCTGCAAGCTGGTCATCTGCACATGCTTTGGGAAAATACTATGGAGACTGGTGATCAGGAGGTTTACCTCCTATACCCTCCAATTAGCTTGAAGGGAAATTTACCTCACACACTGATATACCCTCAACTTCAATGGATATGACACTACTCAAAGGCCACTTTTGAGAGGAGTTAGCAAAATGAAGGCACCTCAGAAGGTCTTCCCTTACAAATAATTATATACAAGGCTCATTTGTCATTAAAGTGGTCATGTGCATAACATTATTGGAGACTTATGATGAAGAAAAGATTAGGTCTCTCAGAACCACCATCAGGTGTGTGGTAGTCTGCCCACCTGCTGTTGCTAGGTGGCAATCCTCCCGACGAACAAACAGTAGTTTGCAGGAATCTATGACCTGCAAACTTCCTTTGTTCTAGGGAATAGGATTGCCACTTAGCAACAGCGCATCCCACCCTCCCCAAAAAAAATATTGTTACAAAGTAGCTGTTGCTCTCTGTTGGGTACTGTTCCAGACATTAGTCTATTATCTTTTTAGGCCCCCTGAGGGACATGAGTAGAGAGAAAACCATTTCCCATCAAACTCAATCTGACAGGTCGACACGCCCCTAAATATGCAAATTCCACCCCTAACCACACGCCCACTGTTCATCCCCTTCTGATGTTGTTTTATATAAAATACGCTTACAAATGAGTTATAAGCGGTGTTTAATCATTGAAAAGCCTACTGTGTATTAACTCTTAGATGTTGCATCAGTGTATATTATTTCCAATTGATTTGTGTGTTAACGCTTAGTTGCAACAGTAAATGTTATTTCTCCTACATCCTAGAGGATGCTGGGGACTCCATAAGGACCATGGGGTATAGACGGGATCCGCAGTAGACATGGGCACACTATAAGACTATGAATGGGTGTGAACTGGCTCCTCCCTCTATGCCCCTCCTCCAGACCTGTTAGACTCTGTGCCCAGGAGAGACTGGTCACACACAGGGGAGCTCTACTGAGTTTCTCTGAAAGACTTTATGTTAGGTTTTTTATTTTCAGGGAGACCTGCTGGCTACAGGCTCCCTGCAGCGTGGGAGTGAGGGGAGAGTAGCAGGACCGACTTCATCTTAGTTCAAGGGCTATGCTTCTTAGGCTACTGGACACCATAAGCTCTAGAGGGTTCGATCACTTGGTTCGCGTAGCTGCTTGTTCCCGGAGCCGCGCCGTCACCCCCTTCACAGAAGCCAGAAGAAAGAAGCCGGGTGAGTATGTGAAGAACAGAAGACTTCAGTGATGGCAGAAGACTTCAGTAACAGAGGTACAGTGCGGCAGTCGCGCTGCGCTCCATGATCCCACACACCAATGGCACTCACAGGGTGCAGGGCGCTGGGGGGGAGCGCCCTGGGCAGCAAGTTACTGAGGCTTAAAACCCGCTGGTGGAGATGCATATTAGGTGCCTGGGCACCGTGTACGATCCCCCGCCAGTATATCCAGCGGCCACGCTGCGCGCCATTGCTCACTCGTACAGCGGCTTTGCAAGGGTGCAGGGTGCAGGGGGGGGCGCCCTGGGCAGCTTTCTAAACCTCTTTGTGGTGTATAAAACGTGTATACGTATACAGTGCGTGTGCACTGTATACGGACCCCCGCCAGCATAAGACAGTATTTTACTATAGGGGCTGAAGCGCACCGTTTAGGGGCGGGGCTTAGCCCTCACACACAGATGAAGCACCATTTTCTCCATCGCCCCGCCAAAAGCATCTATATAGTGCACATGAGGGGGGGCACAGTGTGTTAGTGCTGTATGAAAGGAAATTTGGCATGTAATCATTATTTGTGTGTATATATCTCTGTGTATTCATTGTCAGATATACCCACTTTTGCTTTTTAGTCAACATGTGTCGACATGCGTGAGTGTTCTGTCACAAATAGCTGTGGGGATCACTGTCGGCTTCGCCGACACCCATTGGTGCTTGATTCAGTAGATGTAGTATCAGCAGGTGGGTGGTTGTATGCTTGTTAAAAGTAAACACTGTTTGGGAGACACAGTAGCATGTGGGTGGTCCTGTCGGCACCGACTGTTATTACTGGGTGTAATTTAACATGCTCTAACTGCCTTATACCTGTATATTTATTTATATGTATATGTATGGTACGGTTCCATGGGCCTGTAGCTCGAGTACAGACATGGTAGTATATGTGGGGGAGTGTTATTAAAATTAATTATGTATACTTCCCTCAGACCCCTTGGGGTCGCAAGAATGTTATTTTGCCTGGTTACTATTCCCTGCTGTCGACGAATGCTAGGTTTTCGGTCGACCATAAGGTTTCCTGTTAGATCCACAACTGGGGCATTTCGGTACATGGTCATACACATTCAGAACACATTAATGTCACTACGGACCAGACGGTTCTGGACAATCCGCTTATATGTATGTTATATATATATATATATATATATATATATATATATATAGTGCAGAGGGTCCGGCACTCCAATAACTGTTTCAAAGTTCCCTGGTGCCTTCACTTTCCAATGGGGTAAATACAATACGGGCGGCGTGCGGCACTCAGGCTGACAAGGAAGAAATCACCACTGTCTAAACTTCTTCAACGTTTCAATTTTACTAAGAAAATTGTCATCAATTGTTCCTGATGACAATTTTCTTAGTAAAATTGAAACGTTGAAGAAGTTTGGACAGTGGTGATTTCTTCCTTGACAGCCTGAGTGCCGCACACCGCCCGTATTGTGTATATATATATATATATGTGTGTATTTGTCTATTACGTTAGGTATATTCATATTATGATTTATACTGAAAGTTGAAATTAATGTATTCCTTCTCATGTGCTGGTCGCTCTGTTGATAAAGCTCTAGGTCGGCTGTGATGAGTTGGTCTCAGATCCTCACATGGAATCCGAAGGTTTATTCTTTTCACGCCGTGGATAAAATACTGTGAATGTCAAATCCTGGTCGACACGGGCCCTGTCACAAAGGATCGTACACAGGAAGCTAAGTGATATTTTATTTCTATGCTTTGGAATTATTTGCATTACATGCACATGGGGGAGTGTTTATATTCGGAAAGGCATCCGATAGTATTATCCTGAAAAGTGAGGGGATGTTTCTTAAGTTGATTCTTCTCTATAACATTGCGACAGGCTACAGTGCGAACACAGGAGGTGCGGCCGGGGGAATGCTGAGGCTGACTCCGAGAGATATGCCTCTGTTCAGTCAGTCTTGGCGGATACTACTGGTAAATCTAACTTTGTGAGTTAGACTTCTTCACAACGGTTGGTGACACATCCTGTCGTGGGCTACAATCTTTTGAACCGGTTCGAGACCGTTCTTTTTCCCCTTTCGGTGCAGATAGTGAAAGGTGAAAAGGTAAGAGTTCTGCAGCCTTGTTAGGTTCGCAGAAGTGGATGTCGTTTTCTGTTTCTACCACATCCACCGCATGTCGCTGGGTCTATCTGACTGGAGCCTACTCCGGTGAGTGCTCGTCTACTACTTTTCAATCAGTCCGGGAATGGACTAGGACCTGTGAGTCTAGTATAGAATACAAAGGGGGACATTCTGGCTTTTACAGATGTTTCCCCTCACTAATTTTTCAAATAGATCTTGCCATTTCCCCTCTGGAAGGGGTGGTAGTACGCGACGCCATACCAGTGTTGCGTCAGGTTCAGGGCATTGTCCTGCTGTCCCTAAAAAAAAAAAAAAAAAAGATTTCACTTTACGTGGTTGACCTACAGGATGTTTTCTCTCAGAGAGAGCTCCAGCACGTAAAGGTAGAAAAGGGGTTAAATGGTGTTTCTCCGCATTCGGATTACCTGGGTTGGTATCCAGGATTATCTTTGCCATTTCGCCGGAGTGATGGCAGTATGATGGGTTCTTTCAATATTAAGAGCTATTGTCATTCTGTACTGAGACGTTCTCCTGATTAAGGCGAGGTCAAGAAACGAGTGGTGCAAATCATCGTTTCTCTCTGACTGTTCTTCAACACAGGGAATGGCTGTTGTTCCCAACGACGCAGTTGTCGGAGGTGGGTATCAGAGTAGTTACTGAACGGTTGAAGTTCTGTGTTTTCCTGTGGAAAGAGGTCTGAGGATCCAGAGTCGGATCAGATTTGCAGTGACAATCCATCAATGTATTCTGTTGATGAAGAAGATGGTGCGGCCTAAGAGGCTTTTCAGTGAGCAGGTCGAGGACCAGAGTGGTTTTCACAGAACAATTTGGAAATGTGATCCGGGTCTCACCTGCACAGGCGCCAGGATATAATCCTAATGGCCAGGATATCGCTCCTGTGGTGTCTGCTCAGTTCTCACCTCCTAGAGGGAAGAAGGTTCGAATCCAGGATGAGATCCTGGTGTCCGTGCAAGCAGATCTCCGAGACTGGGCAGCAGTCCTTGCAAGGGAAGTATTTCCAGAGGAAAAGGTCAAGGTGGGAAGCTTGTCTGCAATAAGTTTTCTTGAATTAAGAGCTATTTTCAATGAACATATGCTTTGTGATCTGCCGTGTTAACTCTGTCGGAGGACTTGATAAGTAAGCCGCTAGGGCGGAACATGGAGAAAAGCGGCAATGCCAGATGCCGTAAAAGTTTTCCGCTGGTTGAAAGGACTGGTAAACGCTATATTAGCAGTCTTCGGTCCGGATGTGAACGACGGAGAAATAGATTCCTCTGCAGATGCGATCTCCATCCGGAAGATATACAGTCGTCATCGAGAAGTTTCACTGAAGCGACAGGTCTTTGAGGGGTGCCTCAATTCGACGTATTGGTGTCTCGCCTTAACGAGAGATCTCAGGGATATTGTTCCAGGTCAGGGGACACTCAAGCTATAGCAGTGGACGTCCTCGGGACACCTCGGATGTTTTCAGTCGGTCTATGTGTCCCCTCCGTTTTCACTCTTCTGAAGGTGATAAACATAAGACGAACAAAGGTTTAGGTGATCCTCATTGTTCCGGTCTGAACATGGAAGGCTTGGTATCCAGTTCTTCGAGATTTGCTCATAGCGGATCCCTGGCATCTTCCTCTACGTGAGGAACTGTTACAGCAAGATCCGGGCGTGTATCAAGACTTACCGCGGATGCGTTTGGCGTGGTGGTTGAACTCCATATCCTAGCCAGAAAGGGTATTTCCAGTGCAGTCATTTCCACTTTTCTTCAGGCTAGAACAGAAGATAACGGCAAAGCCTTACCACCGTGTTTGGAGAAAATATGTGTCTCGGTGTGAATCCAAGGTGGCTACTACGGAGTGCAGGCCGAAAGTTAGGCTCCTTTCTACAGCGGTTTTGGCCTTATTAATTTTCTTTCAAGAAAGTATTGGCGACCTTTCCGGAAGTTCGGACCTTCGTGGAAGGAGTACTGCACATCCAACCTCCGTTTGTGCCCCCATTGACACCGTGGAATCTTGACGTGGTGTTGAGTTTCTTGTGTCACAATGATTGGAACCTTTCTGAAAGGTTGTGTTAAAATTTTCTCTCTTGGAGAGTGGTCATGCTTTTGGCTTTGGCGTCCGCAAGGCGGGTGTCGCAAGTGGCGGCTGGGTCTCACAAGAGCCCCTGTTTGATCTTCCAGGTAGATAGAGTGATATTGAGAACTCAGATAATAGTTCTGCCAACAGTGGTTTAGGTGTTTCGCAGAACCAGCCTATTTGATGCCTGTGGTTACGTGGGCTGATTCAAGGTCTCTCGATGTAGTCAGAGCTTTGAATATTTATGTCGCCAATTTGGCTCAGATTGCGGAAACAGAGGCTCTGTTTGTCCGGTATGCTCCCAGCGTGATTGGGGCGCCTGCGTCTCTGTAGTCGGTTACATGCTAGATCTGTGATCCGATTCGGCATGCTCGTTCTACGGCTGGATTGCTGTTACCGAATTCGGTGGTGACCCATTCTACTTGGAAAGTGGGTTTTCTTGGGCGGGTGCCCGAGGAGTCTCGGCGATTCATTTTTGCAGAGCGGATACTTGGTCGGGTTCAAACACTTTTGCTAAGCTCTACAAGTTTGATACCCTGGCTGATGGGGTCCTCATGTTGCTCAATCGGTGCTGCAGAGTCGTCTGCAATCTCCCGCCCGGTCTGGAGCTTTGGTATAAACCCCAAGGTCCTTATGGAGTCCCCAGCATCCTCTAGGACGTAGGAGAAAATAGGATTTTAATACCTACCAGTAAATCCTTTTCTCTTAGTCTGTAGAGGATGCTGGGCGCCCATCCCAGTGCATACTGTGTCTGCAGTAATTGGTTATGGTTACACTCTTGTGGTGTTTCTTTTCTGTCAGGCTGTTACTGATGTTGTGCATGCCATGGCAGGCGGTGTCCTTATATTGGTTGTGTTGACACACTGGTTGTGTTACATATTCTCTCAGCATGTGGCTGTGTATTTTTCATGCCGTTGGCTGGTATTCTTTTGAATACCACATTCTGCGGTATATTCGTGGTGTGAGCTGGTGTGACACTCACCGTGTTTAAACAATAAATTCTTTCCTGGAAATGTCCGTCTCCCTGGGCACAGTTTTCTAACTGAGGTCTGGAGGAGGGGCATAGAGGGAGGAGCCAGTTCACACCCATTCAAAGTCTTGTAGTGTGCCCATGTCTTCTGCGGATCCCGTCTATACCCCATGGTCCTTATGGAGTCCCCAGCATCCTCGACGGACTAAGAGAAAAGGATTTACCGGTAAGTATTAAAATCCTATTTTCCAATTGTTTTATAAAATAAGCATGCAAGCTATGAATGCCTCCTGTGTATTAACTCTTAGATGTTGCATCAGTGTATATTATTTCCAATTGATTTGTGTGTTGTTAACGCTTAGTTGCAACAGTAAATGTTATTTCCAATTAATTTATAAAATAAGCATGCAAGCTATGAATGCTGTTTATTGGATTCGAGTGTGATATCTATAAAAGTGTATTCTGCTATGCCTGCGAATAAAAGAAGCGTCGTGTTACGACGGTCGGCTAACTGAAAAAAGCATATGAAGAATGCGTATTACACCGTATTAAACCCAGGGAGTTATAGCGGCTTTGATAAGTTTTATGCGTCGAATACAGATGTGTTTAAAAGTGGATTAAACTTATTTAGCATTATTTTTGCACACATAATGAGCTCACACAAGATGTATGGGAATCTGTTTGTGACAGATAGGTAAACTATTATTGCACACAGACAAGCCAGTTGTGTTAATTAAGATATAGCACTAGAACTGTAATCTTTATTATTACAGATAGTTGAACTATTATTGCAAACAGACAATCCATTTGCTTTAATTAAGAGCTGATTTAAGGATTGTGTATCCTTATTATGATTGTATATTTTTACAGATAGTTGAACTATTATTGCAAACAGACAAGACAGGTGCAAGTTAATTAAGATTTGTTACTAGGGCTATGAGAATTTGTAACAATGTACACATCGTCACAGATAAGTTATCCCTTAATGTGTCATGCAAACAGATTCCCAAAAACATAATGAGCTCACACAAGTTGTATGGGAATCTGTTTGTGATAGATAGTTGAACTATTATTGCAAACAGACATGTCTGGGCATTAATCAAGATCTGTCACTAGTGCTATGAGAATTCAGATTTGTAATTGACGTGTTGTTGGGTGTAAAATTGCATACATGCTACGAATAATGATATATTATCAAATAGCAGCAGTTAGGGGACAAGAGAGAGAGAGAGAGAGAGAACCATTTTAACTGTGCTGCACTAACCCAACTAATAATAAGAATAATACTTAATTGATGGTTTATAGATGCTAAACTGTATTGATATTGCCTAATGGAGTATAAATGTTACGACAGGCAGCTAACCGAAAATGGTTAGCTATATTATTTCCTTTGACTAGACATAGCAGTGCATGTGAAATCTGTATTAGAACAGCGAGTTAGAAATGTGGTAAACACCAACGGTTATTGTGTTGTTGATAAATATTGTAAGGCGAATAAAGAGGAATTAAAAATGGTTACAACAGGTAGGGAATGTAATATTAACAATGAAACAATGTAAACAGTAGTACAAAAATAGCCAGCTGCACGCAGTACCTTTTCTGTGTACCAGTATTTTATACTCTGTTTGAAAAGTCCCAGTATGATACAGAGCGCAGTATGAATGAAAGTGGTTTCATGGGGGATGGTGGTTGGGAAGCAATAAAAGTGTAAATAGCTACAGTATTATCATAGTAGGCTACACAGACAGAAAAATGACTCTTACACAGGACCAGTTGTTAAATTACATGGCAGGCTATTAGAATGAATGGATGTATTATTAACATGTGAGGCAACACAAGTACTGCAATGGTGAACATTTCACAATAACCACATGTTATTTGTCTAAAAACAGTTGTTAACTCGTATCTTGGCCACTTATTGAAGTCAAACATACATAAGTTTTTCAAGCGATGCAGTATATTTAACAACAATACTACATTGCCTTTTTCTTTTATTACAAATTAAACATCATTTAGAAAATTCAAATAGTGAATATTTTTAGAACAGAACCCGGATTCTTTATTGTCTTTGCATTGACTTATGCTTTGTCACTGTAAAAACAAATTGGGGCATGCCCAGACATTATTCATATATGTATACATACTGTATATATGTGCAAAACAAGCTGTACTTTAGGGGTTGGTGTCCCCATCCGCCTCTAGACTGGAGAATAGGCAGCTGGTAGAACGTGATCATTATTGATTGTTTCGATGCAGAGGAATGGCCCAGTCTTGGTAGCATTTGCTAACCAGTTTCATTATACAGCTGGCTTAGTTATTATTCATCCATATTAGCATTCCCCTATTTACTTTCAAAGCACTTAAAAAAATTATAAACAATTAGGTGTATAACATAGTTGACTACCCTTCCTCATTCTGCCGGAGACTACCTGAAATAGTAGCAATCTCCATGGCTTCCTGAATAGTCCCTCAATCTCCCTGACAAAAAAAAGAAAAGAAATCAGCGATTCATACAAATGGGATCATTAGCGCCATTTACCTGTATTGGTTATAAGGCACAATGATCCCTAAGGCTACATGCATTTTAAATAAGGTTTCTCGTGGCCACTTACAGTATATGGAACCTTATGTAATACACAATACACAAAGAAATACTTCAAAATATCAGTGTCTTTTCTTCAGCAAGTAGATCTTGCTAACTTTGGGGCTCATTTACATTTGGATGTAAGTAATTTTCATGACACGCCTCTCAGATGTAACAGTACGAGCCCGCACTGATATGTCTTACTTTCACAATCTCACTGAAATGCTTTTTCAAAAGTAGGCAAGTACGATGTAAAATGAAATATTTGTTGTCTGCACAGGGCAGTGGTATCTGCAGCCCCCACACAATGCTGTGTTTAGCCTTCTGGGATCTTCCATGTTGATAGACCCCATTTGAATTTGCTAACAGTATTAGCATTGGAAGCCCTGAAAAAAATAACAGTTGTTGCAGTAACGGGATTTACCTATAATATGGTATTGGTAAGGTATAGCTTGTGAAATGTAGTTCAAAGGGTTATATTCTAATCCTAACTTTTCAGATTTCATACGTCATTAGTGGTTTATCAGAATGGGCATAAAATTAGTTCTTCTTGTTATAAAAGGCAGTGTGAATGTATAATGATATAATCCCTCGCTGTGTGGTTGCTGGGAGAGGGGAATAGTTTAGCAGGAACAAGCTTTGCAATTGACACCACGTGCCTCCTGAATACACAATGGGGTATATTCACTAAGCTCCCGATTTTGACCGAGTTTTTGTTTTTTCATCAAAGTGTCATCTCGGGAATTTACTAAACTCAAATCTCGGCAGTGATGAGGGCATTCGTATTTTTTTTGAAGGCAAAGAAAAAAAATACGAATGAATAAACCATCGGTCAAACACGCCTGTTATTTTATACAACTCGGTAATTTACTAAAAATTCGAATTCACAATCACTGCCGGCAATAGCCAAACACTGCCGTGAAAAAATACAAATTGTAAAAAAAAGCAGTTTTCAAATAGACCTGCTTTTTTTTACCGTGTTCTGATAGGCATGCACGGATCCGTGAGATCCGTGCATGTTTATCAGTGGGAAGGGGTGTGAAAGAGTTAAAAATCATGAAAAAAAATTGCGTGGGGTCCCCCCTCCTAAGCATAACCAGCCTCGGGCTCTTTGAGCCGGTCCTGGTTGTAAAAATACGGGGGGAAAATTGACAGGGTTCCCCCATATTTTAACAACCAGCACCAGGCTCTGCACCTGGTCCTGGTGTAAAAAATACGGAGGACAAAAGACGTAGGGATCCCCCGTATTTTTAACACCAGCACCGGGCTCCACTAGTCAGAGAGATAATGCCACAGCCGGGGGACACTTTTATATTGGTCCCTGCGACCCTGGCATTAAATCACCAACTAGTCACCCCTGGCCGGGGTACCCTGGAGGAGTGAGGACCCCTTAAATCAAGGGGTCCCCCTACTTCAGCCACCCAAGGAACAGGGGTGAATCCCGAGGCTGTCCCCCCCATCTAAGGGCGGCGGATGGGGGGCTGATAGCGTTTTGTGTAAAAAAAATAATATTGTTTTTTGTAGCAGAACTACAAGTCCCAGCAAGCCTCCCCTGCAAGCTGGTACTTGGAGAACTACAAGTAACATCATGCAGGGAAAAAACAGGCCCGCTGGTACCTGTAGTTCTACTACAAAAAAAATACCCAAATAAAAACAAAACACAGACACCTTAAAAGTAAAAGTTTATTAAACATGCATGCACACTTACATACATACATGCTTACCTATGTTGACACGAAGCAGTCGGTCCCCTTGTCCAGTAGAATCCAGGGGTACCTGTAAATAAAATTATACTTACAAAGAATCCGGGGTAGATCGGTCCTCTTCTTAACAGTTATAATCCAGGGACTTGGTAAAATAAAAAAACGGAATACACGATCCACGCACTGAAAGGGGATCCATGTTTACACATGGATCCCCTTTCCCCGACTGGCGGGACACCCCGTGACTGCTGTCAAAGAGGGTCCCTTCAGCCAATCTGGGAGCGCCACGTCATTGCACTCTCCTGATTGGCAGTGCGTGCCTGAACTGTCAGTCAGGCGGCGCACTGTAGATACATTATAGCGCAGAGGCGCTCCATTGTATCCAATGGTGGGAACTTTGCGGTCTGCGGTAGACCGCAAGGTTAAGTGGGGCCAACCACAAGAGTGACCCCACTTAACCTCTAGGTGTCTGTGTTTTGTTTTTATTTGGGTATTTTTTTGTGGTAGAACTACAGGTACCAGTGGGCCCGTTTTTTAACCACATGCTGGTACTCGTGGTTCTCCAAGTACCAGCTTGCGGGGGAGGCTTGCTGGGACTTGTAGTTCTGCTACATAAAACAATATTCTTTTTTTACACAAAAGGCTATCAGCCCCCCATCCGCTGCCCTTGGATGGGGGGACAGCCTCGGGCTTCACCCCTGGTCCTTGGGTGGCTGGAGGGGGGACCCTTGATTTAAGGGGTCCCCACTCCTCCAGGGTACCCCGGCCATGTGTGACTAGTTGGTGATTTAATGCCAGGTCCGCAGGGACCAATATTAAAGTGTCCCCCGGCTGTGGCATTATCTCTCTGACTAGTGGAGCCGGTGCTGGTGTTAAAAATACAGGGGACCCCTACGTCTTTTGTCCCCCGTATTATTTGCACCAGGACCAGGCGCAGAGCCCAGTGCTGGTTGTTAAAATATGGGGGAACCCCTGTCAATCCCCCCCCCCCCGTATTTTTATAACCAGGATCGGCTCAAAGAGCCGAGGCTGGTTATGCTTAGGAGGGGGGACCCCACGCGATTTTTTTCAGGATTTTTAACACTTTATACACTTCTTTTAAGGTACACAATGAAGCCCTGCACGGATCTCACAGATCCGGCCGGGATTCATTGTGTTAAGTTCGGCAGTGTTTTACTAATCACTCCCGTAAAACACTGCCCGAAATTACGAATGACATCGACATCGGAAAATGCGAAAATGCAGAAAACGACAGCATAGTAAATGAGGCGTAAGAAATTCAAAAAGTTGCAAATTCACACATTCGATGTCATTTGTATTTAATCTCCCTCCAAATCCCGACAATTACGAATCTTAGTAAATATACCCCAATGTCTCATGAAAATATTATATTGGATGCTGAAGGTTCAGTTTTTTACTTTCTAAGAATTGTAAATGTTTTTTTTTTTTCAGACGTTCAGTTATGCAGAGCTTTGCTGGGGAATTTTTTTCTTTTTCATTTTTTTTTTTACTACCAAATGCTTTTAATTAAATAGTGTAATCTGTTGACCTTGTCAGCATGTCATTCAGTTATTCTACAACGGGACATTCTGAGAATATAGATAAACGTATAAAGACAAATAGAGCACTTTTTAACACTACTATAATACACAAGTCAGGTTAACCTATAAATTCCTGTGAATTATATCTGCATGTTATCCAGTGTGATTGTTGATGGCTGGTCGATATAGCGGCCACCATTATGCATAGTCATGGTTGTTAGAAGGCACTTTGGATCTCCATCCTGCCATCTCATTGACTTATATTCAGTGCTTAGAAAAAAGGTCCAAGTACTCTGATAACCAAAGGCTACAAGTTGGTGCAAAATTTACAGTTGTTTCCGCTCTGGACAGTGCTTAAAATGCTTATTTTCTTTATTTATGAAATTATTTCATGGAGCTCGTCCTGTATCCAGAACTGACTCAAATGACTTTTTGGGTCATGCTTTTGCATTGGTGTACCTCCAGCATGTGCAGGGATGTTTGTTGTCTTGTTTGGGGTGATTTTAGTGCGTGTCGGTATCAATGTGGTCGACATGTGATGTCGTTTGTTTGCTAAAACAGGTTTGTTTGCTCCTATTTTAGCACTGGTGTACCTCCAGCATGTGCAGGGATGCTTTTTGACTTGTTTGGGGTGACTTGGAGCAAGTTTGTGTCGGCCATGCGGTCGACATGCCATGTTGTTTGTTTGCCAAACATGTTTTTTTGCTCCTATTTTAGCACTGGTGTACCTCCAGAATGTGCAGGGATGCTTTTTGGCTTGTTTGGGGTGACTTGGAGCAAGTTTGTCAGCCATGCAGTCGACATGTCATGTCGTTTGTTTGCCAAACGTGTTTTTTTGCTCCTATTTTAGCACTGGTGTACCTCCAGAATGTGCAGGGATGCTTTTTGGCTTGTTTGGGGTGACTTGGAGCAAGTTTGTGTCGGCCATGCGGTCGACATGCCATGTCGTTTGTTTGCCAAACATGTTTTTTTGATCCTATTTTAGCACTGGTGTACCTCCAGCATGTGCAGGGATGCTTTTTGGCTTGTTTGGGGTGACTTGGAGCAAATTTGTGTCGGCCATGCGGTCGACATGTCATGTCGTTTGTTTGCCAAACATGTTTTTTTGATCCTATTTTAGCACTGGTGTACCTCCAGCATGTGCAGGGATGCTTTTTGGCTTGTTTGGGGTGACTGTGTGTGTCAGCCATTTTGTGTGTGTCAGCCATTTTGTGTGTGTGTCAGCCATTGTTGACCTCCAGTATGTGCAGGGATGCTTGTACGGGGGTTTTGTCTTATTTGGCTGTTTTTTTTTTTTATGTGTATTTGGTCCTGCTTGAGAACTAGGGTCCCAGCAGCATGACGTGTGGTTGCATGTAATTTTGTAATGTGTGTTAAATTTGTAAAAATATATATTTTTTCTTTTTGCAACAGAGATGTCCAGAGACAAGCGGCCCGATCCCCCCATTCCCCCCACCCCTCAGAAGAACTTTCCCTGCATAGCAACGAGGAGTGGGAGCCGACCCAGGAGGAGGATACGACCGACCAGGCATGCAGTGACCAGCCACGGTCGTCAAGGGACCAAATGGAGAAGTCAAAGAAAAAGAAAAAGCCTAGACAGGTAAATACTGACAACACCTGCAGACACAATAGCATTCAACTTGACACACCCTAGTTTGCGCACTGCCATGAACACCTACAGGTATCTTTGCGCATTGCCAGGGATACTGACACTCACAGGTACATACCGATCTTAGTAAATGCATGTTTTGTTTTTTTAATCCCTAAAGGCAAGAAGCCAGCCAGAGGAGCAGTCGGAGGAGGAAGCCTCTGGTGAAGATGCAGGACCGAAGAAGCCGCGTGGACCCAGATACACTGAGGCGGAAAACTGTGCCCTAGTGGATGGCGTCGACAGGTCCTACGACGTTCTGTATGGACCAAGGGCACAGTCCACAGCAGCTAAGACCAAGCGAAACATTTGGGATGCCATCGCGAGACAAGTCACTGCAGTATCTGGAAACCGCCGGAGCACCAGAAACTGCATGAAGCGGTATAGTGATTGCCGCAGACAGACCAAGAAGAAGATGGGGATTCAGCGCCGAGATGAGACAGCTACGGGAGGTGGTCCGGCTCTCAATCTGAAGTGGCTACCCTGGGAGAACGTTATTAAAAGGCGCATGAACCCTGCCATGGTCGAAGGAGTTCGCGGAGGTGTGGACTCTATCCGTCCTGCTGGCTTTCCCGAGGAGGAAGAACCGCCCAGAAGACGGAAGACGGCGGGAGACAAGCAGTCCAAAAGGAGGCCTGATGGTAAGAATACATTCAGATAAGCTGTTCTAAATCTTATTTTTTTATTTTTTTTATTTGCTAATGTGTTTTTTTTTCCCCACAGACATGCCTGCCCAGAGGACATCACCTGCACGCAGGACATCGCCAGCACGTGGACCATTACCTGCGCAGCAGGCATCGACAGCAGCGCGCTAACCATCACCTGCGCAGCAAGCATCGGGAGCGCGCAGACCATCACCCGCGCTCCACACATCGCCATCGCGCAGAAAGTCACCTGCGCACCAGACGTCGTCAGCGCGCAGACCATCACCTGCGCGCCAGACATCAGCGCGCAGAACGTCACCTGTGTGCCAGACACCGTCGGCGACCACACCACCAGATGGGCGCCAAACTACAGCTCCTGCACGAAGGCCATCACCAGCTCATCTCTCCAGGAGCTCTGGGACTGTGACCGAAGAGCCTCAACAAGACACTACCCTTGTGGACCCATCACCCGACTTGTTTGAGTCTACTGAGTTAACGGATGAGACTTTTCTTGGGTTTGAAGACAGCCGTGCAGAAGTATCCAGCCGGACCCTTGAAAAGTCTCCAGAATTGAGGATAAGCGAGGCTCCTGGAGCAGCGGCACCTCAGGATGGAGAAGGTTTGTATTTACTTTTTGGGGGGGTGGTGGGTGGGTGCACCAGTTTGGTATAGTTTATTAACTTTAATTTTTATTTTCTATTGCAAACAGAGGTGCCACAGACCAGCAGAGGACTTGCATCGGGGATTGGTCACTTCTACAGGCCGGATCTCCTACAGGATTCGTCAGAGGATGACGAGGTGGAAGTGCAGCAGCCTGCTGTTTCTACATCCCTGTGTAAGTAAATATCGAATTGTGAGCCTTCAAACAAATGTATGAATGTGTATAATAATTTCTAATTTTCTTTTCAGCTGCACAAATGCAATTGGTGGCCGACGTACAGGAAGGGCAGGATCCCTCAAATGTTCAGAGGGTACACACCCTGGCATCCCACATTACTTCCCGCCAGGATACTTACACGAATGTCGTTGAAACCAGACTGGACGCCATTGAGAAGACAATAGAGAAGATTGCAAACAGTCTGGTTGAAATGCAAAAGGCTCATGACGACAGCACGGCCGAAATGCAAAAGACCAGACGAGAAGATCACAGGGAGACTATGGACATCCTTCACGTTCTGGCCACATCCATCAACCGGCTGGTGGAGAACACATCATGCCTGGCACACAGCACTGACAACATGTCGGAGAGCCAACGACATTCGGCATCCAGCCAACAGATCATCGCAACCACACTGCAGATGATGTACGATAAGCTCCCAGAGCCAGCTCATCAACACGCTGGTGATCCACCACTTCCGCCATCACAAGCCACATGGACGCCTCCTTCCCTTCCTCCACCACCATCCTGGTATAGACGGTCACAGCTGTACCAAGGATATACAGGGATGTACCCCACCCACCAGATGCCTCCACCACCAACACCGGCCGCAACATCTACACCCGCATGGGCACAGAGGCCAAGTCAACACAGTCAACACACTCCCCAGCCGCCCAGGGCATCGACGCCCCATCAGGAGAAAGAAGAGGATCCGGATAGACAACCACCATAAGCCCGGTCGTATTGTTTTATTTACTGTTATGTTTTCATGTATCCCTTTCTCCCCCTCCCATTAGTTTTTTTTTCCTTACTATTGTTTTATATTTGTGTTGGGCTCCCCCACCCGTGACCGGGTACTACCAAGGAGCTTTATGTCTAGGCATGCATGCGCGGGCATGTATGCGGGCGCGTGTGGTAACGGATGAAAGCTCCTTGTGGCTACATGTATGATGGGCCAAAGAGCTATTCTGATACCACTTTTTTTTTAATCAAAAAATCCTTTTTGTATTGGTGTACAATAGGCTTTCACTGTTGTGTGAATTTACTATTCACTAGTGTTTGTTTTTGGCTTATTCATAGGATTGGGTGGAAAATTGAAGTGGACGGCATAGTTCGTGTTGTGCGTACCAAGGTGAGTAAAGCAATGTTTCAATGTATATATTCAAGAAACTTTGGACCGCCTGCCCTTGTTGAACCACACAGCCCAGCAATGGGTCATGCTGGACTGTGTGGTTCCACAAGTGCAGGCGTGTCAAAGTGCTGACCACTGATACCACTATTCCACTTTGGACCGCCTGCCTTTGTGGAACCACACAGCCCAGCAATGGGTCATGCTGGGCTGTGTGGTTCCACAAGTGCAGGCGTGTCAAAGTGCTGACCACTGACACCACTATTCCACTTTGGACCGCCTGCCTTTGTGGAACCACACAGCCCAGCAATGGGTCATGCTGGGCTGTGTGGTTCCACAAGTGCAGGCGTGTCAAAGTGCTGACCACTGACACCACTATTCCACTTTGGACCGCCTGCCTTTGTGGAACCACACAGCCCAGCAATGGGTCATGCTGGGCTGTGTGGTTCCACAAATGTTCTTGGGAAAGGAATGAACATTACATCATTACTGTCTTTACTTAATATGTTTTTTTCCCCCCACAGATATCTATCTACACAAGAAAAGAATGTAAAGAAGAACAAACTACTTTTTTGTTTTATTACATTTCATTTTTTATTTCAAAAATAAAATACAATTTTATATATTTCTTCAATAAATTTTTAAAATGAGAAGTTTTCTGTGGTTTTTATTTAAATTATTAGTAAATACAATGTTAAATATGAGATGCAGTGGTATTGTGTTAGGTCGCCCATGGTACAGCAAGGGAACTGACGTGTCCCTTTTCATCCATGAGGATTCAAGCCACTTGGGAAGGATACTCCGCAAGACCTGTGGAAGAGAATAGTATGAGGTTCCAGCTATTGGTAGTGTCACCCTTCTATGGAAAAGGTAAAGGTACAAGCAACACGACACAAGCAGGTTACAGCGGCCCCAAATGCAACCCTCCGGCACTTGCGTAACTACACATCCAAACATTCCCTGACGCAGCGTAAGCATTGCTGTCAGGGCATGATTGGATGTGCAGTTTTGCAAATGCCGGAGGGCTACACTTGGGACATGCCGGGGTGACTTTGGACAAGAGGGAGTTTTGGGCAATATATCTCACCTGAGCGGGGTTGTCTGCAACATGGCGGAGGTTCAGGTCCACATCACAAGTAGGTCGCCCATGGAACATCAGGGGAAATGTCGTATCTCTTCACATCCACGCCACTTGGGAAGGATACTCCGCAAGACCTGTGGAAGAGAATAGTATGAGGTTCCAGCTATTGGTAGTGTCACCCTTCTATGGAAAAAGTAAAGGTACAAGCAACACGACACAAGCAGGTTACATCGGCCCCAAATGCAACCCTCCGGCACTTGCGTAATGTCAAAGTCGAAAAATATTGTAATACATGCCCCATGTACTAACCCCATGCACATGCCCACTGCGCGTGCACTCACTCTGCCGTGCTTGCGCATATCCGCAACTTGCGTAACTGAGCTTTCCACAGCCATGCGCCTTGGCGCGTGGTATGCGCATTTACGGTAGGGTTTGTGAACGCATAGAGGGTTATTAGAACATTACATATTTAACCCTTATAGTGCACATTGTACACATAGCCCCCTGCACCACATCAGAAAGAAATAGCTGTTTAAAATAGTAACAGAACAAAGGGATTCACCTTTACAGGATAGGAGGGGACAGAACAAGGTTACAAGGTGGTGTTTGGTGTCCAGCTGTAGGGTATTTTAAGGGAAACATTCTGGTGTTGGTTTGAGAAAGATCGCTTGTTCCTGCGTATAGTTATGTGCAAAAGTAGAATATGAACATTGACTGTGTTTACTGTGTATTGTGTATGCGGGGGGAGTCCAGACACAGGGGCAGTTAGGGAGGGACATCGCCCACTTATTCAAATCCACCTATGACCTCTCCTGTAATGTAAATGACCATCCCTGTGTCCAATGGACAAAGAGATTACAGTATCCATTGTGTTATGTTTTGGATGAAGTGAATAAAGAGAGCCTACAGCAGGCTTAGTCAGACAGAAGGCTCACAACGCTATCTATCAGATGGCGGAGGACCGGATCTGGGTTGCGCTTGCGAATATTCTCACGTACGTACATTCTCTGTAGCCATTATTCTGTTTAGATTTACTTGTTAGTCTGTAGTGTATAACTTGTATTGTTTTATCTTTTGGAATCAATCCACAGAGGCCTTAGAACCCTGTGGTTTCAACTACAAACGGTGTTGTGTTTTCACTTTCCTGCCTGGGCTTTAAAGTAGATTAACCTGTTTAAGGTGTATAAGCATTGTTAAGGTGTACACACTGCGGATACTTTGTATCGCCAGCGCTGCATAAGGTTTAAAGGTATAACATCATTGCAGAGCTTTGCTGCATAAGGTTTAAAGTGTAATCATATCATTGCATTGTATAACTGTATAAGGTTTTAAGGTGTATTAATTGTGTGTGCTTTGTACCCACAGTGCGGCGTTTGTACGCTGAGTGCGTATACGGTACGGGACTCTGTGCGCAAATAGCATACGAAGTACGTAGCGTGAGCTAGCGACCGCAGCAGCTCCATGGTAAAGGTGTGTTTAAAGGTATAGCTTTATGGTTTAAGATAATATCAACATTATCAATTGGTGGCTCTCACGGGATATCACGTTCTTAATGATGCACTGTACATTACAAACGCGGCTGTAATTGACCGGCTAATGATGGACGCATCGCAAAATGCTGACGAAAAAAAACATCCACGTTAATGTATTGTTGTGGTATCAGTAAGACGCTGATAGGAAATTTTAAGGGACAAGGCGTTTCTCATAATATTTAAGATGCTAAAATGTATTTTTATTGTTGCAAAACAAGGTTCAAGGTCATATTGTGTTTGATTCAGATTGGATTGTTTATCTGTTTAAGTAGGTTTAAAAGTATATTTAAAAGTTTGCATAGCTTTGATATAGTTTTATTTTTAACTCAGGCCTAAAATAACTTCAGGGGCTTGCATGGTGTGTGTTTTCTTTGTGACAAAGGAAGCAGCATGGTTTGTCCTCCATTTTGGACTAACCACATGGCCTGTCCACCATTTTGTGTAACCCTCATGGATGTGGAAGGGGGAGGAGCAGCGGCCATTTTGGGAAGGTCATTTTTTTCTAAATGGCTGATTTTCACTGCCCGGAATAATCAGCCGTCCTTGGTCAAAAATAAATCACCATTTATGAGTTACCAATGCCATAGTCAATTACAAATAGTTTCAGATGGGGCTTAATAAAAGTTAATAGTAAGATGAATACGTGATGTAAGAACCACACACAGATATAAACAAAGTTTTTTTTTCTTTACCGCTAGGATTCAGTTAACTCTGCTTGTTGTAAAATAGCCATTGAAATGCAAATTAACCGGTGTAACTGCTTTTTCCTAGCAGTGAAAAACCACCTTTACAGACAGCCAAAAGCACAGCGTTCATATGCAAATTAGAAGCACTTAATAAGTAAATGAGTCTCAGGAGACCAGTGAATGGTACAAATATATAATATTATAATTATGTGTGTATCAATGTATGTTCTGCAAGATAGCTATCCAATATGAATCATACTATTGGAAGCATTGATTACTAGATTTATTTAGACCTGTATTTTGTACTCTGTATACCTGCTCGCATTATTGCCATAAGCATTGATTACTAGATTAATTTTGACCTGTACTGAGAAAATTTGTTGCTATTTAGTTAAAATATAGAGTTAATATTTAAGGGAAGTAAGTGTAAAATGCACACATAGCCTGGCCTAGTTGTAAAGGTTTATACAGTGGAAACTGTGTGTGTGTTAAGTAAGTGATTATAGTTAAATATCGCTTACATTTATAGAAGTGTGGGATTTGTAGTACTGCGGACGTACGGCCTTGGTACACGTGTCTCGGACAGCGTTCGGGACTGCGGACGCAATGTAAAGGCGTACACATGTGGCGTGTTTACGCAACGTGCGTACAGGTACGCCCACTAAATACAAATCACACAATAGCATTGTTTCAGTTTAGGCGATACGGTAGCCACGCGATAATAGCACAAATTTGTTCAGTTTCCAATATTTAGTTTAAAAGAAACCTTCTCTTACTGTGTCACCTCTGGGACTAGACTGTTTTATCTGAATGAAAGTTAATTTTCTGTACAGAAAAATCAAAGTGTATATGAGTGAACGAGCGTGAGTGTGCAAATAAAGGTTTTGTGAACCCAGAATTCGGGATCCCGTAGGAGACCACATCAGGTGAGTGGACACTTGGTGGCGTGGGAGTGGCTTTCTCACATTTACATTGATTAAGGTATAAAGGAGCAATTAGTATAACAGCAGACCAAGAGGTCAGCGAAGTCAGAAATCCGCTGACTAAGTCAAGCGAGGCTCTGAATACCGTGGCCTGAGAAAGGTCAGCGGTGAGAGCGCAGCCCCGGGGGTTTGCGTAGTACCCATATAGGCCCGTTCAGATACGCTCCGGCTGAGGTTTCGCAGCCTGAAAAACGATTCCATTGGTCGTATAGCGGATAAGTAATAGTTACTTATACGCCGTGCGATTGTACTGCGCGTTAGTGTGTGCAATAGTTAGTTCAACTTGATACTCATTACGCCATTTGCGTAAAATCACGGGATCATAGACGCTAATTGTACACGCAACGTGATTTGTGTAACAGTTTTTTTATTTTATGGGAGTTTCGCTGGTCACTCAGGAAATCTCCAATGACCAATATTTACTGGGAAAGGTAAGTCACTCCCACACACTCTCAGTAAATAGAGGTTACGTAGGGCCCCAGGTTGGGTACGACCAGCGCTGAGGACAGTGTGTAGGTGTATTGGCCAACGTGGGCGTGAGTGGGTGAGAGCGCTCTGAGAACTTTCACAGTCGCCTTACCTCTGAGTAATTTGGTTTTTGTAGGAATTAGCTGAGATGGCAATACCTGCAAAGAATGGGGGCCAGTTGCTCAAGTAAGGGACCATCAACCAGGGCTCAGGTTGATATTCCGCGGCCCAAAGGGTCGGCGAGGTACATAATGTGTGAGAAATATGGATCACACGCAGAGGTTTTATGCAATGAATGGGAACATATGACTGCGGAAGATAGGGAACCGTTCCCTAAGGTAGGCAGTTTTAGTCCTGAGGTGTTGCAAAATTTAAGGAGAAGGATATGTCTAATAAAATCCAGAAAACAAAGGATTAGACATTATGATTGTTTACATTTATGGCAACAGGAGGGTGATATGCAAAGGGGATTGGCTCAAATAGCTGGTTCCAACCCTAGCAGGAAACTGATAGCAACTGCACCACCACCACCGTACATTACAGGAGAGAAAGTGGCTACAGAGAATGGCGTACTAATATATGATAAGAGTGCACTTAATAAATGTATTAATACTATCCCGTGCAAGTTGTATCCCATCTTAAACTTCCCTCAGGACTGCGACCAAGAAGATGAGCCCAGCACGATATCGGCACTCTCTAGCAGCCACCATACAAGATACCCAAGTGGGCACGGCCCAACCAGTAAGAGCAGTAGCAAAGGCCCCTAGTGGAGGGACAGGTGAGGTCGTGTCTACAGGTAAGTACGGTACAGTACATTATGCAGAGACAATTGCACCTCACATTGTAGAAGCAACCCAGAATGATGTAATTGAACTGAATCCTGTCAGGGTGATCGCAGTCCCCAATGGGAAGACTGATGCTCTGGGAATCACTCCCGTCAGGAACATTGCTATGCATTGCCCCTGGTCCCGGACAGAATTGAGGACAATTATGTCTGAATTTCCCGATCCCAGGAAAGATCTAGCCACATGTCTGAGGTTTATTAGAGAACTAGGTAACGCCACCGAACCCAATAACAAAGATTGGCTGACAGTGCTACGGGCATGCTTGCCCTCTAATATTAACCCTGTGAAGTTCATTGCTGACTGTAAATTAGATGCAGAGGTACCTCTCACTGATGAATACAATCAGGAGAACGTAAAACAGATCAATCTGCAGTTAGGAGTATATTTGCCAACTGTTGTCAAGTGGAATAAAATCTTCTCCATTAGACAAAAAGAAGGTGAAACGGCTTCTATTTCCATCGAGCACTGCAGGAAATGGTTAGATACACAGGGGTCGCGGACATTAAGGAAAATGTGCATCATAGGGAGGTAGCGGTGTCCGTATTAATGGACGGTTTAAAAGAAACGTTGAGAACAAGGGTACAAACCACTCAACCTAGCTGGAGAGGTATCTCGAAGGCTGCATTAAGAGAGTCCACTATTGAGCATGATCGGAACATCATTAGGCACAGGGAGTCACAGGGGGATAAGCTGATGACAGTAAGTATAAAAGCCCTGACAACGAAGCCACATCAGCCTAAACCCCAGACCCCTGATGGTAAGTCGTATGTGGTAAAATGTTATAAATGTCAGAAGGAAGGACATTACGCACGGAACTGTAATTTTAAAGACCCACATAAGGTATATCAACCCCCTAGACCAGAACATGACTCACAGTATGACACACGTAATTGGGATCAGGGATAACATATGAAAAATTTTGGGCCGCACCTGTAGTCTGCAGCCAGTGAAGTTAATTGCTAGCCTTTGAAGTGAACCTGAGGTCACAGTTGATGTAGTTGGTAGATCATTCCTTGTAGATACAGGGGCGGCCAGGTAAACTCTGTAATTTATCTTTAAAAATGTTTCCTCATCATCTCTGACGTTCACCGACAGAACTACAGCTCAAACGTCACATGTCTACTCGGTCTTTTCAGAGGTCTGCCCAGCCCCAGTATATCTCACCAGCATCATTGTGCCTGGCCATGCACAGAGGGTGGAGAGTGGAAATACTGGTGGAGGAAGACTGTGCAGAGATACCGATAGACATGATGGTGTGACAGCCTCAGAGGCGGAACTACCGCCAGTGCAAGCAGTGCGTTGCACTGGGGCCCGCCTCTGTCCAGGGGCCCAAGCATGTAATGAGTCGAATTGACTCATTACATGCCGCTGTGCGCTGCGGGCAACCGCTGCCCGCAGCGCACAGCCGCCCACAGAGGAGAGGAGCAGCGGCACGGATGGGGGAAGGAGGAGGAGGGAGGTGAAGGAGGGAGCCGCAGCAGCGCTTTGTTACTGGTGGAGGCGCTGCTGCCCCTCTGCTTCACTATAGGCTGTCTTCCGAGAACAGCCTATAGTGAAGCAGAGGGGCAGCAGCAGCAGCGCCTCCACCAATGACACAGCGCTGCTGCGGCTCCCTCCTCCACCTCCCTCCTCCTCATTCTCTACTGCCTGGGAATCGTCTGACGCTGCACCGAGGAGCCTGAGCCAGCGAAGAGGGTAAGTATAATTCTTCTTTCTGTCTTTCCTTCTTTCTTTCTTTCTTTCTTTCTTTCTTTCTTTCTTTCTTTCTTTCTTTCTTTCTTTCTTTCTTTCATTCTTTCTCTTTTTCTTTCTTTCCTACAAAAAAAGGGGGACTGTGTGCCGCAATGTGTAAAAACGGGGAATCTGCCTGCCGCAATGTGTAAAAATGGTGAATCTGCCTGCCGCTATGTGTAAAAATGGGGAATCTGCTTGCCGCAATGTGTAAAAATGGGGAATCTGCTTGCCGCAATGTGTAAAAATGGGGAATCTGCCTGCCGCAATGTGTAAAAACGGGGAATCTGCCTGCTGCAATGTATAAAAAATAAGATTTTACTTACCGATAAATCTATTTCTCGTAGTCCGTAGTGGATGCTGGGGACTCCGTCAGGACCATGGGGATTAGCGGCTCCGCAGGAGACAGGGCACAAAAATAAAGCTTTAGGATCAGGTGGTGTGCACTGGCTCCTCCCCCTATGACCCTCCTCCAAGCCTCAGTTAGGATACTGTGCCCGGACGAGCGTACACAATAAGGAAGGATTTTGAATCCCGGGTAAGACTCAAACCAGCCACACCAATCACACCGTACAACTTGTGATCTGAACCCAGTTAACAGTATGACAACGTAGGAGCCTCTGAACAGACGGCTCACAACAAGAAACAACCCGATTTTTTTGTAACAATAACTATGTACAAGTATTGCAGACAATCCGCACTTGGGATGGGCGCCCAGCATCCACTACGGACTACGAGAAATAGATTTATCGGTAAGTAAAATCTTATTTTCTCTAAACGTCCTAGTGGATGCTGGGGACTCCGTCAGGACCATGGGGATTATACCAAAGCTCCCAAACGGGGGGGAGAGTGCGGATGACTCTGCAGCACCGAATGAGAGAACTCCATGTCCTCTTTAGCCAGGGTATCAAATTTGTAGAATTTTACAAACGTGTTCTCCCCCGACCACGTAGCTGCTCGGCAGAGTTGTAATGCCGAGACCCCTCGGGCAGCCGCCCAGGATGAGCCCACCTTCCTTGTGGAATGGGCCTTGACAGATTTAGGCTGTGGCAGGCCTGCCACAGAATGTGCAAGTTGAATTGTGCTACAAATCCAACGAGCAATCGTCTGCTTAGAAGCAGGAGCACCCAGCTTGTTGGGTGCATACAGTATAAACAGCGAGTCAGATTTTCTGACTCCAGCCGTCCTTGAAATATATATTTTCAATGCCCTGACAACGTCCAGCAACTTGGAATCCTCCAAATCGCTAGTAGCCGCAGGCACCACAATAGGCTGGTTCAGGTGAAACGCTGACACCACCTTAGGCAGAAAATGAGGACGCGTCCGCAGTTCTGCCCTGTCCGAATGGAAAATCAGATATGGGCTTTTATACGATAAAGCCGCCAATTCTGACACTCTCCTGGCTGAAGCCAGGGCCAGTAGCATGGTTACTTTCCATGTAAGATATTTCAAATCCGCCGATTTGAGTGGCTCAAACCAATGGGATTTGAGAAAATCCAAAACTACATTAAGGTCCCACGGAGCCACTGGGGGCACAATCGGGGGCTGTATATGTAGTACTCCTTTTACAAAAGTCTGGACTTCAGGAACTGAAGCCAATTCTTTCTGGAAGAAAATCGACAGGGCCGAAATTTGAACCTTAATGGACCCCAACTTGAGGCCCATAGACAATCCTGTTTGCAGGAAATGTAGGAATCGACCCAATTGAAATTCCTCCGTGGGGGCCTTCCTGGCCTCGCACCACGCAACATATTTTCTCCAAATGCGGTGATAATGTTGTGCAGTCACCTCCTTCCTGGCTTTAACCAGTGTAGGGATGACCTCTTCCGGAATGCCTTTTTCCCTTAGAATTCGGCGTTCAACCGCCACGCCGTCAAACGCAGCCGCGGTAAGTCTTGGAATAGACACGGTCCCTGCTGAATCAGGTCCCGTCTTAGAGGTAGAGGCCACGGATTTTCCGTGAGCATCTCCTGAAGTTCCGGGTACCAAGTTCTTCTTGGCCAATCCGGAGCCACGAGTATCGTTCTTACTCCCCTTTGCCGTATAATTCTCAGTACTTTGGGTATGAGAGGCAGAGGAGGAAACACATACACTGACTGGAACACCCACGGTGTTACCAGAGCATCCACAGCTATTGCCTGAGGGTCTCTTGACCTGGCGCAATACCTGTCCAGTTTTTTGTTGAGGCGAGACGCCATCATATCCACCTTTGGTTTTTCCCAACGGTTCACAATCATGTGGAAGACTTCTGGATGAAGTCCCCACTCTCCCGGGTGTAGATCGTGTCTGCTGAGGAAGTCTGCTTCCCAGTTGTCCACTCCCGGAATGAACACTGCTGACAGTGCTATCACATGATCTTCCGCCCAGCGAAGAATCCTTGCAGCTTCTGCCATTGCTCTCCTGCTTCTTGTGCCGCCCTGTCTGTTTACGTGGGCGACTGCCGTGATGTTGTCCGACTGGATCAACACCGGCCGACCCTGAAGCAGGGGTTTTGCCAGGCTTAGAGCATTGTAAATCGCTCTTAGCTCCAGTATATTTATGTGAAGAGACATCTCCAGGCTTGACCATACTCCCTGGAAGTTTCTTCCCTGTGTGACCGCTCCCCAGCCTCTCAGACTGGCATCCGTGGTCACCAGGACCCAGTCCTGTATGCCGAATCTGCGGCCTTCTAACAGATGAGCACTCTGTAACCACCACAGAAGAGACACCCTTGTCCGTGGCGATAAGGTTATCCGCTGATGCATCAGCAGGTGCGATCCGGACCATTTGTCCAGCAGATCCCACTGAAAAGTTCGTGCGTGGAATCTGCCGAATGGGATTGCTTCGTAAGAAGCCACCATCTTTCCCAGGACTCTTGTGCATTGATGCACAGAAACTTTTCCTGGTTTTAGGAGGTTCCTGACAAGTTCGGATAACTCCCTGGCTTTCTCCTCCGGAAGAAACACCTTTTTCTGAACCGTGTCCAGAATCATTCCCAGGAACAGCAGACGTGTTGTCGGGGTCAACTGAGATTTTGGGAAATTCAGAATCCACCCGTGTTGTTGCAGCACTACTTGGGTTAGTGCTACTCCGTCCTCCAGCTGTTCTCTGGACCTTGCCCTTATCAGGAGATCGTCCAAGTAAGGGATAATTAATACGCCTTTTCTTCGTAGAAGAAACATCATTTCGGCCATTACCTTGGTAAAGACCCGAGGTGCCGTGGACAATCCAAACGGCAGCGTCTGAAACTGATAATGACAGTTTTGCACCACGAACCTGAGGTACCCTTGATGTGAAGGGCAAATTGGGACATGCAGGTAAGCATCCTTGATGTCCAGGGACACCATAAAGTCCCCTTCTTCCAGATTCGCTATCACTGCTCTGAGTGACTCCATCTTGAACTTGAATTTTTGTATGTACAGGTTCAAAGATTTCAGATTTAGAATAGGTCTTACCGAGCCGTCCGGCTTCGGTACCACAAATAGTGTGGAATAATACCCCTTTCCCTGTTGTAGGAGGGGTACCTTGACTATCACCTGCTGAGAATACAGCTTGTGAATGGCTTCCAATACCGTCGCCCTGTCTGAGGGAGACGTTGGCAGAGCAGACTTTAGGAAACGGCGAGGGGGAGACTTCTCGAATTCCAACCTGTAACCCTGAGATATTATCTGCAGGATCCAGGGGTCCACCTGTGAGCAAGCCCACTGCGCGCTGAAATTCTTGAGTCGACCCCCCACCGTTTCTGAGTCCGCTTGTAAAGCCCCAGCGTCATGCTGAGGGCTTTGCAGAACCCGCGGAGGGCTTCTGTTCCTGGGAAGGAGCTGCTTGCTGCCCTCTCTTACCCTTTCCTCTGCCTCGGGGCAGATATGACTGGCCTTTTGCCCGCTTGTTCTTATAGGACCGAAAGGACTGCGGCTGAAAAGACGGTGTCTTTTTCTGTTGGGAGGGGGTCTGAGGTAAAAAGGTGGATTTCCCGGCCGTTGCCGTGGCCACCAGATCCGATAGACCGACGCCAAATAATTCCTCCCCTTTATACGGCAATACTTCCATATGCCGTTTGGAATCCGCATCACCTGACCACTGTCGTGTCCATAAACTTCTTCTGGCAGATATGGACATCGCACTTACTCTCGATGCCAGAGTGCAAATATCCCTCTGAGCATCTCGCATATAAAGAAAAGCATCCTTTAATTGCTCTAAAGTCTGTAAAATACTGTCCCTATCCAGGGTATCAATATTTTCAGTCAGGGAATCCGACCAGACCACCCCAGCACTGCACATCCAGGCTGAGGCGATGGCTGGTCGCAGTATAACACCAGTATGTGTGTATATACTTTTTAGGGTAGTTTCCAGCCTCCTATCAGCTGGATCCTTGAGGGCGGCCGTATCAGGAGACGGTAACGCCACTTGTTTTGATAAGCGTGTGAGCGCCTTATCCACCTTAGGGGGTGTTTCCCAGCGCGCCCTAACCTCTGGCGGGAAAGGGTATAATGCCAATAACTTTTTTGAAATTAGCACTTTTCTTTCTGGGTTAACCCACGCTTCATCACATACATCATTCAATTCCTCTGATTCAGGAAAAACTACAGGTAGTTTTTTCACCCCCCACATAATACCCCTTTTTGTGGTACTTGCAGTATCAGAGATATGCAAAGCCTCCTTCATTGCCGTGATCATATAACGTGTGGCCCTACTTGAAAATACGTTTGTTTCTTCACCGTCGACACTAGATTCAGTGTCCGTGTCTGGGTCTGTGTCGACCGACTGAGGTAAAGGGCGTTTTACAGCCCCTGACGGTGTCTGAGACGCCTGGGCAGGTACCAACTGGTTTTCCGGCCGTCTCATGTCGTCAACTGATTTTTGTAATGTGCTGACATTATCACGTAATTCCATAAACAAAGCCATCCATTCCGGTGTCGACTCCCTGGGGGGTGACATCACCATTATCGGCAATTGCTCTGCCTCCACACCAACATCGTCCTCATACATGTCGACACACACGTACCGACACACAGCAGACACACAGGGAATGCTCTATTGAAGACAGGACCCCACTAGCCCTTTGGGGAGACAGAGGGAGAGTTTGCCAGCACACACCCAAGCGCTATAATATATATGGGAACAACCTTATATAAGTGTTGTATCCTTATAGCAGCTTAAAGATATAAAATATCGCCAAAAAAAGTGCCCCCCCTCTCTGTTTTACCCTGTTTCTGTAGTGCAGTGCAGGGGAGAGTCCTGGGAGCCTTCCTCACAGCGGAGCTGAGCAGGAAAATGGCGCTGTGTGCTGAGGAGAATAAGCCCCGCCCCCTATTCCGGCGGGCTTTTCTCACGGAGTTTGAGATATCTGGCAGGGGTTAAATACATCCATATAGCCTCAAGGGCTATATGTGATGTATTTTTTAGCCATAAAAAGTATTATACATTGCTGCCCAGGGCGCCCCCAGCAGCGCCCTGCACCCTCCGTGACCTAATGGTGTGAAGTGTGTGACAACAATGGCGCACAGCTGCAGTGCTGTGCGCTACCTTCATGAAGACTGAAAAGCCTTCTGCCGCCGGTTTCTGGACCTTCAATCTTCAGCATCTGCAAGGGGGGTCGGCGGCGCGGTTACGGGACGAACCCCAGGGTGAGACCTGTGTTCCGACTCCCTCTGGAGCTAATGGTGTCCAGTAGCCTAAGAAGCCAATCCATCCTGCACGCAGGTGAGTTGAACTTCTCTCCCCTAAGTCCCTCGATGCAGTGAGCCTGTTGCCAGCAGGACTCACTGAAAATAAAAAACCTAAAACTTTTTCTAAGCAGCTCCTTAAGAGAGCCACCTAGATTGCACCCTGCTCGGACGGGCACAAAAACCTAACTGAGGCTTGGAGGAGGGTCATGGGGGAGGAGCCAGTGCACACCACCTGATCCTAAAGCTTTATTTTTGTGCCCTGTCTCCTGCGGAGCCGCTAATCCCCATGGTCCTGACGGAGTCCCCAGCATCCACTAGGACGTTTAGAGAAATGGGGAATCTGCCTGCCGCTATGTGTAAAAATGGGGAATCTGCCTGCCGTAATGTGTAAAAACGGGGAATCTGCCTGCCGCATTGTGTAAAAAGGGGTAATCTGCTTGCCGCAATGTGTAAAAAGGGGGAATCTGCCTGCTGCTATGTGTAACAAGGACACGCTGTCTGCCGCAATGTGTAAAAAGGAGGAATCTGCCTGCCGTAATGTGTAACAAGGGCACGCTGTCTGCCGTTATGTGAAAAAAGTGTACGCTGTCTGCCGCTATGTTTAACAAGGGCACGCTGTCTGCCGTTATGTGAAAAAAGTGTACGCTGTACTCCGCTATGTGTAACAAGGACACGCTGTCTGCCGCAATGTGTAAAAAGGGGGAATCTGCCTGCCGTAATGTGTAACAAGGGCACGCTGTCTGCCGTTATGTGAAAAAAGTGTACGCTGTCTGCCGCTATGTTTAACAAGGGCACGCTGTCTGCCGTTATGTGAAAAAAGTGTACGCTGTCTGCCGCTATGTGTAACAAGGGCACGCTGTCTGCCGTTATGTGTAAAAAAAGCACGCTGTCTGCCGTTATGTGTAAAAAAGGGGGACGCTGTCTGCCGTAATGTGTAAAAAGGGGACGCTGTCTGCTGTAATGTGTAAAAAGAGGAATCTGTCCACCGTAAGGTGTAAAAGGGTCTCTACCTGGTGTAGTGGTGCTACTGTGCGGCGTAATTTGAATAATTGAGACTACTGTGCACCGTTTTATGAATTGGTATTATTTTGTGGCCACACCCCTTCCCCACGAAGCCACGCCACTATGTATTTTTGCGAGCGCCTACGGCGCGCACTGCCCCTGTTTTGCATGCAGGGGTGGGGCTCCAATGCCGTTTCTTGCACACAGTGCTAAAATGTCTAGTTACGGCACTGTTGCTAGGTATCCACTTCCCTGAGCAGGTCCCCCCTCACCAGATCCTCTCCAGGGGTGAGGGGGTGGACTTGGATGGGATGGGGGGGGCCCAAGCCATTTTGTCGCACATGGGCCCACCGCTCGCTGGTTCCGCCACTGGACAGCCTGATGGTGAACGCAAATCTGACAAATTTTCTTTTTATCACTCTCTCTCTCTTTTTGTATTTTTCATGTTCTACGGATGGTTTATTTCACACAACAGTTAGACACATGGTAATGCAAGATTTATGTTCCCTACAGAAAGGTCACTGACTCGGTAGAGGAAATCATATCACTGGAGTGTCTGTTCCGGGAAGGTTGAGACGGCACCTGAGCACTGAGAACAATAAGACCAGATGCGGTTGTCGCACCAGTTTTTCTTTTTCCCTTTTATTATTTTCTCCACCTCCCATCACCCTCCTTTCCTCCCCCCTTCTCATTCTTTTCCTCTTCCCTTAACAAGAGGGACTTACCCCAAGAGACTGCATTCCGGGTTTTCCTGTTGACCCTGTTGTTGACCAGAGCAGTCTGTTTCGGTGAGAGTACCAGAGAGGTCGAGAAAGGATCTGGAATGGGTTCTGATGGCAAGGACGGATTTGTAGAATTCCAAGAGCAACACATTCACCGAGCAAAGGCGAGTATCAGAAAACGATCTGGTAGTCAAGAAACTAGGAGACACTGTGAAGGGTTATTGGCTGAAGAAAATTTTATCTGTAGAAACTGTGAAAACATAGTTGAGGACGTGTGCATCCAGAGATGTCAGTCCAGCCTTAATATCAACATGGACCGTCATCCATTGAGTGATTATCACTCATTAGTGGGTAAGGTTTTAAACCAAACAGAATGCTGGGTGTGCTCACAAGTACCTCAAGGTCAGAGCAAGTCAGGACTAGTACCGTATCCTTTAACAATAGATGAGGTACTTGAATTAAGGGGTGGGAGACCGGTGGACAAGAAATTTTATATTTCTAGGCCCCCTAGTTTGAATCTCCACCAATATCATGTGGATAGGTCCTTAGTATGTTTCAACATTTCCAATTCCCGAAAGCCGATAAATTGGGAAGTGACATGGAATAACCAAACCATGGCATTTTCACACAGAACCGACAGAATGCCCGTAGACTCAGAACTTATACGCCAAATAGCCGAAGGTGGAAGATATTTTCAGTACAGGTATACTCTAGGAAGTAGGACCATGCGGGTTGGAGAAGTATCTCCAGGGTACTGTGCGCATATCATACAGCCTGATACGTGTACTGAACAGATGAGAGAGTTAGGGGTAGGATTTTTCACCTGGAAGGTTTGCAATATGGTAATGTCATATTCTGTCCCATATGTTCTCCCCGATGATGCATATTTCATATGCGGGAGGTAGGCGTATAAGTGGCTTGCCCCAAACTCAGAGGGATTGTGTTACATTGGAAGAGTGTTGCCAGAAGTAATGACCATAACCCATAATAAGATGAAAGACATTCACCGCAATGCTCAAGCTCCTTACACTCACACTCACTATGAACACATCGTTAAGAGACACCTTATAGATAGGACAGAGCACGCAGCCTCTGATTTGATCCACGAATCCACCGGGATTCAATTCCTACTCGCGTTAGATATCACCCGTACCGCCAAAGGAATTATACATTTTAGGTATATTCATTCGCTAGCGAACCTGATAGATAATATCACCGAGATGTATGATGACACCTTCAGGTATACTGGGAGGGAATTGCAAGCTTACAAAACGGAACTGATCCAGCTCAGGATGGTTCTCAATTACATCACAGCGGTGACAGGCGGGTACTGTGTCACCTTGGCAACTCAATATGGTGTAAAGTGCTGCACGTACATTACAAACAGCACTGACGACCCAACTGAGGTCATAGATCAGAAGATGGATGATATCTTGCAATTGAAGTGGGAGTTCAGGAGGAGACACAACCTTACCCTTACTGCTGTGAGTAATGAACTGACCGGCTGGGTCTCATGGTTGAACCCACGCAATTGGTTCTCAGGTTTAGGAGAATGGGCTCAAAATGTTATTGTGAGTGTAGGAAAGTTTCTCCTTTGTATCCTGGGAGTTGTCATAATGATTGGCTTGATATTCAGGTGTGTTCGAGTTTTAACGCAGCGCAAGCGCAGTACCAAAGTGATGAGTTTGAGGAGCGGGGGCATTGTTACAACAACTGATTTAATTTATGACCCATCAATAGAGACAATGTTGTGATAAGACGTGATTCCACGGTCCGTTTCTTTCACCCGTTTCTCCTTTGTTTTTCTCCCAAGCAAAAATACATCCATTCGGAAGAAGACTTTGATGGACATTCTACAGACTTTGATAGACACTATAAAGACTTTTTAAGACTTTTTATGGACACTTGAAAGACTTTGATTACCACCCACAGCAAGGATACACCCATCCGGACAAGACTTCAATCAACACCCAAGGACGATTGCACACATTATTATGTGAATGTATTTGTAATATGTTTCTTATCTTCATCTCTACAACCTTCAGGTAGTGACACACATAGTCGACAGGTGATATATATATCCACATATTAGCATTCACATGTTTTTCCCCCTCCATGTGTCATCAACTAAATGTGCACCCCATTTGTTGGAACAAGAAGCCGAAAAGAGCTCGGTAGTGTTTGTTGGCCCACTTACAGACCCTTAATACGGGATAAGAAGGATTTAATGTATACTTCGCAATACCTCGAAGCTTATCTAGAACATGTTCTTATCTAGAACATGATACATGCCCCTCAGACATGAATTTCATACATACATGCTTTTACTATCCCACTAGGCCATACATTTCCCGCCTACTCCTCTCCTCTTACCATCCAATTATTTTGTAGATTGTATTGTATATTTTTCCGTTTAATGTTTAGATAGTGGCAGTTCTTGTTGACTGCCAAAGGGTGGACTGTCAAAGTCGAAAAATATTGTAATACATGCCCCATGTACTAACCCCATGCACATGCCCGCTGTGCGTGCACTCACTCTGCCGTGCTTGCGCATATCCGCAACTTGCGTAACGGAGCTTTCCTTGGCCATGCGCCTTGGCGCGTGGTATGCGCATTTACGGTAGGGTTTGTGAACGCATAGAGGGTTATTAGAACATTACATATTTAACCCTTATAGTGCACATTGTACACATAGCCCCCTGCACCACATCAGAAAGAAATAGCTGTTTAAAATAGTAACAGAACAAAGGAATTCACCTTTACAGGATAGGAGGGGACAGAACAAGGTTACAAGGTGGTGTTTGGTGTCCAGCTGTAGGGTATTTTAAGGGAAACATTCTGGTGTTGGTTTGAGAAAGATCGCTTGTTCCTGCGTATAGTTATGTGCAAAAGTAGAATATGAACATTGACTGTGTTTACTGTGTATTGTGTATGCGGGGGGAGTCCAGACACAGGGGCAGTTGGGGAGGGACATCGCCCACTTATTCAAATCCACCTATGACCTCTCCTGTAATGTAAATGACCATCCCTGTGTCCAATGGACAAAGAGATTACAGTATCCATTGTGTTATGTTTTGGATGAAGTGAATAAAGAGAGCCTACAGCAGGCTTAGTCAGACAGAAGGCTCACAACGCTATCTATCAGATGGCGGAGGACCGGATCTGGGTTGCGCTTGCGAATATTCTCACGTACGTACATTCTCTGTAGCCATTATTCTGTTTAGATTTACTTGTTAGTCTGTAGTGTATAACTTGTATTGTTTTATCTTTTGGAATCAATCCACGGAGGCCTTAGATCCCTGTGGTTTCAACTACAAACGGTGTTGTGTTTTCACTTTCCTGCCTGGGCTTTAAAGTAGATTAACCTGTTTAAGGTGTATAAGCATTGTTAAGGTGTACGCACTGTGGATACTTTGTATCGCCAGCGCTGCATAAGGTTTAAAGGTATAACATCATTGCAGAGCTTTGCTGCATAAGGTTTAAAGTGTAATCATATCATTGCATTGTATAACTGTATAAGGTTTTAAGTAGGGATGTGCACTTGAAATTTTTCGGGTTTTGTGTTTTGGTTTTGGGTTCGGTTCCGCGGCCGTGTTTTGGGTTCGACCGCGTTTTGGCAAAACCTCACCGAATTTTTTTTGTCGGATTCGGGTGTGTTTTGGATTCGGGTGTTTTTTTCAAAAAACCCTAAAAAACTGCTTAAATCATAGAATTTGGGGGTCATTTTGATCCCAAAGTATTATTAACCTCAAAAACCATAATTTCCACTCATTTTCAGTCTATTCTGAATACCTCACACCTCACAATATTATTTTTAGTCCTAAAATTTGCACCGAGGTCGCTGGATGACTAAGCTAAGCGACCCTAGTGGCCGACACAAACACCTGGCCCATCTAGGAGTGGCACTGCAGTGTCACGCAGGATGGCCCTTCCAAAAAACACTCCCCAAACAGCACATGACGCAAAGAAGAAAAAAAGAGGCGCAATGAGGTAGCTGTGTGAGTAAGCTAAGCGACCCTAGTAGCCGACACAAACACCTGGCCCATCTAGGAGTGGCACTGCAGTGTCACGCAGGATGGCCCTTCCAAAAAACACTCCCCAAACAGCACATGACGCAAAGAAGAAAAAAAGAGGCGCAATGAGGTAGCTGTGTGAGTAAGCTAAGCGACCCTAGTGGCCGACACAAACACCTGGCCCATCTAGGAGTGGCACTGCAGTGTCACGCAGGATGGCCCTTCCAAAAAATACTCCCCAAACAGCACATGACGCAAAGAAGAAAAAAAGAGGCGCAATGAGGTAGCTGTGTGAGTAAGATAAGCGACCCTAGTGGCCGACACAAACACCTGGCCCATCTAGGAGTGGCACTGCAGTGTCACGCAGGATGGCCCTTCCAAAAAACACTCCCCAAACAGCACATGACGCAAATAAAAATGAAAGAAAAAAGAGGTGCAAGATGGAATTGTCCTTGGGCCCTCCCACCCACCCTTATGTTGTATAAACAGGACATGCACACTTTAACCAACCCATCATTTCAGTGACAGGGTCTGCCACACGACTGTGACTGAAATGACGGGTTGGTTTGGACCCCCACCGAAAAAGAAGCAATTAATCTCTCCTTGCACAAACTGGCTCTACAGAGGCAAGATGTCCACCTCATCATCATCCTCCGATATATCACCGTGTACATCCCGCTCCTCACAGATTATCAATTCGTCCCCACTGGAATCCACCATCTCAGCTCCCTGTGTACTTTGTGGAGGCAATTGCTGCTGGTCAATGTCTCCACGGAGGAATTGATTATAATTCATTTTAATGAACATCATCTTCTCCACATTTTCTGGAAGTAACCTCGTACGCAGATTGCTGACAAGGTGAGCGGCGGCACTAAACACTCTTTCGGAGTACACACTTGTGGGAGGGCAACTTAGGTAGAATAAAGCCAGTTTGCGCAAGGGCCTCCAAATTGCCTCTTTTTCCTGCCAGTATAAGTACGGACTGTCTGACGTGCCTACTTGGATGCTGTCACTCATATAATCCTCCACCATTCTTTCAATGGTGAGAGAATCATATGCAGTGACAGTAGACGACATGTCCGTAATCGTTGTCAGGTCCTTCAGTCCGGACCAGATGTCAGCATCAGCAGTCGCTCCAGACTGCCCTGCATCACCGCCAGCGGGTGGGCTCGGAATTCTGAGCCTTTTCCTCGCACCCCCAGTTGCGGGAGAATGTGAAGGAGGAGATGTTGACAGGTCGCGTTCCGCTTGACTTGACAATTTTGTCACCAGCAGGTCTTTGAACCCCAGCAGACTTGTGTCTGCCGGAAAGAGAGATCCAAGGTAGGTTTTAAATCTAGGATCGAGCACGGTGGCCAAAATGTAGTGCTCTGATTTCAACAGATTGACCACCCGTGAATCCTTGTTAAGCGAATTAAGGGCTCCATCCACAAGTCCCACATGCCTAGCGGAATCGCTCCCTTTTAGCTCCTCCTTCAATGCCTCCAGCTTCTTCTGCAAAAGCCTGATGAGGGGAATGACCTGACTCAGGCTGGCAGTGTCTGAACTGACTTCACGTGTGGCAAGTTCAAAAGGTTGCAGAACCTTGCACAACGTTGAAATCATTCTCCACTGCGCTTGAGACAGGTACATTCCACCTCCTATATCGTGCTCAATTGTATAGGCTTGAATGGCCTTTTGCTGCTCCTCCAACCTCTGAAGCATATAGAGGGTTGAATTCCACCTCGTTACCACTTCTTGCTTCAGATGATGGCAGGGCAGGTTCAGGCGTTTTTGGTGTTGCTCCAGTCTTCTGTACGTGGTGCCTGTACGCCGAAAGTGTCCCGCAATTCTTCTGGCCACCGACAGCATCTCTTGCACGCCCCTGTCGTTTTTTAAAAAATTCTGCACCACCAAATTCAAGGTATGTGCAAAACATGGGACGTGCTGGAATTTGCCCATATTTAATGCACACACAATATTGCTGGCGTTGTCCGATGCCACAAATCCACAGGAGAGTCCAATTGGGGTAAGCCATTCCGCGATGATCTTCCTCAGTTGCCGTGAAAGGTTTTCAGCTGTGTGCGTATTCTGGAAACTGGTGATACAAAGCGTAGCCTGCCTAGGAAAGAGTTGGCGTTTGCGAGATGCTGCTACTGGTGCCGCCGCTGCTGTTCTTGCGGCGGGAGTCCATACATCTACCCAGTGGGCTGTCACAGTCATATAGTCCTGACCCTGCCCTGCTCCACTTGTCCACATGTCCGTGGTTAAGTGGACATTGGGTACAACTGCATTTTTTAGGACACTGGTGAGTCTTTTTCTGACGTCCGTGTACATTCTCGGTATCGCCTGCCTAGAGAAGTGGAACCTAGATGGTATTTGGTAACGGGGGCACACTGCCTCAAGAAATTGTCTAGTTCCCTGTGAACTAACGGCGGATACCGGACGCACGTCTAACACCAACATAGTTGTCAAGGCCTCAGTTATCCGCTTTGCAACAGGATGACTGCTGTGATATTTCATCTTCCTCGCAAAGGACTGTTGGACAGTCAATTGCTTGGTGGAAGTAGTAAAAGTGGGCTTACGACTTCCCCTCTGGGATGACCATCGACTCCCAGCAGCAACAACAGCAGCGCCAGCAGCAGTAGGCGTTACACGCAAGGATGCATCGGAGGAATCCCAGGCAGGAGAGGACTCGTCAGAATTGCCAGTGACATGGCATGCAGGACTATTGGCATTCCTGGGGAAGGAGGAAATTGACACTGAGGGAGTTGGTGGGGTGGTTTGCGTGAGCTTGGTTACAAGAGGAAGGGATTTACTGGTCAGTGGACTGCTTCCGCTGTCGCCCAAAGTTTTTGAACTTGTCACTGACTTATTATGAATGCGCTGCAGGTGACGTATAAGGGAGGATGTTCCGAGGTGGTTAACATCCTTACCCCTACTTATTACAGCTTGACAAAGGCAACACACGGCTTGACAAATGTTGTCCGCATTTCTGGTGAAATACTTCCACACCGAAGAGCTGATTTTTTTGGTATTTTCACCAGGCATGTCAACGGCCCTATTCCTCCCACGGACAACAGGTGTCTCCCCGGGTGCCTGACTTAAACAAACCACCTCACCATCAGAATCCTCCTTGTCAATTTCCTCCCCAGCGCCAGCAACACCCATATCCTCCTCATCCTGGTGTACTTCAACACTGACATCTTCAATCTGACTATCAGGAACTGGACTGCGGGTGCTCCTTCCAGCACTTGCAGGGGGCGTGCAAATGGTGGAAGGCGCATGCTCTTCACGTCCAGTGTTGGGAAGGTCAGGCATCGCAACCGACACAATTGGACTCTCCTTGTGGATTTGGGATTTCGAAGAACGCACAGTTCTTTGCGGTGCTTTTGCCAGCTTGAGTCTTTTCAGTTTTCTAGCGAGAGGCTGAGTGCTTCCATCCTCATGTGAAGCTGAACCACTAGCCATGAACATAGGCCAGGGCCTCAGCCGTTCCTTGCCACTCCGTGTGGTAAATGGCATATTGGCAAGTTTACGCTTCTCCTCCGACAATTTTATTTTAGATTTTGGAGTCCTTTTTTTACTGATATTTGGTGTTTTGGATTTTACATGCTCTGTACTATGACATTGGGCATCGGCCTTGGCAGACGACGTTGCTGGCATTTCATCGTCTCGGCCATGACTAGTGGCAGCAGCTTCAGCACGAGGTGGAAGTGGATCTTGATCTTTCCCTAATTTTGGAACCTCAACATTTTTGTTCTCCATATTTTAATAGGCACAACTAAAAGGCACCTCAGGTAAACAATGGAGATGGATGGATACTAGTATACTTATGGATGGACCAGCGACTGCCAACACAGAGGTAGCTACAGCCGTGGACTACCGTACTGTGTCTGCTGCTAATATAGACTGGATGATAATGAGATGAAATTAATATATATATATATATAATATCACTAGTACTGCAGCCGGACAGGTATATATATTTATTATGTAATGACTGATGACGGACCTGCTGGACACTGTCAGCTCAGCAGCACAGCAGACTGCTACAGTAAGCTACTATAGTAGTATGTATCAAGAAGAAAGAAAAAAAAAAACCACGGGTAGGTGGTATACAATTATGGATGGACGAGCGACTGCCGACACAGAGGTAGCTACAGCCGTGGACTACCGTACTGTGTCTGCTGCTAATATAGACTGGATGATAATGAGATGAAATCAATATATATATATATATATAATATCACTAGTACTGCAGCCGGACAGGTATATATATTTATTATGTAATGACTGATGACGGACCTGCTGGACACTGTCAGCTCAGCAGCACCGCAGACTGCTACAGTAAGCTACTATAGTAGTATGTATAAAGAAGAAAGAAAAAAAAAACCCACGGGTAGGTGGTATACAATTATGGATGGACGAGCGACTGCCGACACAGAGGTAGCTACAGCCGTGGACTACCGTACTGTGTCTGCTGCTAATATAGACTGGATGATAATGAGATGAAATCAATATATATATATATAATATCACTAGTACTGCAGCCGGACAGGTATATATATTTATTATGTAATGACTGATGACGGACCTGCTGGACACTGTCAGCTCAGCAGCACCGCAGACTGCTACAGTAAGCTACTATAGTAGTATGTATAAAGAAGAAAGAAAAAAAAAAAACCACGGGTAGGTGGTATACAATTATGGATGGACGAGCGACTGCCGACACAGAGGTAGCTACAGCCGTGGACTACCGTACTGTGTCTGCTGCTAATATAGACTGGATGATAATGAGATGAAATCAATATATATATATATATATAATATCACTAGTACTGCAGCCGGACAGGTATATATATTTATTATGTAATGACTGATGATGGACCTGCTGGACACTGTCAGCTCAGCAGCACCGCAGACTGCTACAGTAAGCTACTATAGTAGTATGTATAAAGAAGAAGAAAAAAAAAAAAAAAAAGGGTAGGTGGTATACAATTATGGATGGACGAGCGACTGCCGACACAGAGGTAGCTACAGCCGTGGACTACCGTACTGTGTCTGCTGCTAATATAGACTGGATGATAATGAGATGAAATCAATATGTATATATATAATATCACTAGTACTGCAGCCGGACAGGTATATATATTTATTATGTAATGACTGATGACGGACCTGCTGGACACAGTCAGCTCAGCAGCACCGCAGACTGCTACAGTAAGCTACTATAGTAGTATGTATAAAGAAGAAAGAAAAAAAAAAACCACGGGTAGGTGGTATACAATATTATATATATATTATATACAATTATATATATATATATATATATATATTAAACTGGTGGTGACTGGTGGTCAGGTCACTGGTCACACTATCAGCAACTTGCAAGTAGTACTCCTAAGCAGACAATCACAATATATATTATACTGGTGGTCAGTGTGGTCACAATGGCAGTGTGGCACTCTGGCAGCAAAAGTGTGCACTGTACGTTATATGTACTCCTGAGTCCTGCTCTCAGACTCTAACTGCTCCCCACTGTCAGTGTCTCCCCCACAAGTCAGATAATATACAGTCACACTATCTATCACTTCAGCAAGTAACTAGTACTCCTCCTAATGCTCCCCAAAATTACTACTGTGTCTCTCTCTACTGTCTCACTCTCTTCTCTATAAACGGAGAGGACGCCAGCCACGTCCTCTCACTATGAATCTCAATGCACGTGTGAAAATGGCGGCGACGCGCGGCTCCTTATATAGAATCCGAGTCTCGCGATAGAATCCGAGCCTCGCGAGAATCTGACAGCGGGATGATGACGTTCGGGCGCGCTCGGGTTAACCGAGCAAGGCGGGAAGATCCGAGTCGCTCGGCCCCGTGTAAAAAAACATGAAGTTCGGGCGGGTTCGGATTCCGAGGAACCGAACCCGCTCATCCCTAGTTTTAAGGTGTATTAATTGTGTGTGCGCACGCTGTGTGTGCTTTGTACCCACAGTGCGGCGTTTGTACGCTGAGTGCGTATACGGTACGGGACCCTGTGCGCAAATAGCGTACGAAGTACGTAGCGTGAGCTAGCGACCGCAGCAGCTCCATGGTAAGGCTGTGTTTAAAGGTATAGCTTTATGGTTTAAGATAATATCAACATTATCAGTAACTACACATCCAAACATTCCCTGACGCAGCGTAAGCATTGCTGTCAGGGCATGATTGGATGTGCAGTTTTGCAAATGCCGGAGGGCTACACTTGGGACACGCCAGGGTGACTTTGGATAAGAGGGAGTTTTGGGCAATACATCTCACCTGAGCGGGGTTGTCTGCAACATGGCGGAGGTTCAGGTCCACATCACAAGTAGGTCGCCCATGGAACATCAGGGGAAATGTCGTGTCTCTTCACATCCACGAAGTGGCGCTTCCTGATTGGCTGAAGGGTCCTTTCTGTGACAGCAGTCACGGGGGGTCTCTCTGCATTCGGGGAAAGGGGTCCCATGTGTAAACATGGGACCCCTTTCAGTCCGTGTGGTCCGAGTATTCGTTTTTTTGTTTTGCCAAGTACGTGGATTACAAAACTCAGGACACTGGATTTTATTCACAGGTACCCCGGATCGTCGGATCAGGAGACGTGGCAGTCGGCGGGTCAACATAGGTAAGTTTGTATGTGTCGGCATGTCTGAAATAAAGTTTTACTTTCACGGTGTGTGTCTCCTGTTTTTATTTGGGTTTTTTTTTTCAGTAGAACTACAGGTACCAGCGGGCCCGTTTTTCCACCCGCATGCTGGTACTTGTGGTTCTCCAAGTACCAGCTTGCGGGGGAGACTTGCTGGGACTTGTAGTTCTTCTGGGAAAAACAATATTCAATCATTTTACTCAAGGCTATCAGCCCCCCATCCGCAGCCCTTGGATGGGGGGGGCAGCCTCGGGCTTCACCCCTGGCCCTTGGGTGGCCGGGGGGGGACCCCTTGATTGAAGGGATCCCCACTCCTCCAGGGTACCCCGGCCAGGGGTGACTAGTTGGATATTTAATGCCACGGCCGCAGGGCACTGTATAAAACTGACCCCCGGCTGTGGCATTATCTGTCCAGCTAGTGGAGCCCGGTGCTGGTGTAAAAAATACGGGGGACCCCTACGCTTTTTGTCCCCCATATTTTTTGCACCAGGAGCAGAGCCCGGTGCTGGTTTTAGAAATACGGGGGATCTCCTGTCAGTTTTCCCACCAAATTTTTAGAACCAGGACCGGCTTGAAGAGCCCGAGGCTGGTTATTCTTAGGAGGGGGGACCCCACACATTTTTTTTCTGATTTTTACCATTCCATTTAAAAAAAATAAAAAATAAAAAAAAATATTTTTAAAAATATATAAATAATACTTGTGCCTCCAAAATAGACAAACCAAGTTCCTAATCCCTTCTAATATAAATAGATATGCTAGTACCAATAAAAAAAAAACACAAAAAAACATGTTTTTATATTTTTTTATTAGATTCCCCCAGCAAAGTGTGGCGGATTGAAAATGACGAATTTACTGTCTAAAAGCACTGTTGTCGAATTTACAATCTTCAATTGAATATACTTTTGTCGAATTGCCGCATTTGTACCATTACAGAAATGTCGAATTTGACAAATGTCGAATTTCAAAAAGTCGAATTTTGAAAGTCCATTTTTTTTTACGAAAAGTACTGAATTGCATTGTCGAATTTTTTTTGGGGGGCGAAAATGTCCAGTTTTTCGACATTTTAGGGAATTCGACCGCAATTGCATATACCCCTTAGTCTGCAAGTACACAAACCTGGCAACAGGCCATACTTGCCTACCTGCCCCTCTCCATGAGGGAGAAAATGCTCTGTTCCTGGACTTTCCTGGTAATGTATGATTGCCGGCACCTGTGGTGAGATGGTTAATTGATAAGAAAGATGTTTCAGCACAGGTGATGGCAATCATACATTACCAGGAAAGTCCAGGAACAGAGCATTTTCTCCCTCATGGAGAGGGGCAGGTAGGCAAGTATGCACCAGGCAATGAGAAACTTCTAGGCTTTTCAGTGTAAAAGCTGGTCAAACAGTCCTGGTATAGGGTCTTAAGTTCTTTGGGTGTTTGTAAATTTAATATTTAAACAAAAAATGAAACATGAGAATTAAATCGAAATGTTGAAGAAGATTGCCAGGAACAAATATCTGTACGGAGTGCAGCCTGCATAACATTCTTATATCTTATATACACTATTCCACCTGTAACTATGACTGTAATAGGAAAAAGACTAAATAAATTGTTCCTGTTACTAAACAAACATTTGTTTTTTTTTATATATATTTATCCACTGGGTAAGACACAACATGCATAAATCCATGTATAGAAAATGCATGCAAAAACTATTTATAACATCTGAGATACAAATTATTTTCAGTGTTCTGTCCCCTGATGCAACAATGTTTATATACCATGTATTTGTCCTACATTGTCTTGTACTGTAAGTCATTTTCTTGCTGTGCTCATTTGTTTATGTTCTTTGTTAGGCGCTTTGGAACCCCTGTGTGCGCCATATAAATGATAACAATAATAATAATAATAATAAAGACAGCCCCTAGAGTGTAGATTTGTGGCTCTATAACTTTTGTGAAACTGAAAGCACTATGTGTGTCAGGCCTACAGCTGCTTTTTTCTTTCTTTTTCTGCTTTATATGCTTTTTTCGGTTAGCTTCTTTTGTTCGCAGGCATAGCAGAATACACTTTTATAGATATCACACTCGAATTTAATAAACAGCATTCATAGCTTGCATGCTTATTTAATAAATCAATTGGAAATAACATTTACTGTTGCAACTAAGCGTTAACAACACACAAATCAATTGGAAATAATATACATTGATGCAACATCTAAGAGTTAATACACAGGAGGCTTTTCAATGATTAAACACCGCTTATAACTCATTTGTAAGCTTATTTTATATAAAACAACATCAGAAGGGGCTGAACAGTGGGCGTGTCGGGGGTGTGGTTAGGGGTGTGTTTAGGGGCAGAATTTGCATATTTAGGGGCGTGTCGACCTGTCAGATTGAGTTTGACGGAACATGGTGCTCTCTCTACTGACATGAATATTACAGAGTCTGGCTACAGAGGACCCTAGAAATTGAGAAGCCTCAATTTTTTTTTTCTGTTTGTTTACTTGCAAAACAAAGGTTTCTTTATAATATTGTTTTGCCATCCATTTCTGGAAAACAAGACAAATATAGCCGAAAAAGTCATTTCACACAAAAGACTTTATTCTCTAGTTGTGTACACTTATTGTTATTCCAACTGCTATTGTCTAAAATTATAAGAAAGTTGTTCTAACTTCCATTTCTTGTTCTGCTTATATATATATATATATATATATATATTATACAGTGCAAATATAACCAGAGTTAAAAGAGTGAATATATATTTATATATACAGTGTATATATATATATATATATATATATATGCAATAAAAAAGAAAAATAGCGCCACTTATGGTAAGTTAACCTTCACAAATATGTACAATGTATGTCCAAAGTTACACTCCCTTGGTACAAAGGGTGTCAGCAGGCCCCTAAATAAAAACAGCAGTGGTAAGCTGCTGTAAATAGTGTTATAAAAACCAAGAATATGGGCACAAGCGACCAATGGTGTCTATATTAAAGGAACGTAAAAAGATTTTTCATATACAAAAATATGCATATTTATTTTACACAATTTAAAAAACAGTAATATACTTTAGTTTAAGAAAAAATACTCAAGCATAAAAATTCATATAAAATGGGCAAAAATTATGATTAAAAAGAAAAATAAATATAAAAGTACAAGGTACACATCGATTTGTAGTATATGTGTATAAAGTGCTTATCTTAGGTACAGGAGGTTGGTCTGGGAAAGATCATGGAATTACCAACGCGTTTCGTCCTTCAGGACTTCATCAAGGGTAGTGTGGTACTGGGACAGGGCTCATATTTATACCTCTGTCAATTAGAAGACTATGTGTGACATCACTTCCTCCCACAGTGATGCTTAGGGAGAACAATAATCTTAATGTGTTTCATATTTAAATAAATTGGATATGTGTGATATAAGTGTTTTAAACAAAGCTAATCATTATCACCAAGTTACAAAACGAGTGGTTTGGTGAGTGTAATGGATTAATTGTTCACAAATGTGCTGGCAATGAGTACTTCCGCCCCACTTCCTGTGGTATGACGGGCTCTTCTGCGCTTGCGCCCGCTCTTGAGTCTGAACACAAAAGCGGGCGCAAGCGCAGAAGAGCCCGTCATACCACAGGAAGTGGGGCGGAAGTACTTGCTGCCAGCACATTTGTGAACAATTAATCCATTACACTCACCAAACCACTCGTTTTGTAACTTGGTGATAATGATTAGCTTTGTTTTAAAACACTTATATCACACATATCCAATTTATTTAAATATGAATCACACTAAGAATATTGTTCTCCCTAAGCATCACTGTGGGAGGAAGTGATGTCACACATAGTCTTCTAATTGACAGAGGTATAAATATGAACCCTGTCCCAGTACCACACTACCCTTGATGAAGTCCTGAAGGACGAAACGCGTTGGTAATTCCATGATCTTTCCCAGACCAACCTCCTGTACCTAAGATAAGCACTTTATACACATATACTACAAATCGATGTGTACCTTGTACTTTTATATTTATTTTTCTTTTTAATCATAATTTTTGCCCATTTTATATGAATTTTTATGCTTGAGTATTTTTTCTTAAACTAAAGTATATTACTGTTTTTTAAATCGTGTAAAATAAATATGCATTTTTTTATATATGAAAAATCTTTTTACGTTCCTTTAATATAGACACCATTGGTCGCTTGTGCCCATATTCTTGGTTTATATATATATATATATATATATATTATTTCTTCTCAGGGTTTGCCTTTCACAAGCTTCACCAGTACTGTATGCCTAAATAAATGGTTCAGTCAGTGTTCTTGTTATTAGGATTGCTACCAGTAAGCTTTTAAAAATCTGATTCAGTGAGTGTTAGCCCCGGCCAGCTGCTAGTGTGCATGTGACCTGTGTACAACCTAACCTGCTGGGCAGGTGCAACTTCACTGTTAGTGTCGGCAGGTTAGTGATTTAAAAAATTTCACTTCCCTGCCTTCCAGAGGAAAATCAGGATGCTTACTACATAACCCACCTGCTGTTGCTAGGTGGCAATCCTATTCCCTAGAACAAAGGAAGTTTGCAGGTCATAGATTCCTGCAAATTAATGTTTTGTGGGCAGTCTTAGTTATAATTAAAACTCAACTTTTATTAAAGAAAACAAAACTCACATCTACAGTACAAGCAAACATTGAAGAATTATATTAAATATATAGCACAGTATATAATGGCCTTACCTACGCCTGGTTTGAACAATTACTTATCAATTCCCCTTAAGATATTTATTGTAATGCCCAGCAAGTGGTGTAGTCTCTTGATACGCAGGAATATCCACCAATTTGTTTCCTTTATATAGAATAGATTGAAGATTTGTGATTGTAAGTGTGACCCTGTGGTATATGTTCTATTAATTAAATAGGGATATTTTGAATGAAGTGTAAATATATGTATAATTAATGAGGTATATGGGGACTGGGTATTATGCCTCATACTGAGCTTGTAGGTAACTGAGGTAACTGTGGAAGTATTAATGGCTGTTTTTACATTGACACTGGGCTATACCCCCTACAAACAGCACGCGATTGAAACTGACCAGGGGTGTCTCGCGCGGTGAGCGGGAACAAGTTGAGGCTCACGAGGACTGCACAGCCCTTATAAAAGGGGGAGAGTTAGCACAGATCGGTTCGTTGTGTGGGAGACGCTGAGGAGTCTACTTCTCTCTCTCCTCTGCGCCGCACAGTAAGAGCTGTGCTGTAAACATTGCAGCGCCAGAGGGAGAGGAAGAGACCTCCCTCTGATACGTCCCACTGAAGAGTCCAGTCGCAGCCACCGGAGGTCCCGTCTGCCTGAAGGAGAGAGGGAGGTGCGGTCCCAGGAAGAGGCGGCGCCGGCAGAGAGAAAGGGAGCATCAGCGGGGAGGAAGGCCGGAGGCGCGGCTACCCAAAGAGGCGGCGCCAGCTCCGGAGACACAGGCTGGGGAAACGGCAGCGCCATCAGAGAAAGAGAGCGTCAGCGGTAAGGAAGGCCGGAGGTGCGGCTACCCAAAGAGGCGGCGCAGGCTCCGGAGACACTGGCCTGGGAAGAGACTGAAGGGAGGAGAGCTGGAGGCGCGGCTACAAGAGCAGGCGGCGCCAGCAGCAGAGTGACAGGCTGAGGGAGTGTATGAAGGAGGGGCCGCTGAAGACAGTGTTGATAGCCCGTGAAGATTCGGCTACACAGATAACAAGAGGCGGTGCCCAGAGAAGTTCAGCCAAAGGGTGACCAGAGTATACGTAAGATACCCTCTCCCACGTTATCAATCATCAGCGGTTAAGTTAGCCTCCTAGCTAAAATTGAGAGCGGGGGAGAGCTGTGAATTGAAAACGTGGAGGGTGTAAGCAGCCATTATCACCCCCAATCGGAGAGCAAGGGACGGAGTCAAGCCAGAAAGCGATTGGTCACTAGCTGGTGCTGTGACTGAAGACTTCTAAGGTCTGTGATTTATACCGTTCACTGCACTCACTTCACTACTCTAGATGATAACTCTCCATAGACAGATAACTTTATAAGGACAGAACACTATGAGTAGTTAAGGACTCCATCGTAAAATACTGTATATACTTTAATTGCTATAGTACCCTAGGAGAAATAGACTAGCATTAAGGACTCTTAGTGGACTAATTAATATAGTGAACGTATTGACTTAGTTATGTTCACCTATACTTACCAGAGTTGAAGGCAAAATCTTCAAGGAAGTTTGAGGGCAAGGGATCTGTAAAACAAAAAAACTGAAAAAGAAAAAAAGAAAGGATTCCTCATTATAGACTTTGTATGACATCACTTAGGATTGCGAGTAATTCTGCACAATTAAGACTGGGACATGGTATTAACTAACCCCTCAGTAAAAGGAGCCTTAGAGTGAGAGAGCAGTGACATCTAGAGGGGACTATTAGTACTCCATGGAGGTGCTTAGTCTAAGGATTTGATACTTTCGTCTGAGAAGGATACAATTACTCAGCCAGGGAAAGAACCTGCTTTTGGATACAAATAGAGTTTTACAGTATAGTAGCCACTCTTCTACTATTTGATGGCATCAGTATTGCCCTTCCTCTTCTAAGGAAGTCTATTGGCCTTATGGAAATATATATATATAAATATATTCAACAGTATAATACAAATACAGAAGGGATAAAGATTCATTGGTTATATATATGCATATATATACATAAGGACTGTCAGCATTAACTGTGGATTATAACTTTAAGAGACTACAGGAATATTGGGATTATTGTGAATATTGGCGTTTAAATTTAAATATATATATATTATTTAGTTTAATGTTCTATGTTTTAAAGAATACAATATCTACGGTTGAAAAGTGCATGTATGTAGATGTATATGATACCTAACTAAAACAGAAACTAAAACAAAGTAAATATGCTTGTATAAAGATAAATGTTTACTGTGCATGATACTTACCTATGATTGTTCCAATTGTGAATGAATCCAAGGGAAACCGGTAATTTGACATTCACCTATGGATAGAATACAACATTGGGTTTAGGGTTGTCCCGAGCTAGTCCCTTTTCTATGGTTAACAAACCCTAGAACAAAAGTTTGGGTGGAGGCACTCTGCTAAATATCGGTAGGATTATCATATATAAGGGTTACATCTGGAGGCACTGCTGATACGGATAATCATACACTCCTGTTTACCATGGAGATTATAAGTGAAAAAGATATATATACTTGGTGTACAGACCAAGGTGTAAATGTTAAAAGTAGTATAGGTATAGCGGGAAATTTTACCAATATATCAGATGAAGAGGTGATTAAAGAGGTGAATAAATTGTGTGGGATAAAATCTCCAGTTATAGTAGACAAATGGAAAGGAGCTTTAGGGGAAACTTGTGCGGTTTTAATAAATAATCTGAATTATTTAGATGCTTCTTTGATCCCTATTAATGTTTTAGTCGAAAGTGTACCAGGGAGAAGGTGGATTATAATCTGGCCTAGTCAGGTAGTTATAGGGGATGAAGAAGCCCCGGAAGCTCCTGAGAATAAAGATAGAAATCGCAGGAGTCATCAGAGTATGAGTGACTCTTCACAAGCTAATCTACCTAATAATGATCATATAGAGCCCCAAGTAGAAGCAGTCATGGATAAGGTAGTAAGTCACTTTGAAAGGTGGCATTATGAGGGTGGTTATAGGAGGTTAAGGGTTTTTTCAGGGATTCTTCCCGTACCCACGGGAGAAGAAAGTTATGATGTTTGGAGAGAAGCAGCGGTACAACATTCAGAGGAGTGGAGATGCCCTGAACATATAAAAAAACAGAGGATTGTGGAGAGTCTCCAAGGTCCAGCTATGGGGATCATACATGCCACACGTAGAAGCCATTCTCAAGCAACTTTAAAAGATTACTGCACTGCTTTAGATTTTTCATTTGGTACAATAGAAGAAGTAGGGGACATACTGTCTCGACTCCATCATACTTACCAGGAACCAAATGAGACTTTTACGGACTACATCTATCGCTTGGATAAAATCCTTTATAAACTTCTAGACAAAGGAGGGATTGAACAGGGAGAAATCGATGAAAGACGCTTGAAACATGTTTTAAGAGGGGCTTTAGCCAGTAATCCAGTAGCTCAAAGACTGAGGTGCAGTGTGCCCAGAACCCCTCCTCCAACCTGAGTGAATTAATCAAAGAAGTAAAGATAGAGGAAGTCCAAATAGAGAACAGAGAAAAAAGTCTGAAAAGAGTAAAAATGGTGTCACCCTCGTCTGAAATTTCACCCGCCAATGACAAATTATACAAATTATTAGAAGACCAAAATAGAAAATTGGATCAATTTATTACTTTACAAAGTAGTAGATTAAATGCAGTGCCCATGGGAAGAGGTAGAGGGTAGGCTAGGAGGCAAGATAATAGGGATAACATCACTTGTTACCGTTGTTGACAACAGGGACATAGATCTTTTGAGTGTCCTCAGAATGGATATAATAGAAGGAACAATCCAGTCCATACTGACAGAAATGTAGAACAGCCGGAAAACGCCAGAGGGATGTCGATGAACGCCGCATTGACTCCCGACCTATCATAGTGTGTGCAATGGGGAGTGCCCAGTGGTCTGATCCCATTCCGGAGGGAATGATGGGAAAGGCTCCAAGGGTACAGGCCTTGATAAATGGGAAAAGTTGCATGGTACTGTTAGATAGTGGTTCCCAAGTGTCAATCATATTCGAGAGTTGGTACCGACAGTATCTGTCTGAGATACCTTTATTGCCATTTGATGGATTAGCCATATGGGGATTAAGCGCCCAAAAGTACCCTTATTTAGGATACATATCAACTCATATAGAGTTTTCTCAGTCTCCCAATGGGTATAAAGAACCTTTACCTTTAATTGCTTTAGTATGTCCTGATTCTCCTGGGGATCAAGGCCATGTGTCCGTCATTGTGGGAACAAACTCAAATCTCTTTAAAACTTTATCTGATTGGTGTTTAGCTCAAGATAATCTTATTACGCCACCCTATAACAGAGCATTTCAGTCATCCTCAGAGTTATTGAGTAATGGAAAGAGCAGTATATATAAATGTAATATAGAGCACCCAACTCTGAGGACGGCAGACGCATTCCAATTTAAACTTCTGGACTGCTTTCATGGTAGTGATATTAGTCCTAGTGACAAAGAAAAATTGTTGGGTGAACTCCATCTTAGAGAGCATGTTTTTTCAGTGGAAGAGTGGGATTTGGGCACTGCAGTGGGAGTTGAGCATCAAATTAAATTAACTGATGCTACTCCTTTCAGGTAAATGTCCCGTAGGCTAGCCCCTGCAGATTTTGACGATGTCTGACAACATTTAAAAACTTTGCTTGAGAACCATGTCATAGCCAATTCTGAGAGTCCTTATGCATCACCTGTTGTAGTGGCCCGAAAGAAAAATGGCGATATTAGATTATGTATTGATTATCGTACTCTAAACAACCGTACCATTACCGATCAATACACAGTTCCCAAAGTAGAAGAGGCTTTAGATTGTTTACAGGGCAGTCAATGGTTCTCAGTTTTAGATATGAGGTGCGGATACTATCAAATCCCCATGAAACCAGTAGACAGAGCCAAGACTGCTTTTATTTGCCCCATCGGGTTTTTTGAATTTCTTAAGATGCCTCAGGGGGTGAAAGGTGCCCCAGTCACATTTCAGAGAGCTATGGAACAAACCATCAGGGATATGTGTTACCGAGAAGTATTAGTTTATTTAGACGATATTATCGTTTTCGGAAGAACCCTCTCAGAACATAACGCCCGATTGGTCAAGGTGCTAGATAGGCTACAGAAAAAAGGATTAAAGTTATTCATCGATAAATGTAAACTCTGTCAAAAGACTGTTAGATATATTGGTCATGAAGTTAGTCGAGAAGGTGTGTCTACAGACCCAGATAAAGTGGCAGCAGTACAGCATTGGCCTCGTCCCAATAAGTTGAAAGATTTGCGCTCTTTCCTGGGGTTTTGCAGCTACTATCAACGATTTGTGCCAAATTACTCTAAGATTGCTCGGCCATTGACAGAGTTGACTAAAGGATATCTGCCATATAAAAAGTGTCAGCAGGCAAAATATCCTAAGCCTTACAAAGAATACTTCAAACTTCAGGAGGAGTTTGGTGAATGTTGGACAACTACTTGTGAGGAAGCTTTTCAAAGATTGAAGTTCTGTTTAACTCATACACCGGTGTTAGCCTATGCTAATCCTGAATTACCATACGAGTTACATATTGATGCGTCATTAGAAGGATTAGGGGGAGTATTGTATCAATGGCAAGATGATCAATTACGACCTGTGTCCTATGTTAGTAGAGGGCTATCTTCCAGTGAAAAACGATATGCAGTGCACAAACTGAAATTTCTGGCATTAAAATGGACTGTAGTCGAAGAATTTCATGATTATCTTTATGGAGTCAATTTTATAGTCCAAACAGATAATAACCCCCTCACTTACATCAATTCAACTGCTAAATTAGACGCCACGGGGCATCGATGGTTAGCTGCACTATCAAATTACCATTTTACCCTGAAGTATAGACCTGGAACACATAACACCAATGCTGATGCTCTATCCAGATTACCTAATGCTTGCATCAATAGCAACAATGATGAGTGGGTTGAAGTTCCAGCTTCAGCAGTTCAGAGTTTATGTCAGCAAATAACCGGTTTACTTCATACTCCACAAGACAGGATAAGTTCTCTGGGAGCATTGGATGCTGTATTACCTTTAATGTATTGCTGGGTCTCGAGAACTGAACTTGGAGGGCTGGAAATATTGTCAAATGATCAAATACGAAATGATCAGAGTGAAGATACCGATCTGAGAATGGTAATGGATCATTTAAGTCATGTTCGTCCCATCCTGAATACCAAAGTTTTATCCAGGAAAGTTAGAGTGTTACTACAACAGCGGCAAAAGTTACTTTTAAGGAAAGGGATACTTTATAGGAAGACCAAGAAGTTATCGGGGGAAGTTAAATACCAACTTGTCATACCACCTAAGTATATATCCATGGTTCTTAGTTCTTTACATGACCATCATGGACATTTAGGATATGAGAAGACTCAGCAATTAATTTCCGAAAGTGTGTACTGGCCTCTCATGAATCAGGATATTGGGGAATATTGTAAAAACTGTAGAAATTGTATACTTAGGAAGTCTTTACCCACTCATGCAGCTCCACTGGTTAATATAGACAGTTCAGAACCCATGGAATTGGTCTGTATTGATTTTCTTTCTTTAGAGGGTCCAAACGGTAAAGAAAGTAATATACTAATAGTTACCGATCATTTTACGAGGTATGCCCAGGCATATGTAACCCCTGATCAAAGAGCAATGACTGTAGCTAAAACGTTGTGGGACAAATTTTTTGTACATTATGGGCTGCCTGCCCGAATTCACTCTGACCAGGGACGAGACTTCGAGAGCAAGTTGATTAAAGAATTGTGTGTTTGCTGTGGCATCCAGAAGTCTAGGACATCTCCATACCACCCACAGGGTGATCCACAACCTGAAAGATTTAATAGGACCTTACTCAATATGTTTGGGACACTGTCAATGAAAGATAAGATACAATGGAAGCGACATGTATGTCAATTGGTTCATGCTTACAACTGTACCATAAATGAGGCCACTGGGTACTCCCCTTATGTGCTTATGTTCGGGAGGGAAGCCCGATTGCCTATTGATGTTTGCCTTGGAACTAACATGGGCAATCATAGCCCTCCCACGCACACACAGTACATCAAGAAGCTTAGGAAAGAATTGCGCGTAGCTTATGATATAGCTCATAAGATGTCCAAGAAACAGGGAGAGAAGAACAAACAACTTTATGATAGGAAGGTCAAAGAACAAATACTATTACCTGGAGTAGAGTTTTACTCAAGCAACTAGGATTCCCAAAACGTCAAAAACTTGCAAACAGATGGCGGGAGATTCCATATCGAATAATCCAGCTGTGGCCAACCTGTGGCTCTTGAGCCACATGCGGCTCTTTCTTTATTCAAATGTGGCTCCCGACACTCAGTCTCCTGACCACAACAGATACTGGAAACTGGTGCACTCCAACCAGACACACAGTAGCACTTCAGCGACTGAAAACTGAGGGAACCAGATACTGGGCTGTAGTGACATATGAGGGTGGGCTGGAGAGACATAATGGGGAAGCTGGCTGGAGTGATACAGGAGGATGCTGGCAGGAGTGACACAATGGGGAGCTGGCTGGAGTGACACATGAAGGAGCTGAAGTGTATAATGTGAATATGGCCTTTTCAATATATTTTATGTGGATCTGGATTTTTAAATTATTTTATGTGGAAGTGTATTTTTCAATGTATTTTATGTTGATTCTGGCTTTGAAATGTATTTTATGTGGATCTGCCATTTCCATTGTCTTTTATACCAGGGGTGTTGCCAAGCAGGCACAAGGTCACACCCCATTTCTGCACATGCGCCTTCGGCTTGATTTCGGCTCTTTGACGTACCTAACAAGATTTGTTGGCTCTTTATAGCTAACTGGTTGGCCACCCCTGGAATAATCGATAAATTACCCGATATTCCAGTATATCGATTAACTTCTGAGAATGGAGAAGGATCTATACTTACCTATCACAGACACCATCTACTACCCATTAGACAAGAGATTTATTTCCCGTGATATGACCTCAGGGTAAGATATTCCTAATAACCCAGGAAAAGGAAGATTAATAACCTTTCAAGACCCCTCTCATCCCAGAGAGGACAATGCTTTGGAAGATATATCCAATGGTGGTAGGGGATATTTTTATGGATATGATATCCCAAATGTCGATCCCTACTTTATGCAAAAACCGATTGTGCACAACAGAAAAGGAATCCCCTTCTATAGAGAGAGACCGAGCTGAAGGAGGGAATTGTGGGAAGGACTCTAGTGATAGTGTTCTGACAGTTCAACCAGAGAATGACTCATATGATATTGCTTCTATTCATAGTGACATTGATTCCTCAGTAGTTGGGGGTGATAACTGTGAAGTAAGGCCTCAAAGAATACGTAGGCCACCCAGGATTCTTACATATGACCAGCTAGGAAGCCCCACAATAGAGCCTCGCATTATTCACTGTAGTATAGTAAACAGTTGGCCATACTTTGGTTATATAGAGTAAAGAAATGTCCATTATTCATAGGATTGTGGTATATGGAAGTATATGTAAATGTGGTGATCTGTGTGAAGGAGACATTTGCTTATCTTCCAGATCACAAGGGGGAGAAATGTGACCCTGTGGTATATGTTCTATTAATTAAATAGGGATATTGTGAATGATGTGTAAATATATGTATAATTAATGAGGTATATGGGGACTGGGTATTATGCCTCATACTGAGCTTGTAGGTAACTGAGGTAACTGTGGAAGTATTAACGGCTGTTTTTACATTGACACTGGGCTATACCCCCTACAAACAGCACGCGATTGAAACTGACCAGGGGTGTCTCGCGCGGTGAGCGGGAAAAAGTTGAGGCTCATGAGGACTGCACAGCCCCTATAAAAGGGGGAGAGTTAGCACAGATCGGTTCGTTGTGTGGGAGACGCTGAGGAGTCTACTTCTCTCTCTCCTCTGCACCGCACAGTAAGAGCTGTGCTGTAAACATTGCGGCGCCAGAGGGAGAGGAAGAGACCTCCCTCTGATACGTCCCACTGAAGAGTCCAGCCGCAGCCACCGGAGGTCCCGTCTGCCTGAAGGAGAGAGGGAGGTGCGGTCCCAGGAAGAGGCGGCGCCGGCAGAGAGAAAGGGAGCGTCAGCGGGGAGGAAGGCCGGAGGCGCAGCTACTCAAAGAGGCGGCGCCAGCTCCGGACACACAGGCTGGGGAAGAGGCAGCCCCAGCAGAGAAAGAGAGCGTCAGCGGTAAGGAAGGCCGGAGGTGCGGCTACCCAAAGAGGCGGCGCAGGCTCCGGAGACACTGGCCTGGGAAGAGACTGAAGGGAGGAGAGCTGGAGGCGCGGCTACAAGAGCAGGCGGCACCAGCAGCAGAGTGACAGGCTGAGGGAGTGTATAAAGGAGGGGCCGTTGAAGACAGTGTTGATAGCCCGTGAAGATTCGGCTACACAGATAACAAGAGGCGGTGCCCAGAGAAGTTCAGCCAAAGGGTGACCAGAGTATACGTAAGATACCCTCTCCCACGTTATCAATCATCAGCGGTTAAGTCAGCCTCCTAGCTAAAACTGAGAGCGGGGGAGAGCTGTGAATTGAAAGAGTGGAGGGTGTAAGCAGCCTCCTAGCTGATTGCGAGAGCGGGGTAGAGCTGTGTGATAAGGATAAAGAGCAACTAGAAAGGTCATCCCATCGGAGAGCAAGGGGCGGAGTCAAGCCAGAAAGCGATTGGTCACTAGCTGGAGCTGTGACTGAAGACTTCTAAGGTCTGTGATTTATACCGTTCACTGCACTCACTTCACTACTCTAGATGATAACTCTCCATAGACAGATAACTGGATAAGGACAGAACACTATGAGTAGTTAAGGACTCCATCGTAAAATACTGTATATACTTTCATTGCTATAGTACCCTAAGAGAAATAGACTAGCATTAAGGACTCTTAGTGGACTAATTAATATAGTGAATGTATTGACTTAGTTATGTTCACCTATATTTACCAGAGTTGAAGGCAAAATCTTCAAGGAAGTTTGAGGGCAAGGGATCTGTAAAACAAAAAAACTGAAAAAGAAAAAAGAAAGGATTACTCATTATAGACTTTGTATGACATCACTTAGGATTCATTAAGGACTCTTAGTGGACTAATTAATATAGTGAATGTATTGACTTAGTTATGTTTACCTATATTTACCAGAGTTGAAGGCAAAATCTTCAAGGAAGTTTGAGGGCAAGGGATCTGTAAAACAAAAAAACTGAAAAAGAAAAAAGAAAGGATTACTCATTATAGACTTTGTATGACATCACTTAGGATTGCGAGTAATTGTGCACAATTAAGACTGGGACATGGTATTAACTAACCCCTCAGTAAAAGGAGCCTTAGAGTGAGAGAGCAGTGACATCTAGAGGGGACTATTAGTACTCCATGGAGGTGCTTAGTCTAAGGATTTGATACTTTCATCTGTGAAGGATACAATTACTCAGCCAGGGAAAGAACCTGCTTTTGGATACAAATAGAGTTTTACAGTATAGTAGCCATTCTTCTACTATTTGATGGCATCAGTATTACCCTTCCTCTTCTAAGGAAGTCTATTGGCCTTATGGAAATATATATATAAATATATTCAACAGTATAATACAAATACAGAAGGGATAAAGATTCATTGGTTATATATATGCATATATATACATAAGGACTGTCAGCATTAACTGTGGATTATAACTTTAAGAGACTACAGGAATATTGGGATTATTGTGAATATTGGCGTTTAAATTGAAATATATATATATTATTTAGTTTAATGTTCTATGTTTTAAAGAATACAATATCTACGGTTGTAAAGTGCATGTATGTAGATGTATATGATACCTAACTAAAACAGAAACTAAAACAAAGTAAATATGCTTGTATAAAGATAAATGTTTACTGTGCATGATACTTACCTATGATTGTTCCAATCGTGAATGAATCTCTGACGAAGCTGCCTGTTAGTGCAGTGAAACACGCGTGTAGGGCACGGCGTGTCACGATCCGGGTATCTGGACGCCATTTCTTACCCATCAGATGCCTCCTAAGGCTGGCTCAGCGCTCCAGGACCGGATCCCATCTGTTATCCTGATGTGTACATTCCTGTATCCTCTCCTGTCACTCTGGGACGCTGTCACAGTAAACGCCATATTACACCTGGCATGGCGTCTCCCGCGGCCTCCGCCGCCGTCCCTGAACTTCTGCATGCAGAGTGTCTGAGTGGCGATTACGTCAGCCGCGGCCTCCGCTGTGTCCGCGTGGTTGGATGTGCATCTGTCAGCCTGGCGCCTCCTGTCTCCAGTGGCCGGCGCCGCCATTACTGTTTTCATTACCACATGGATTACAAACCAAACTTCCCTCCAAGTGTCTGCATGGGCGCAGCCATCTTGGATTCTGTCAGCTGATCATTTCCACCAATCTGTTCTCAGTATTGATAATCTGCATAATTGCCTAGCCAATCCCTTCCTTGCTGCAGGTATAAATACACTGTGCCTGAGCAAGGAAGGCGTCAGTGCTTTGGTTGTCAAACCTAGTTCCTGTTTGTCTCTCTCCTGTGATTGTCTTCCAGGTTCCAGCTCCTGTCTCAAGACTTCCACCATAGAGACCCGCACCAGCATTCCACCTGCGGTGTAGCCTGACTCTCCAATCCATTGTGGATTCATCTGTCTCCAGCTACAACATTACCTGCTTCCAGCTCAGCTTCCAGCAGAGTACAGCTTCCCTTAAAGGGCCGGTGTCCTTTCTACACTTTACCACTCTCCACCGGTATTATTATTTCTCCGCTCTCAAGTTCTACATTTCAGTTCATATTTCATCGCTCCCAAGTTCATTTATTATTTAACTGGTTCCAGCCAGTATCCACTCCGTGCTAACAACAGTCTGGTTCCAGCCAGTATCCACAGCAGCTGTTTTATCTTCAGCAACCCAGCTTTTCCTGGAACACCAGCTGGCACAATCCTGGGTTATCTCCATTGCTACAGTCGGGCCTGGTAAGGACTTTCCATCTAGAAGATCATAAGAACTATCTCACACTACCAGTGCCCTGTGGCTCCTGCCATCCTGTAGTACCCAGGAACTGTATTTATTCTTTGCTGACTTTTACGTTTTCTTTTACTGCTGCTGTGTTGCGGAGTTGTCATAATAAACATCATTGACTTTTATCCAAGTTGTCGTGGTCACGCCTTCGGGCAGTTATTATTCATGTTACTTACATGTCCAGGGGTCTGATACAACCTCCCTGGTTCCGGTACATCTCAGCCCCTACAACTGAGGCTGCCTCCCGTCAGCTCAGGCCCTCAGTTGTGACAGTAAGCACTGACCTAATGAATCCAGCCGGAGACCAGGATCAAGCGGCCAGGCCGATGCAAGAACTGGCAGCCCGACTAGAACATCTGGAGGCTGCACAGGGCCACATCATCCGCTGTCTCCAGGATCTCTCTACTCGGCTGGATGGGATTCAGACAACTCTCCGTGGATCAGGCGCGTCTGGTGCGTCAACCACAGTGACTCCAGCTATAACCCCACCCACCTTACCCATTTCTGCTCCACGTCTTCATCTTCCAACGCCAGCAAAATTTGACGGATCTCCAAGATTCTGCAGGGGATTTCTCAACCAGTGTGAGATTCAGTTTGAGCTACAACCTGGCAATTTTCCCAGTGACCGTACAAAAATTGCCTACATTATTTCTCTTCTCAGTGGCTCAGCCCTTGATTGGGCATCACCGTTATGGGAGAGGTCCGACACCCTGCTATCTTCCTACACTGCCTTCGTGTCAACATTCAGGCGCATCTTCGACGAGCCAGGCCGGGTAACCTCAGCTTCATCCGAGATTCTCCGTTTACGCCAGGGGTCACGTACTGTAGGACAATATCTGATACAGTTCCAGATCCTGGCATCCGAACTGGCATGGAACGACGAGGCCCTGTATGCTGCATTCTGGCATGGCTTATCTGAGCGTATTAAAGATGAGTTAGCTACCAGAGACTTACCTTCTAAGTTAGATGAGCTAATCTCACTCTGCACGAAAGTTGATTTACGTTTCAGAGAGAGAGCAACTGAGCGTGGAAGATCATCTGCTCCAAAATCTTCTGCTCCTCCTCCTCGTCAACTGTCACCATCTAAAGATGAGCCCATGCAACTTGGCCGTTCCCGTTTAACTCCTGCTGAGCGCCGAAGACGTCTCTCCGAGTTTCTCTGTCTCTATTGTGCAGCTCCGTCTCACACCATTAATGCCTGTCCCAAACGTCCGGGAAACTCCAAATCCTAGCTCGCCAAGGAGAGGGCCGGCTAGGAGTAATGATCTCCTCTCCATCTCCTCAAGATTGTAATCTCCCAGTCTCGCTTCAAGTTGCTCAACGTTATCGGAACGTCATTGCCCTCCTTGATTCCGGAGCAGCTGGGAACTTTATTACCGAAGCCTATGTTAAACGGTGGTCCCTACCCACCGAGAGACTTCCTTCGTCCATTTCTTTAACTGCCGTGGATGGCAGCAAAATTTTTGATGCAGTTATTTCTTTAAGGACTCTACCAGTTCGTCTGAGAGTGGGAGTTCTTCATTCCGAACTTATTTCATTTTTAGTGATTCCAAGAGCCACACATCCTGTGGTCCTGGGCCTTCCATGGCTCCGTCTTCACAATCCTACAATTGATTGGACGACTACGCAAATCCTGGCATGGGGTTCCTCCTGTGCTGAGACATGTTTGTTTAAAGTATTGCCTGTCTGTTCTTCCTCCCCCAGGTCGTCTGATGTTCCACCTCCTCCATATCAAGATTTCACGGATGTGTTCAGTAAAGCTTCTGCTGATATCCTTCCTCCTCATAGAGAATGGGACTGCCCGATTGATCTCGTTCCAGGGAAGGTTCCACCTCGAGGCCGAACTTATCCGTTGTCTCTGCCTGAGACGCATTCTATGGAGGAATATATTAAAGAGAACCTAGCAAAGGGGTTCATTCGACCTTCTTCTTCTCCAGCCGGCGCAGGCTTCTTTTTTGTAAAAAAGAAAGATGGTGGTCTGCGGCCGTGCATCGACTACAGAGGTTTGAACGACATTACCATCAAGAACCGTTATCCTTTACCCCTGATTACTGAGCTCTTTGACAGAGTTAGCGGAGCTACCATCTTTACAAAGCTGGACTTGCGAGGTGCATACAATCTCATCCGGATCCGTGAGGGTGACGAGTGGAAGACCGCCTTTAACACCCGTGACGGACATTATGAGTACCTCGTCATGCCCTTCGGATTGAGCAATACTCCAGCTGTCTTCCAGCATTTTGTCAATGAGATCTTCAGAGACATTCTATACCGTCATGTCGTGGTCTATCTAGACGATATCCTCATTTTTGCCAACGATTTAGAGGAACATCGTTTTTGGGTTAAAGAGGTTCTGTCCCGTCTCCGTGTCAATCATCTCTATTGCAAATTAGAAAAATGCGTCTTTGAAGTCAAGTCCATTCCGTTTCTAGGGTACATTGTGTCCGGTTCCGGACTAGAGATGGATCCTGAGAAACTACAAGCAATACAAAATTGGCCGGTACCCTTAACCCTCAAAGGGGTCCAGAGGTTCTTAGGGTTCGCCAACTATTACCGAAAGTTTATACGAGACTTTTCCACCATTGTGGCGCCTATTACTGCTTTCACTAAGAAGGGTGCTAACCCGTCCAAGTGGTCTGAAGAAGCCATGCAAGCATTTCATCTTTTAAAACAAAGGTTCATCTCTGCGCCTGTTCTGAAACAGCCTGACATCGACTCTCCTTTCATCTTAGAGGTGGATGCCTCCTCCGTTGGAGTAGGAGCGGTGTTATCTCAGAGGGCTAAAGATGGCCATTTACACCCTTGCAGTTTCTTCTCCCGGAAGTTCTCCCCAGCTGAGCGCAACTATGCCATTGGCGACCAGGAGTTGCTAGCCATCAAGCTCGCTCTAGAAGAGTGGAGGTATCTGTTGGAGGGAGCTTCTCATTCAATCACCATACTTACAGACCACAAGAACCTTTTATACCTGAAGGGCGCACAATGTCTCAACCCTCGTCAGGCCAGATGGGCACTTTTCTTTTCCAGGTTCGACTTTAAACTCCAGTTCTGTCCGGGCTCTCAGAATCGCAAGGCCGATGCCCTTTCCCGCTCATGGGAGCAAGAAAATGAGTCAGAGTCTTCAGACAAGCATCCTATTATAAATCCGTTGGCATTCTCCACGGTAGGGATGGACTCTACGCCCCCATCAGGGAAAAGTTTTGTGAAGCCGATGCTAAGGAAGAAGCTCATGCATTGGGCCCATGCTTCCCGTTTTGCCGGACATACAGGTATCCAAAAAACCCTGGAGTTTATCTCTAGGTCCTATTGGTGGCCAACTCTGAAAAAGGACGTCTTGGAGTTTATTGCATCTTGCCCAAAGTGTGCCCAACATAAAGTATCCCGCCAGTCGCCTGCGGGGCAACTGGTTCCACTATCCGTTCCCCGTCGACTATGGACCCACTTGTCGATGGATTTCATTACAGACTTACCCATGTGCAACAAGTTCAATACCATCTGGGTGGTAGTTGACCGGTTCACCAAGATGGCACACTTCATTCCTCTCACCGGTCTTCCGTCAGCTTCCAAGTTGGCTCAAGTATTCATACAAGAGATCTTCCGACTCCACGGTCTTCCTGAAGAAATTATCTCAGATCGAGGAGTTCAATTCACAGCCAAATTCTGGCGAAGTTTATGTCAAGTCCTCCAAGTCAAGCTAAAGTTTTCCACGGCTTACCATCCTCAGACCAATGGTCAAACCGAGAGGGTGAATCAGGACTTGGAGGCCTTCCTCCGCATCTATGTGTCCTCCTCTCAAGATGACTGGGTTCAATTACTTCCCTGGGCCGAGTTCTGTCATAACAACCAGTATCATTCTTCATCTGCTTCAACACCATTCTTCACTAACTTTGGATTCCACCCTAAAGTCCCTGAGTTCCAACCGCTTCCAGCAACTTCTGTTCCCGCAGTGGATATCACCTTGCATCAGTTTGCCAATATCTGGAAGAGCGTACGATCAGCTCTGCTCAAGGCATCGTTCAGGTACAAGAAGTTTGCGGATAAGAAGCGTCGAGCAGTTCCTGCTCTCAAGGTGGGTGATCGGGTATGGTTATCCACGAAGAATTTGAGGTTAAGAGTTCCCAGTATGAAGTTTGCACCTCACTATATCGGTCCTTTCAAGATTGAACAAGTCATCAATCCTGTTGCTTACAGACTCCAGTTGCCTCCCTTCTTAAAAATACCCAGGACATTCCATGTTTCCCTGTTGAAACCGCTGATCTTGAATCGGTTTCATTCCTCACTTCCTCCAACTCCGAAAGTCCAAACTCAACGAGGCGTTGAGTATGAAGTGGCCAAGATCCTGGACTCACGTCACCGTTACGGTCAACTACAATATCTTATTGACTGGAAGGGTTATGGTCCTGAGGAACGTTCATGGACCAATGCTTCTGATGTCCATGCTCCTGCCTTGGTCCGGAGATTCCATTCCAAGTTTCCTCAAAAGCCAAAGAAGTGTCCTGGGGCCACTCCTAAAGGGGGGGGTGCTGTCACGATCCGGGTATCTGGACGCCATTTCTTACCCATCAGATGCCTCCTAAGGCTGGCTCAGCGCTCCAGGACCGGATCCCATCTGTTATCCTGATGTGTACATTCCTGTATCCTCTCCTGTCACTCTGGGACGCTGTCACAGTAAACGCCATATTACACCTGGCATGGCGTCTCCCGCGGCCTCCGCCGCCGTCCCTGAACTTCTGCATGCAGAGTGTCTGAGTGGCGATTACGTCAGCCGCGGCCTCCGCTGTGTCCGCGTGGTTGGATGTGCATCTGTCAGCCTGGCGCCTCCTGTCTCCGGTGGCCGGCGCCGCCATTACTGTTTTCATTACCACATGGATTACAAACCAAACTTCCCTCCAAGTGTCTGCATGGGCGCAGCCATCTTGGATTCTGTCAGCTGATCATTTCCACCAATCTGTTCTCAGTATTGATAATCTGCATAATTGCCTAGCCAATCCCTTCCTTGCTGCAGGTATAAATACACTGTGCCTGAGCAAGGAAGGCGTCAGTGCTTTGGTTGTCAAACCTAGTTCCTGTTTGTCTCTCTCCTGTGATTGTCTTCCAGGTTCCAGCTCCTGTCTCAAGACTTCCACCATAGAGACCCGCACCAGCATTCCACCTGCGGTGTAGCCTGACTCTCCAATCCATTGTGGATTCATCTGTCTCCAGCTACAACATTACCTGCTTCCAGCTCAGCTTCCAGCAGAGTACAGCTTCCCTTAAAGGGCCGGTGTCCTTTCTACACTTTACCACTCTCCACCGGTATTATTATTTCTCCGCTCTCAAGTTCTACATTTCAGTTCATATTTCATCGCTCCCAAGTTCATTTATTATTTAACTGGTTCTAGCCAGTATCCACTCCGTGCTAACAACAGTCTGGTTCCAGCCAGTATACACAGCAGCTGTTTTATCTTCAGCAACCCAGCTTTTCCTGGAACACCAGCTGGCACAATCCTGGGTTATCTCCATTGCTACAGTCGGGCCTGGTAAGGACTTTCCATCTAGAAGATCATAAGAACTATCTCACACTACCAGTGCCCTGTGGCTCCTGCCATCCTGTAGTACCCAGGAACTGTATTTATTCTTTGCTGACTTTTACGTTTTCTTTTACTGCTGCTGTGTTGCGGAGTTGTCATAATAAACATCATTGACTTTTATCCAAGTTGTCGTGGTCACGCCTTCGGGCAGTTATTATTCATGTTACTTACATGTCCAGGGGTCTGATACAACCTCCCAGGTTCCGGTACATCTCAGCCCCTACAACTGAGGCTGCCTCCCGTCAGCTCAGGCCCTCAGTTGTGACACGGCGTGCCTGCGTGTACTTAATATACCATGTTATAAAACAAATGTGTTAAACATTTATACTACTTTGGCTGTTAGGATTAATTAAGAGAGAGGTGATACTAGACTGTCCACAAATAGACACCAATGCAGGAGGATAGCAATAGAATCTGCAACAAAGTGTCATGGATAATAATCTGTAACAATGTTTATAACAGCACATGCTGACAACAGCTGATGTCTCTTACTATATGCTGATGGTAGCTGACACATATTTGTATTGAATAGTAACCAAGTGAATGTCAATCTGTGTTAACAGATTATCAGCATTAATGTGTGTTGGTGTTCCTAATCAGATCATATCTGAAAAATTGTTTAGATGCCAGCTGGATAAAGTTGTTACAAAGAGACATCTTGAACAAATGATGAGACAGTACTAGTACTAATAATCAACACACCACATTGTAACAAACAGTATGGTAACATTTGGAAACAGATGATAGTTGTATGACTGAATATTAGAACAGTGTAGCAAAAAGCCACTACAAAGCAATACTTATCGGCAGTTATACTAACTAATGGAGTATTAAACTCCTTGATATACATAGATTGTGGGGCTTATATACTAGTCCCCAAGGGGTACCTAATGCATTAGGCACTATCCCACACCGCATGTCTAATCACACAGTGAAAATCATATAATTTAAAGGGACATAATATATGGGGTTGACACACACTATGAATAGGAAGTGCTGTCTCCATAAATAACAACTTTGTATCTCTGAATAAAATAAACAGAGAAGAATTATCGCATCATATTGCAGCTCACAGAACCTATTGAGGTCATATGTGGGTCATGAGAAAGTATAAATTGGGATTGCTATATTCCCTTAAAAGACCCACATAGATGTGAGGACTGCTATATCTCTTATATGTGGATTACTGAAAATTAAAATTTGGGACTGCCATATCCCCCCAAGTAATCCACACGAAGTGGGGACTGCCATATCCCCCGCATGAAGAATTTCCCCCATATATATGCCCAGATAAACATGTGTGTTATAATTAATGTGGGATAGTACATATATCCTTGTGCTGTGAATTATACCATAGATCTAGATACTTATTCTCTGAGTTGACCCTAATCTAATAGGATATCATATACAAATGCTTTTTGGCCAGAATTGAGGCTCATACACTATCTAAATAACTCTCTATTATATTTATATCCTCTGACACTCACAGTCCCTATATCTGGGAGAAACGTTTAGGGACTATTCTTGTGGAGTGAATGACGATACATACAAGATATTATTGACTCCCTGGAATCACTCACCGGGAGAGTGTTTATTGTTATTAATTTTTGTAACAGCCATCACATAAAAACAGAATCACACCTATAATGGATTAAATATTGGTGATTCTCTGAATACAAGAATCCTATAGTGGATATATATAAAATACACGCAGGACACGCCTTTTTTAAAACTCTTTATTCACCAACTCCTATCTTGTAGGTTCACATATATGTTAGTTTGTTTCTGATTTTAACTCTTATGTTTCACTGCAATTTGGGTTTATGAAATCTCATGTATATTCTTAATATTAATTTAATAAAGGTTATATTTTATGACTGATTAATTATTTCTAGTGCGTCAACTATACAGTTTCTTCTTACTCTTTTCCCCCCAATCCTAGTACATATACACTGTAATTGACAGCACCCCCTCACGTTACTGAATATTATTCAAGATAAGTTTAAAAGGGGTTCTATACTGTGATTGTATGGTGATGATTCACATACACCCACACTATTGAAAATATACAGTGAGTGTGCAGATACCCAACCCTTGTGCGGAAGTCTTTACCCACTCATGCAGCTCCACTGGTTAATATAGACAGTTCAGGACCCATGGAATTGGTCTGTATTGATTTTCTTTCTTTAGAGGGTCCAAACTGTAAAGAAAGTAATATACTAATAGTTACCGATCATTTTACGAGGTATGACCAGGCATATGTAACCCCTGATCAAAGAGCAATGACTGTAGCTAAAACGTTGTGGGACAAATTTTTTGTACATTATGGGCTGCCTGCCCGAATTCACTCTGACCAGGGACAAGACTTCGAGAGCAAGTTGATTAAAGAATTGTGTATTTGCTGTGGCATCAAGAAGTCTAGGACATCTCCATACCACCCACAGGGTGATCCACAACCTGAAAGATTTAATAGGACCTTACTCAATATGCTTGGGACACTGTCAATGAAAGATAAGATACAATGGAAGCGACATGTATGTCTATTGGTTCATGCTTACAACTGTACCATAAATGAGGCCACTGGGTACTCCCCTTATGTGCTTATGTTCAGGAGGGAAGCCCGATTGCCTATTGATGTTTGCCTTGGAACTAACATGGGCAATCATAGCCCTCCCACGCACACACAGTACATCAAGAAACTTAGGAAAGAATTGCGCGAAGCTTATGATATAGCTCATACAGTGGCGTAAGTTTGTCCCAGACGCCCGGAGGCAAGATAAATATCGGAGCCCCCCACCTATATATAGACAAATATATATATATATATATATATATATATATATGAATGTTATGGTAAGAACTTACCGTTGATAACGTGATTTCTCTTATGTCCACAGGTATCCACAGGATAACATTGGGATATTGTCGAGCGACAGCGAAAATGGCACCAACACGGTCACAAGCTTTCTGGCCTCCCAGGATGCATTGGGGCCTCCACTATATAGTCCCGCCCACTGACTCAGTCAGATCAGTTCTTTCCACAGTGATTTTAGGCAGGAACATTAGGTAGAGACCTGTACAGGCGATAAGAACACACATGCACACCCTTCCATACAAGAAGGAAGAGGTTTTAGTGATTGTCTAGATCCTCAAATCAGATGCGTCAGGGTGGGATCCCTGTGGATACCTGTGGACATAAAAGAAATCACGTTATCAACGGTAAGTTCTTACCATAACGTTCATTTCTCTGGCTGGGTCCACAGGATTATCCACAGGATAACATTGGGATTCCCAAAGCCATTTTAGTGGTGGGGACGCTCCTGATTGCACAGGAGGACCTTTTGCCCGAAGTCTGCGTCATGAGAGGCAAAAGTATCCAAGGCATAATGTCTGATGAATGTGTTTATGGAAGACCATGTGGCTGCCCTACATATCTGTTCTGCTGATGCACCCTGTTGTGCTGCCCAAGAAGGACCTACCTTACGTGTAGAGTGTGCAGAGACATTAGCCGGAATGGGGAGGCCTGCATGAGAATAAGCTTCAGATATTACCATTCGGAGCCATCTCTCCAGCGTCTGGTTACTAGCAGGCCATCCTCTTCTATGGAATCCATAGAGGATGAAGAGGGAATCTGTTTTCCTGATGGCACTAGTACGATCTATGTAGATTTTAAAAGCCCGGACCACGTCCAGCGACGCTTCTCCCGCAGATAGTCCCGATACCTGAAAAGCTGGGACTACAATCTCTTCATTCAGGTGAAATTTTGATACCACCTTTGGAAGATAACTAGATCTCGTTCTGAGAACTGCTCTGTCTGGAAAAAAACTTAGGAAAGGAGACTTACATGATAATGCTCCTAAATCTGACACTCTTCTGGCTGACGCCATTGCCAGTAAAAAAAGAACTTTAACCGTTAACCACTTAAGATCTGTTCTCTCAAGTGGTTCAAACAAAGGACCCTGGAGAAATTTAAGAACTAAATTCAAATCCCAGGGAGCTGCAGGAGGAACAAATGGAGGTTGAATATGTACTACTCCTTGGAAAAACGTACGTACATCCTGTAGGTCAGCAATCTTCTGCTGAAACCATACAGTCAACGCTGAGACTTGCACCCTCAAGGAAGCAACCTTCAACCCTTTATCCAATCCTGCCTGCAGGAAATCCAAAATTCTAGCTACTTTAAAAGATCTCGGATTGTAATTTTTTCCAGAACACCACTGAATATAGGCTTGCCATATTCTATGATATACACGGGCCGAAGAAGGCTTTCTTGCTCTAAGCATGGTTTGGATTACTTGCTTTGAAAATCCTTTAGCCTCTAAGATAGAGGTTTCAACAGCCACGCCGTCAAAGATAGGCGATCCAGATGACTGTGACAACAAGGACCCTGCATTAACAGATCTGGTCGTTGAGGGAGCAGTATCGGTGGTTCCATGGACATTCTCAAGAGATCTGTGTACCAATGCCTTCTTGGCCAAGCTGGAGCTATTAGAATGATTGCTCCTTTTGCCTGTTTTATCTTTCTCACTACTCTGGGTAACAGAGATATTGGAGGGAACAGATATGCCAGCTGAAACCTCCATTCTACTGACAGTGCGTCTACCAGGACCGCTCCTGGGTCCCTTGTTCTTGATCCGTACCTCAGAACTTTGTTGTTTAGACGAGACGCCATAAGGTCTATCTCCGGTAGACCCCATCTGTTCACCAGTGTCTGAAACACTTCTGGGTGTAGTGCCCATTCGGTTTCCTGAATGGTGTGCCGACTGAGAAAATCCGCTTCCCAATTTAGTACACCCGGGACAAATACTGCTGACAATGGAGTTCTGCCCATTTTAGAATGGGGGTTACTTCCACCATCAGACTCTTGCTGTGAGTTCCTCCCTGATGATTGAGGTATGCTACTGCCGTCGCATTGTCTGAGCGGATCTGGACTGGTCTTCCTTGTAGATTGTCCTTTGCCTGAACCAGAGCCAAGTAAATGGCTCTTATTTCTAACAGATTTATCGGCAGGCGACTATCCCTTGCGGTCCATTTTCCCTGGAACCATAGGCTTCCGAGCACCGCCCCCCAGCCTTGCAGGCTGGCATCTGTTGTCAGGACTTGCCACTCTTTTATCCAAAAGGGTCTCCCCTTGTTTAAATGGTCTGTCTGTAGCCACCACGCTAGAGACCTTTTTACATTTACTGGAATCTTTATCATCTGCTTCTTTATCGTTTGATGATTTCCATTCCATTTGGTCAAAATAAGATGCTGCAACGGTCTGGAGTGGAATTGCGCATATTCCACCATGTCGAAGGTTGATACCATCAGACCTAACAGTCGCATTGCTGCATGGACCGACATTGTCTGGGCTTGCAACGCTTCCTGAGCCATGACCTGCACCTTGACTATCTTTTTCTCTGGCAAGAGAACCTTCTGTAGGTCTGAATCCAATATGGCTCCCAAATGAACCATCCGCTGTGACGGATTCAGGGACGACTTCTCCCAATTTATGAGCCACCCGTGTCTCTGTAAACAAACTATCGTCTGTTGGAGATGGCTCAACAGTAAATCTTGCGACTGTGCTAAGATTAATAAGTCGTCTAAATATGGGAATATTCTTATCCCTTGTTTGCGCAGACAAGCTGCCATAACCACCATGATCTTGGTAAACACCCTGGGTGCTGTAGCTAGCCCGAAGGGCAGAGCTTGGAACTGGAAGTGTTCCTTGAGGATGGCAAACCTGAGGTAACACTGATGTGATAGTGCTATAGGCACATGTAGGTAAGCATCCCGTACATCCAGAGATACCATATAGTCTCCCGGTTCCATAGCCAACATTATGGAGCGTAACGTCTCCATGTGGAACTTCGGGATCCATATATAGTTGTTCAACATCTTCAGATTTAGAATTGGTCAATATGACCCATTTGGTTTCTGGATTAGAAATAGATTGGAGTAATACCCCTGTCCCTTTTGTGATGGAGGTACTGGGACAATCACACCTGACTGCAGTAATTTTTGGACTGCTTCTTGCAGGGCATTGGCCTTCAACTCTATACGAGACGGGCTGGTGCAAAAAAATCTTTGAGGAGGCTGCCTCCTGAATGGGAACCCATACCCCTGAGATACTACCTTCTGCACCCAGGCATCTGCTGTTGACTGTTGCCATATCTGTGCAAATTGCAGGAGTCGGCCCCCCAACCCTGGAATCCTCCAGACGGAGGCCCGTCTCTTCAGGCTGAGGGTTTCTGTTCAGGTTTGGAAGCTGGCTTTTTGCTAGCCCACTGCTTCCTACCCCTGGATTTAAACTGGGGTTGTTTAGGCTCCTCTTTAGCTTTCGCTTTGCTTTGCCAGCGAAATGAGCGAAATTTTAACCCTTTGACTTAGGGTTATAGGTAGCCGGAAATCTGACCTTTTTCGATTCAGCCTCTGATTCTAGGATATCCGATAAAGGTTATCCAAATAATATATTACCCACGAAAGGCAATGCTTCCAATTCTTTCTTGGACTCCGCATCCGCCTTCCAGGTCCGTAGCCAAACTGCTCTGCGAGCGACTACTGTCAAGGCTGAAGCTTTAGAAGCAACAGTGCCTACATCAATTGCTGCTTCTTCTAAATACTGGGCAGATTGTCTTAAACGGCAAAAACGTTCCTCTTGCTCCCTAGTAGGAGAGGGGATGTCATTCTCTAGTTCCTCTATCCATTCGCCCATTGCCTTTGCTACCCAGGCCGAAGCCATAGCAGGTCTTACCACTGCTCCTACAAGAGAAAAAATATTTTTCAATAGGCTCTCTACCCTTCTGTCTGTGACATCATTCAATGAGGTAGATGACAGTGGTAAAGCAGATTTATGCACGAGTTGCAGAACATGCTTTTGGAGGAACTTCTCTCTTCGAACAATCCACAGCAGGAAATGGATAATAAGAATCCCATCTCTTAGGAATCTTATACTTTTTACTGGGCGCTGCCCAAGACTCATCCATCATTTCCGTCAACTCATCTGACACTGGAAATTCAGCTTTCACTGATTTTGTTCGTTTAAATACAGGTGCTTTTGCTTTTAACGCTGTCTTGGCTGGCTCTTCAAGAGAAAGCACAGCCTTCCTTCATTAATAAGTTCAGCTACATCTTCTGAACTAAAGCTCTGCGACTGATCATCATACGGAGTTGAATCTATTGTTTCCGCATCATCATCCGATGTATCATCTTGTGTAGTCTGCCATACAGACGTATCTGTCTTAGTCTTACCTTCCCCTTGGTTGCTTGTAGAAGCTACTGGAACCAAACCATAGGAACAGTGGCGTAACTAGAAATTTTTCTCCCCCAAGCCAAAAAATTCTTCGGCGCCCCCCCCCCCCTCCCCCCCATAATTGGCAGAAGTAAAGGGAGAAATATGTGGCTTCGTTGGAATGGGTGTGGCTTCGCGCAAAGGGGGTTGGCATTGCAGGAAAAGACTGCCTTATACCCCAGTTTTGCAACCTGCATGCCCAGACGTTAGCCACCACAGGAAAGAAAAATAATCCTGATTCATGCCCCTTACATTATTTGTCATTTTTCCTCCTTATAGTAATGCCCAGTATACATTATTCCACATACTGCAATGGCCTTAGCCATTATGCCACACACAACAATGCACATGACACAATATGCACACACTGTAATGCCCCCGACACATTATGCCACACACCGTAATGCCCCCGACACATTATGACAGGAATCGCAATGCCCGTTATACATTATGCTACACACCGTATCTGTGACACAGTATGACACATACCGCAATGCCCGTTATACATTATTCCACACCGCAATGACCCCGAGACATTATACCACAATGCCCGTGATATAGTATACAACACACCGTAATGCCTGACACATTATGACACACATCGCAATGTCCGTGATACATTATGCCACACACCGTAATGCCCATTACACATTAAGTTCTACAGTAAGGCTTCTAATTACTTTTAAATTACCTGCTCGTTGCCAGGGGTTTCATGCTCTTTGTTCCATGCACGGTGCCAGGGGTTTTCATGCTCAGGGTGTCATGCTCGTTGCCAGGGGTTTTACGCACTGGGTGTCATGCTCGTTGCCAGGGGTTTCACGCACTGGGTGTCATGCTCATTGCCAGGGGTTTCATGCACTGGGTGTCATGCTCGTTGCTAGGGGATAGTGCTTGTTGCTAGGGCTGTGGTCCCAGTGCCACATATGCCCCCAGTGCCAGATATTCCCCCACAGTGCCAGGTATATGCCCCCAGTGCCAGATATTCCCCCACAGTGCCACATATGCCCCCTCAGTGCCTGCTCCCCCCAGTGCCAGATATTCCCCCACAGTGCCAGGTATATGCCCCCAGTGCCAGATATTCCCCCACAGTGCCAGGTATATGCCCCCAGTGCCAGATAGTCCCCCACAGTGCCAGGTATATGCCCCCAGTGCCAGATAGTCCCCCACAGTGCCAGGTATATGCCCCCAGTGCCAGATAGTCCCCCACAGTGCCAGGTATATGCCCCCAGTGCCAGATAGTCCCCCACAGTGCCAGGTATATGCCCCCAGTGTCAGATATTCCCCCACAGTGCCAGGTATATGCCCCCAGTGCCAGATAGTCCCCCACAGTGCCAGGTATATGCCCCCAGTGCCAGATATTCCCCCACAGTGCCAGGTATATGCCCCCAGTGCCAGATAGTCCCCCACAGTGCCAGGTATATGCCCCCAGTGCCAGATAGTCCCCCACAGTGCCAGGTATATGCCCCCAGTGCCAGATATTCCCCCACAGTGCCAGGTATATGCCCCCAGTGCCAGATATTCCCCCACAGTGCCAGGTACATGCCCCCAGTGCCAGATAGTCCCCCACAGTGCCTGCTCCCCTCCCCCTCCTTTGTGTTGGAGGGACACGGAGCGCACAGCGCGCGCCCCCCTGTGTCCCTCCTGGCTTTCCGGCTGTCTAATAAAGGAAGTGCCGGTTCGTGAGCCAATCAGAGCTCACGAACGGCACTTCCTGTATTAGACAGCCGGAGAGCCAGGGAGGGACACAGGGGGGCGCTCGCTGTGCGCTCTGTGTCCCTCCTTACAGCGGCGGAGGGAAGGAGACCTGCAGATTGACATGCGGACGCTTGTCCGCATGTCAATCTGTTCTAAGTCAGTGGCGCCCCCGCAGCCCCTCGCCCCCAAGCCACCGCGAGGGCTGCGGGGGCAGTAGTTACGCCACTGCATAGGAAGGGAGCTGCATGTATAACCTAACCCTTGAGGTGGTGCTACCGGAGCTAACCTGTCCGCTATTGAAGACAGAGTCTTTGCGAACATTTTCCATGGTGGCTCTACTGGAGGTTGAACTAACTCCTGTTTTTTACTTCGCTGAAAAGCGAAACAGTTTGCACACAAACCCTCATAAGTGACCAATTGATTCATATCAATTACCCCTGACTTACAAGATAAGCATGTTAGGGTTATAGGAGTGCTTGGTAAATTCTCCTCATCACTTTTGCCGCTCATAGACATGGTCTTAACCTGTTACCGACTACACACTTTGTGACTGAAAAACACCATATATGTCAGTATATAGAGGTGAGATCAATCTGACCACAGTGCACCTGATTTGAGGGTCAGAACAGGACTGACATTACACAGAAAAGTCAGCACACATACTAGCAGTCAGTCACATGTTAAAGCATTAGACATTGTCATATGAGAATACAACCTCCATAATAACTTATACATAAGTAGGAAAATTGTACTTCTGTTTTAACTGGTTCTAATTTCAACATAACATGCAGAAAACACAGTAATATACAGGTCTCATATACAATAGGTACTAAAAATTAACAATGCATACTAAGAAGTAGAAGGAATTTTTAGTACTGTATACCCTGCCTCCAGAGAGCGGGATACAGGGAGACTCACCACACTTCCATATCCAAGCAAATACGCTCGTTAGACGCTGAGTGGATTCAGACGCTACTGGTGTACACTGCCGCTCTTGGTAACTGATAACGGACACGGACGCTCACCAACGGACACGGACGCTGAGCGACTCCACGTGTATGCAGGCGCTAAAGACGTGCGACTCGGTCTGGGCGGGTTTATATCCAGCGTACACAACCGCAGCGTCTAAGCTGCGACCAAGTACCCTCGTGGTAGCGTCTGAGCCGGAAGTGAGGTCATTCAGTTCATGAAACGAAAGACACGCGGGAACTGGCCATGAACTCGGAGGAGGGACGGCCAGGAGAGCGTCTGAAACCCCCTGTTGACTTAAACTCCCAGGATCGCGGCCTCACCTAGTCCTGGCGCCTATGATCCCCAGACCGTAGCGCTGTCACACCGGGATGTTCGGCGCATCAACACACTGTTTTTAGTCTCCCCCAAATCAGTGTAGCTGTGTCCTGACCCGTCTAGTAAGAGGAAGTCCATAGACTCACCGTCTCCCCATGCTCCGGCCACAGCCTGGTTACGTTTGCTGGACCTGCTAGAACATCCGACACAGACGCCCGTCGAGACAGCACTGATACCCGAAGGTAAGCGTTGTTGCGACCCGGTGGGGAGTTGTTGGAGCGACTCTGTCTAATATGCGTTTAAGACGCTGTTAAGAGAAGTCGCTCTAAAAAACATTATAGTAAGTCTATAAAAATAAAGTAATGAAAACTTAAGGCTGCTTTCACAGCAGCCCTGTGACCATGCGGCTTCCTGCCGCACCAAGCAAAAAACTGATCTGACTGAGTCAGTAGGCGGGACTATATAGTGGAGGCCCCAATGCATCCTGGGAGGCCAGAAAGCTTGTGACCGTGTTGGTGCCATTTTCGCGGTCGCTCGACAATATCCCAATGTTATCCTGTGGATAATCCCGTGGACCCAGCCAGAGAAATATATATATATATATAGGTGGAGGGGCACCAATATTTATCTTGAAGAATATATATATATATATATATATATATGGTGCCCTCCGTATTAGGGGGGTATGGCAACTCCCCAACAATAGAACAACGTGGACGGCGGCACTCACTTGGCTACAAGTTACACGTGCAGTGTCTTTATTTCTGAGTGCCGCCATCAACGTTGTTCTATATATATATATATATATATATATATATATATATCCCACCATTCTTCGCAGGCATAACGGCGTATGCTTGAAGAAAATTCCAAATTACAGCTCTTGCGGTAAGAGCTGATCTTTGCTATGATAGGAATTCCTGGAGTCCAATCTGCGCATGCGTCGGCAGACACGTGCCACTGGGAGGGATCTATTTGAAACGCGGGAGAAGCCCATAGACACCATCTTAGCCAAGGGAGGGAAGGGGGGGGGGGGCAGGCGGTGGCAATGGATGTCAGAGTGGAGGAATGGATGAGGCAGAATGGGGGTCATTGGTGACTAGTGTATATATATATATATATAAAGCTATATCTATTTATACATATATGTATATATATATAGCTATATCTATTTATACATATATGTATATATATATATATATATATATCACAGTATATCACAAAATATATTTACTGGAATATGGCAGTGCACTCAGGGAGGGAGAAAGGGAGCGTACGTTTTTATATAGGCACGTACAGAACACAGACACCTCGTTCCTAATCTTCTCCTGGTGCCCCGTCTACTCCTCCACCTCTGCACTAGTGAAAGAAGGCTCTGCTCTCCCCGCAGAGTGCCAGTCACAATAGGGAATCCGAGGTGAGCGCTGTAGCTGTACCGGCTGTTCTAAGCATAACAGCGCCTAACACGTCTGTCCCCCCATCCCTCCCGCAGCAGCAGAAGCTCCTCTCCCAACTTTCACAACCACTGCAGTCGCGCACAAGTGCCAGGCCTTTCTGGAGGTGAGTGTACAGGAATGAGTCAGTTTAACTCATTGCTACCATCACGTAACTGAAGACAACGGAGGTGAGGTGCCCCCTTTAAAGCAGGAGCCCGGCGGCAACCGACTCCGTTGCCTCCCAGAGTTCTGCCTCTGAGCTCATAAGATGTCCAAGAAACAGGGAGAGAAGAACAAACAACTTTATGATAGGAAGGTCAAAGAACAAATACTGTTACCTGGAGTAGAGTTTTACTCAAGCGACTAGGATTCCCAAAATGTCAAAAACTTGCAAACAGATGGCGGGAGATTCCATATCGAATAATCGATAAATGACCCGATATTCCAGTATATCGATTAACTTCTGAGAATGGAGAAGGATCTATACTTACCTATCACAGACACCATCTACTACCCATTAGACAAGAGATTTATTTCCCTGATATGACCTCAGGGGAAGATATTCCTAATAACCCAGGAAAAGGAAGATTAATAACCTTTCAAGACCCCTCTCATCCCAGAGAGAACAATGCTTTGGAAGATATATCCAATGGTGATAGGGGATATTTTTATGGATATGATATCCCAAATGTCGACCCTACTTTACGCAAAAACCAATTGTGCACAACAGAAAAGGAATCCCCTTCTATAGAGAGAGACCGAGCTGAAGGAGGGAATTGTGGGAAGGACTCTAGTGATAGTGTTCTGACAGTTCAACCAGAGAATGACTCATATGATATTGCTTCTATTCATAGTGACATTGATTCCTCAGTAGTTGGGGGAGAGAACTGTGAAGTAAGGCCTCAAAGAATACGTAGGCCAACCAGGATTCTTACATATGACCAGCTAGGAAGCCCCACAATAGAGCCTCGCATTATTCACTCTAGTATAGAAAACAGTTGGCCATACTTTGGTTATATAGAGTAAAGAAATGTCCATTATTCATAGGATTGTGGTATATGGAAGAATATGTAAATGTGGTGATCTGTGTGAAGGAGACATTTGCTTATCTTACAGATCACAAGGGGGAGAAATGTGACCCTGTGGTATATGTTCTATTAATTAAATAGGGATATTGTGAATGATGTGTAAATATATGTATAATTAATGAGGTATATGGGGACTGGGTATTATGCCTCATACTGAGCTTGTAGGTAACTGAGGTAACTGTGGAAGTATTAATGGCTGTTTTTACATTGACACTGGGCTATACCCCCTACAAACAGCACGCGATTGAAACTGACCAGGGGTGTTTTGCGCGGTGAGCGGGAACAAGTTGAGGCTCACGAGTACTGCACAGCCCCTATAAAAGGGGGAGAGTTAGCACAGATCGGTTCGTTGTGTGGGAGACGCTGAGGAGTCTACTTCTTTCTCTCCTCTGCGCCGCACAGTAAGAGTTGTGCTGTAAACATTGCGGTGCCAGAGGGAGAGGAAGAGACCTCCCTCTGATACGTCCCACTGAAGAGTCCAGCCGCAGCCACCGGAGGTCCCGTCTGCCTGAAGGAGAGAGGGAGGTGCGGTCCCAGGAAGAGGCGGCGCCGGCAGAGAGAAAGGGAGCGTCAGCGGGGAGGAAGGCCGGAGGTGCGGCTACCCAAAGAGGCGGCGCAGGCTCCGGAGACACTGGCCTGGGAAGAGACTGAAGGGAGGAGAGCTGGAGGCGCGGCTACAAGAGCAGGCGGCACCAGCAGCAGAGTGACAGGCTGAGGGAGTGTATGAAGGAGGGGCCGCTGAAGACAGTGTTGATAGCCCGTGAAGATTCGGCTACACAGATAACAAGAGGCGGTGCCCAGAGAAGTTCAGCCAAAGGGTGACCAGAGTATACGTAAGATACCCTCTCCCACGTTATCAATCATCAGCGGTTAAGTCAGCCTCCTAGCTAAAACTGAGAGCGGGGGAAAGCTGTGAATTGAAAGAGTGGAGGGTGTAAGCAGCCTCCTAGCTGATTGCAAGAGCGGGGGAGAGCTGTGTGATAAGGATAAAGAGCAACTAGAAAGGTCGTCCAATCGGAAAGCAAGGGGCGGAGTCAAGCCAGAAAGCGATTGGTCACTAGCTGGAGCTGTGACTGAAGACTTCTAAGGTCTGTGATTTATACCGTTCACTGCACTCACTTCACTACTCTAGATGATAACTCTCCATAGACAGATAACTGGATAAGGACAGAACACTATGAGTAGTTAAGGACTCCATCGTAAAATACTGTATATACTTTCATTGCTATAGTACCCTAAGAGAAATAGACTAGCATTAAGGACTCTTAGTGGACTAATTAATATAGTGAACGTATTGACTTAGTTATGTTCACCTATACTTATCAGAGTTGAAGGCAAAATCTTCAAGGAAGTTTGAGGGCAAGGGATCTGTAAAACAAAAAAACTGAAAAAGAAAAAAGAAAGGATTACTCATTATAGACTTTGTATGACATCACTTAGGATTGCGAGTAATTCTGCACAATTAAGACTGGGACATGGTATTAACTAACCCCTCAGTAAAAGGAGCCTTAGAGTGAGAGAGCAGTGACATCTAGAGGGGACTATTAGTACTCCATGGAGGTGCTTAGTCTAAGGATTTGATACTTTCATCTGTGAAGGATACAATTACTCAGCCAGGGAAAGAACCTGCTTTTGGATACAAATAGAGTTTTACAGTATAGTAGCCATTCTTCTACTATTTGATGGCATCAGTATTACCCTTCCTCTTCTAAGGAAGTCTATTGGCCTTATGGAAATATATATATAAATATATTCAACAGTATAATACAAATACAGAAGGGATAAAGATTCATTGGTTATATATATGCATATATATACATAAGGACTGTCAGCATTAACTGTGGATTATAACTTTAAGAGACTACAGGAATATTGGGATTATTGTGAATATTGGCGTTTAAATTGAAATATATATATATATTATTTAGTTTAATGTTCTATGTTTTAAAGAATACAATATCTACGGTTGAAAAGTGCATGTATGTAGATGTATATGATACCTAACTAAAACAGAAACTAAAACAAAGTAAATATGCTTGTATAAAGATAAATGTTTACTGTGCATGATACTTACCTATGATTGTTCCAATCGTGAATGAATCCAAGGAAAACCGGTAATTTGACATTCACCTATGGATAGAATACAACATTGGGTTTAGGGTTGTCCCGAGCTAGTCCCTTTTCTATGGTTAACAAACCCTAGAACAAAAGTTTGGGTGGAGGCACTCTGCGAAATATCGGTAGGATTATCATATATAACGGGAATAAGGGTTACATCTGGAGGCACTGCTGAGACGGATAATCATACACTCCTGTTTACCATGGAGATTATAAGTGAAAAAGATATATATACTTGGTGTACAGACCAAGGTGTAAATGTTAAAAGTAGTATAGGTATAGCGGGAAATTTTACCAATATATCAGATGAAGGGGTGATTAAAGAGGTGAATAAATTGTGTGGGATAAAATCTCCAGTTATAGTAGACAAATGGAAAGGAGCTTTAGGGGAAACTTGTGCGGTTTTAATAAATAATCAGAATTATTTAGATGCTTCTTTGATCCCTATTAATGTTTTAGTCGAAAGTGTACCAGGGAGAAGGTGGATTATAATCTGGCCTAGTCAAGTAGTTATAGGGGATGAAGAAACCCCGGAAGCTGCTGAGAATAGAGAAGATGGAAATCGCAGGAGTCATCAGAGTATGGGTGACTCTTCACAAGCTAATCTACCTAATAATGATCATATAGAGCCCCAAGTAGAAGCAGTCATGGATAAGGTAGTAAGTCACTTTGAAAGGTGGCATTACGAGGGTGGTTATAGGAGGTTAAGGGTTTTTTCAGGGATTCTTCCCGTACCCACGGGAGAAGAAAGTTATGATGTTTGGAGAGAAGCAGCGGTACAACATTCAGAGGAGTGGAGATGCCCTGAACATATAAAAAAACAGGATTGTGGAGAGTCTCCGAGGTCCAGCTATGGAGATCATACATGCCACACGTAGAAGCCATTCTCAAGCAACTTTAAAAGATTACTTCACTGCTTTAGATTATTCATTTGGTACAATAGAAGAAGTAGGGGACATACTGTCTTGACTCCATCGTACTTACCAGGAACCAAATGAGACTCTTACGGACTACATCTATCGCTTGGATAAAATCCTTTATAAACTTCTAGACAAAGGAGGGATTGAACAGGGAGAAATCGATGAAAGACGCTTGAAACATGATTAAAGAGGGGCTTTAACCAGTAATCCAGTAGCTCAAAGACTGAGGTGCAGTGTGCCCAGAACCCCTCCTCCAACCTGAGTGAATTAATCAAAGAAGTAAAGATAGAGGAAGTCCAAAAAGAGAACAGAGAAAAAAGTCTGAAAAGAGTAAAAATGGTGTCACCCTCGTCTGAAATTTCACCCGCCAATGACAAATTATACAAATTATTAGAAGACCAAAATAGAAAATTGGATCAACTTATTACTTTACAAAGTAGTAGATCAAATGCAGTGCCCATGGGAAGAGGTAGAGGGTACGCTAGGAGGCAAGATAATAGGGATAACATCACTTGTTACCGATGTGGACAACAGGGACATAGATCTTTTGAGTGTCCTCAGAATGGATATAATAGAAGGAACAATCCAGTCCATACTGACAGAAATGTAGAACAGCCGGAAAATGCCAGAGGGATGTCGATGAACCCCGCATTGACTCCCGACCTATCATAGTGTGTGCAATGGGGAGTGCCCAGTGGTCTGATCCCATTCCGGAGGGAATGATGGGAAAGGCGCTGTCACGATCCGGGTATCTGGACGCCATTACTTACCCTTCAGATGCCTCCTAAGGCGGGCTCAGCGTTCCAGGACCGGATTCCGCTGTTCCTGAGTTTCCACATGCAGAGTGGTCTTTTCATCAGCCGCGGCCTCCGCTGTGCCCGCGTGGTTAAATGTGCATCTATCAGCCTGGCGTCTCCTGTCTCCGGTGGCCGGCGCCGCCATTACTGTTTCCCAGACCACATGGATTACAAACCAAACTTCCCTCCAAGTGTCTGCATGGGCGCAGCCATCTTGGATTCTGTCATCTGATCATTTCCACCAATCTGCTGTCTGTGTTGTTGATTTGCATAATTGCCTAGCCAACCCCTTCCTTGCTGCAGGTATAAGTAAGCTGTACCTGAGCAAGGAAGACGTCAGTGCTTTGGTTGTCAAACCTAGTTCCTGTTTGTCTCTCTTCTATGATTGTCTTCCAGGTTCCAGCTCCTGTCTCAAGACTTCCACCATAGAGACCCGCACCAGCATTCCACCTGCGGTGTAGCCTGACTCTCCAATCCATTGTGGATTCATCTGTTTCCAGCTACAACACTACCTGCTTCCAGCCTCAGCTTCCAGCAGAGTACAGCTTCCCTTAAAGGGCCGGTGTCCTTTCTACACTTTACCACTCTCCACCGGAATTATTATTTCTCCGCTCTCAAGTTCTACATTTCAGTTCACATTTCATCGCTCCCAAAGTTCATTTATTATTTAACTGGTTCCAGCCAGTATCCACTCCGTGCTAACAACAGTCTGGTTCCAGCCAGTATCCACAGCAGCTGTTTTACCTTCAGCAACCCAGCTCTTCCTGGAACACCAGCTGGTACAATCCTGGGTTATCTCCATTGCTACAGCCGGGCCTGGTAAGGACTTTCCATCTAGAAGATCATAAGAACTATCTCACACTACCAGTGCCCTGTGGCTCCTGCCATGCTGTAGTACTCAGGAACTGTATTTATTCTTTGCTGACTTTTACGTTTTCTTTTATTGCTGCTGTGATGCGGAGTTGTCATAATAAACATCATTGACTTTTATCTAAGTTGTCGTGGTCACGCCTTCGGGCAGTTATTATTCATGTTACTTACATGTCCAGGGGTCTGATACAACCTCCCAGGTTCCGGTACATCTCAGCCCCTACAACTGAGGCTGCCTCCCGTCAGCTCAGGCCCTCAGTTGTGACAGTAAGCACTGACCTAATGAATCCAGCCGGAGACCAGGATCAAGCGGCCAGGCCGATGCAAGAACTGGCAGCCCGACTAGAACATCAGGAGGCTGCACAGGGCCACATCATCCGCTGTCTCCAGGATCTCTCTACTCGGCTGGATGGGATTCAGACAACTCTCCGTGGATCAGGCGCGTCTGGTGCGTCAACCACAGTGACTCCAGCTATAACCCCACCCACCTTACCCATTTCTGCTCCACGTCTTCATCTTCCAATGCCAGCAAAATTTGACGGATCTCCAAGATTCTGCAGGGGATTTCTCAACCAGTGTGAGATTCAGTTTGAGCTACAACCTGGCAATTTTCCCAGTGACCGTACAAAAATTGCCTACATTATTTCTCTTCTCAGTGGCTCAGCCCTTGATTGGGCATCACCGTTATGGGAGAGGTCCGACACCCTGCTATCTTCTTACACTGCATTTGTGTCAACATTCAGGCGCATCTTCGACGAGCCAGGCAGGGTAACTTCAGCTTCGTCTGAGATTCTCCGTTTACGCCAGGAATCACGTACTGTAGGACAATATCTTATACAGTTCCAGATCCTGGCATCCGAACTGGCATGGAACGACGAGGCCCTGTATGCTGCATTCTGGCATGGTTTATCCGAGCGTATTAAAGATGAGTTAGCTACCAGAGACTTACCCTCCAAGTTAGATGAGCTAATCTCACTTTGTACGAAAGTTGACTTACGTTTCAGAGAGAGAGCAACTGAGCGTGGAAGATCATCTGCTCCAAAATCTTCTACTCCTCCTCCTCGCCAACTGTCACCAACTACAGATGAACCCATGCAAATTGTCCGTTCCCGTTTAACTCCTGCTGAGCGCCGAAGACGTCTCTCCGAGTTTCTCTGTCTGTATTGTGCAGCTCCGTCTCACACCATTAATGCCTGTCCCAAACGTCCGGGAAACTCCAAATCCTAGCTCGCCAAGGAGAGGGCCGGCTAGGAGTAATGATCTCCTCTCCATCTCCTCAAGATTGTAACCTCCCAGTCTCGCTTCAAGTTGCTCAACGTTATCAGAACGTCATTGCCCTCCTGGATTCCGGAGCAGCTGGGAACTTTATTACTGAAGCCTATGTTAAACGGTGGTCCCTACCCACCGAGAGACTTCCTTCGTCCTTTTCCTTAACTGCTGTGGATGGCAGTAAAATTTTTGATACAGTTATTTCTCTAAGGACTCTACCAGTTCGTCTGAGAGTGGGAGTTCTTCATTCCGAACTTATTTCATTTTTAGTGATTCCAAGAGCCACACATCCTGTGGTCCTGGGCCTTCCATGGCTCCGTCTTCACAATCCTACAATTGATTGGACGACTACGCAAATCCTGGCATGGGGTTCCTCCTGTACTAAGACATGTTTGTTTAAAGTGTTGCCTGTCTGTTCTTCCTCCCCCAGGTCGTCTGATGTTCCACCTCCTCCATATCAAGATTTCACGGATGTGTTCAGTAAAGCTTCTGCTGATATCCTTCCTCCTCATAGAGAATGGGACTGCCCGATTGATCTCGTTCCAGGGAAGGTTCCACCTCGAGGCCGAACTTATCCGTTGTCTCTCCCCGAGACACATTCTATGGAGGAATACATTAAAGAGAACCTAGCAAAGGGGTTCATTCGACCTTCTTCTTCTCCAGCCGGCGCAGGCTTCTTTTTTGTAAAGAAGAAAGATGGTGGTCTGCGGCCGTGCATCGACTACAGAGGTTTGAACGACATTACCATCAAGAACCGCTATCCTTTACCCCTGATTACTGAGCTCTTTGACAGAGTTAGCGGAGCTACCATCTTTACAAAGCTGGACCTGAGAGGTGCATACAATCTCATCCGGATCCGTGAGGGTGACGAGTGGAAGACCGCATTTAACACCCGTGACGGACATTATGAGTACCTCGTCATGCCCTTCGGATTGAGCAATGCTCCAGCTGTCTTCCAGCATTTCGTCAATGAGATCTTCAGAGACATTCTATACCGTCATGTCGTGGTCTATCTAGATGATATCCTCATTTTTGCCAACGATTTAGAGGAACATCGTTTCTGGGTAAAGGAGGTTCTGTCCCGTCTCCGTGTCAATCATCTCTACTGCAAATTAGAGAAATGCGTCTTTGAAGTCAAGTCCATTCCGTTTCTAGGGTACATTGTGTCCGGTTCCGGACTAGAGATGGATCCTGAGAAACTACAAGCAATCCAGAATTGGCCGGTACCCTTAACCCTCAAAGGGGTCCAGAGGTTCTTAGGGTTCGCCAATTATTACCGAAAGTTTATACGAGACTTTTCCACCATTGTGGCGCCTATTACTGCTTTCACCAAGAAGGGTGCTAACCCGTCCAAGTGGTCTGAAGAAGCCATGCAAGCTTTTCATCTTTTAAAACAGAGGTTCATCTCTGCACCTGTCCTGAAACAGCCTGACATCGACTCTCCTTTCATCTTAGAGGTGGATGCCTCCTCCGTTGGAGTAGGAGCGGTGTTATCTCAGAGGGCTAAAGATGGTCATTTACATCCTTGCAGTTTCTTCTCACGGAAGTTCTCCCCAGCGGAGCGCAACTATGCCATTGGCGACCAGGAGTTGCTAGCCATCAAGCTCGCTCTAGAGGAGTGGAGATATCTGTTGGAGGGAGCTTCTCATTCAATCACCATCCTTACAGACCACAAGAACCTTCTATATCTAAAAGGCGCACAATGTCTCAACCCTCGTCAGGCCAGATGGGCACTTTTCTTTTCCAGGTTCGACTTTAAACTCCAGTTCTGTCCGGGCTCTCAGAATCGCAAGGCCGATGCCCTTTCCCGCTCATGGGAGCAAGAAAATGAGTCAGAGTCTTCAGACAAGCATCCTATTATAAATCCGTTGGCATTCTCCACGGTAGGGATGGACTCTACGCCCCCATCAGGGAAAAGTTTTGTGAAGCCGACACTAAGGAAGAAGCTCATGCATTGGGCCCATGCTTCCCGTTTTGCCGGACATACAGGTATCCAAAAAACCCTGGAGTTTATCTCTAGGTCCTATTGGTGGCCAACTCTGAAAAAGGACGTTTTGGAGTTTATTGCATCTTGCCCAAAGTGTGCTCAACATAAAGTATCCCGCCAGTCGCCTGCGGGGCAACTGGTTCCACTATCTGTTCCCCGTCGACCATGGACCCATTTGTCGATGGATTTTATTACAGATTTGCCCATGTGCAACAAGTTCAATACCATCTGGGTGGTAGTTGACCGGTTCACCAAGATGGCACACTTCATTCCTCTCACCGGTCTTCCGTCAGCTTCCAAGTTGGCTCAAGTATTCATACAAGAGATCTTCCGACTCCACGGTCTTCCAGAAGAAATTATCTCAGATCGAGGAGTTCAATTCACAGCCAAATTCTGGCGAAGTTTATGTCAAGTCCTCCAAGTCAAGTTAAAGTTTTCCACGGCTTACCATCCTCAGACCAATGGTCAAACTGAGAGGGTGAATCAGGACTTGGAGGCCTTCCTCCGCATCTATGTGTCCTCCTCTCAAGATGACTGGGTTCAATTACTTCCCTGGGCCGAGTTCTGTCATAACAACCAGTATCATTCTTCATCTTCCTCAACACCATTCTTCACCAACTTTGGATTCCACCCTAAAGTCCCTGAGTTCCAACCGCTTCCAGCAACTTCTGTTCCCGCAGTGGATATCACCTTGCATCAGTTTGCCAATATCTGGAAGAACGTACGATCAGCTCTGCTCAAGGCATCGTTCAGGTACAAGAAGTTTGCGGATAAGAAGCGTCGAGCAGTTCCTGCTCTCAAGGTGGGTGATCGGGTATGGTTATCCACGAAGAATTTGAGGTTAAGAGTTCCCAGTATGAAGTTTGCACCTCGCTACATCGGTCCTTTTAAAATTGATCAAGTCATCAATCCTGTTGCTTACAGACTCCAGTTACCTCCCTTCTTAAAAATACCCAGGACATTCCATGTTTCCCTGTTGAAACCGCTAATCTTGAATCGGTTTCATTCCTCACTTCCACCAACTCCGAAAGTCCAAACTCAACGAGGCGTTGAGTATGAAGTGGCCAAGATCCTGGACTCACGTCACCGTTACGGTCAACTTCAGTATCTCATTGACTGGAAGGGCTATGGTCCTGAAGAACGCTCTTGGACCAATGCCTCTGACGTCCATGCTCCTGCCTTGGTCCGAAATTTCCACGCAAAGTTTCCTTTAAAGCCTAAGAAGTGTCCTGGGGCCACTCCTAAAGGGGGGGGTGCTGTCACGATCCGGGTATCTGGACGCCATTACTTACCCTTCAGATGCCTCCTAAGGCGGGCTCAGCGTTCCAGGACCGGATTCCGCTGTTCCTGAGTTTCCACATGCAGAGTGGTCTTTTCATCAGCCGCGGCCTCCGCTGTGCCCGCGTGGTTAAATGTGCATCTATCAGCCTGGCGTCTCCTGTCTCCGGTGGCCGGCGCCGCCATTACTGTTTCCCAGACCACATGGATTACAAACCAAACTTCCCTCCAAGTGTCTGCATGGGCGCAGCCATCTTGGATTCTGTCATCTGATCATTTCCACCAATCTGCTGTCTGTGTTGTTGATTTGCATAATTGCCTAGCCAACCCCTTCCTTGCTGCAGGTATAAGTAAGCTGTACCTGAGCAAGGAAGACGTCAGTGCTTTGGTTGTCAAACCTAGTTCCTGTTTGTCTCTCTTCTATGATTGTCTTCCAGGTTCCAGCTCCTGTCTCAAGACTTCCACCATAGAGACCCGCACCAGCATTCCACCTGCGGTGTAGCCTGACTCTCCAATCCATTGTGGATTCATCTGTTTCCAGCTACAACACTACCTGCTTCCAGCCTCAGCTTCCAGCAGAGTACAGCTTCCCTTAAAGGGCCGGTGTCCTTTCTACACTTTACCACTCTCCACCGGAATTATTATTTCTCCGCTCTCAAGTTCTACATTTCAGTTCACATTTCATCGCTCCCAAAGTTCATTTATTATTTAACTGGTTCCAGCCAGTATCCACTCCGTGCTAACAACAGTCTGGTTCCAGCCAGTATCCACAGCAGCTGTTTTACCTTCAGCAACCCAGCTCTTCCTGGAACACCAGCTGGTACAATCCTGGGTTATCTCCATTGCTACAGCCGGGCCTGGTAAGGACTTTCCATCTAGAAGATCATAAGAACTATCTCACACTACCAGTGCCCTGTGGCTCCTGCCATGCTGTAGTACTCAGGAACTGTATTTATTCTTTGCTGACTTTTACGTTTTCTTTTATTGCTGCTGTGATGCGGAGTTGTCATAATAAACATCATTGACTTTTATCTAAGTTGTCGTGGTCACGCCTTCGGGCAGTTATTATTCATGTTACTTACATGTCCAGGGGTCTGATACAACCTCCCAGGTTCCGGTACATCTCAGCCCCTACAACTGAGGCTGCCTCCCGTCAGCTCAGGCCCTCAGTTGTGACAGGCTCCAAGGGTACAGGCCTTGATAAATGGGAAAAGTTGCATGGTACTGTTAGATAGTGGTTCCCAAGTGTCAATCATATTCGAGAGTTGGTACCGACAGTATCTGTCTGAGATACCTTTATTGCCATTTGATGGATTAGCCATATGGGGATTAAGCGCCCAAAAGTACCCCTATTTAGGATACATATCAACTCATATAGAGTTTTCTCAGTCTCCCAATGGGTATAAAGAACCTTTACTTTTAATTGCTTTAGTATGTCCTGATTCTCCTGGGGATCAAGGCCATGTGTCCATAATTGTGGGAACAAACTCAAATCTCCTTAAAACTGTATCTGATTGGTGTTTAGCTCAAGATAATCTTATTACGCCACCCTATAACAGAGCATTTCAGTCATCCTCAGAGTTATTGAGTAATGGAAAGAGCAGTATATATAAATGTAATATAGAGCACCCAACTCTGAGGATGGCAGACGCATTCCAATCTAAACTTCTGGACTGCTTTCATGGTAGTGATATTAGTTCTAGTGACAAAGAAAAATTGTTGGGTGAACTCCATCTTAGAGAGCCTGTGTTTTCAGTGGAAGAGTGGGATTTGGGCACTGCAGTGGGAGTTGAGCATCAAATTAAATTACCTGATGCTACTCCTTTCAGGTAAATGTCCCATAGGCTAGCCCCTGCAGATTTTGACGATGTCCGACAACATTTAAAAACTTTGCTTGAGAACCATGTCATAGCCAATTCTGAGAGTCCTTATGCATCACCTATTGTAGTGGCCGATAGAAAAATGTCGATATTAGATTATGTATTGATTATCGTACTCTACACAAACATACCATTACCGATCAATACACAGTTCCCGAAGTAGAAGAGGCTTTATATTGTTTACAGGGCAGTCAATGGTTCTCAGTTTTAGATATGAGGTGCGGATACTATCAAATCCCCAAGAAACCAGAAGACAGAGCCAAGACTGCTTTTATTTGCCCCATTGGGTTTTTTGAATTTCTTAAGATGCCTCAGGGGGTGAAAGTTGCCCCAGCCACATTTCAGAGAGCTATGGAACAAACCATCAGGGATATGTGTTACCGAGAAGAATTAGTTTATTTAGACGATATTATCATTTTCGGAAGAACCCTCTCAGAACATAACGCCCGATTAATCAAGGTGCTAGATAGGCTACAGAAAAAAGGATTAAAGTTATCCATCGATAAATGTAAACTCTGTCAAAAGACTGTTAAATATCTTGGTCATGTAGTTAGTCGAGAAGGTGTGTCTACAGACCCAGATAAAGTGGCAGCAGTACAGCATTGGCCTCGTCCCAATAAGTTGAAAGATATGCGCTCTTTCCTGGGGTTTTGCAGCTACTATCGACGATTTGTGCCAAATTACTCTAAGATTGCTCGGCCATTGACAGAGTTGACTAAAGGATATCCGCCATATAAAAAGTGTCAGCAGGCAAAATATCCTAAGCCTTACAAAGAATACTTCAAACCTCAGGAGGAGTTTGGTGAACGTTGGACAACTACTTGTGAGGAAGCTTTTCAAAGATTGAAGTTCTGTTTAACTCATACACCGGTGTTAGCCTATGCTAATCCTGAATTACCATACGAGTTACATATTGATGCGTCATTAGAAGGATTAGGGGGAGTATTGTATCAATGGCAAGATGATCAATTACGACCTGTGTCCTATGTTAGTAGAGGGCTATCTTCCAGTGAAAAACGATATGCAGTGCACAAACTGGAATTTCTGGCATTAAAATGGACTGTAGTCGAAAAATGTCATGGTTATCTCTATGGAGTCAATTTTATAGTCCAAACAGATAATAACCCCCTCACTTACATCAATTCAACTGCTAAATTAGACGCCACGGGGCATCGATGGTTAGCTGCACTATCAAATTACCATTTTACCCTGAAGTATAGACCTGGAACACATAACACCAATGCTGATGCTCTATCCAGATTACCTAATGCTTGCATCAATAGCAACAATGATGAGTGGGTTGAAGTTCCAGCTTCAGCAGTTCAGAGTTTATGTCAGCAAATAACCGGTTTACTTCATACTCCACAAGACAGGATAAGTTCTCTGGGAGCATTGGATGCTATATTACCTTTAATGTATTGCTGGGTCTCGAGAACTGAACTTGGAGGGCTGGAAATATTGTCAAATGATCAAATACGAAATGATCAGAGTGAAGATACCGATCTGAGAATGGTAATGGATCATTTAAGTCATGTTCGTCCCATCCTGAATACCAGAGTTTTATCCAGGAAAGTTAGAGTGTTACTACAACAGCAGAAAAAATAACTTTTAAGGAAAGGGATACTTTATAGGAAGACCAAGAAGTTATCGGGGGAAGTTAAATACCAACTTGTCATACCATCTAAGTATATATCCATGGTTCTTAGTTCCTTACATGACCATCATGGACATTTAGGATATGAGAAGACTCAGCAATTAATTTCCGAAAGGGTGTACTGGCCTCTCATGAATCAGGATATTGGGGAATATTCTAAAAACTGTAGAAATTGTATGCTTAGGAAATCTTTACCCACTCATGCAGCTCCACTGGTTAATATAGACAGTTCAGGACCCATGGAATTGGTCTGTATTGATTTTCTTTCTTTAGAGGGTCCAAACGGTAAAGAAAGTAATATACTAATAGTTACCGATCATTTTACGAGGTATGCCCAGGCATATGTAACCCCTGATCAAAGAGCAATGACTGTAGCTAAAATGTTGTGGGACAAATTTTTTGTACATTATGTGCTGCCTGCCCGAATTCACTCTGACCAGGGACGAGACTTCGAGAGCAAGTTGATTCAAAAATTGTGTATTTGCTGTGGCATCAAGAAGTCTAGGACATCTCCATACCACCCACAGGGTGATCCACAACCTGAAAGATTTAATAGGACCTTACTCAATATGCTTGGGACACTGTCAATGAAAGATAAGATACAATGGAAGCGACATGTATGTCAATTGGTTCATGCTTACAACTGTACCATAAATGAGGCCACTGGGTACTCCCCTTATTTGCTTATGTTCGGGAGGGAAGCCCGATTGCCTATTGATGTTTGCCTTGGAACTAACATGGGCAATCATAGCCCTCCCACGCACACACAGTACATCAAGAAACTTAGGAAAGAATTGCGCGAAGCTTATGATATAGCTCATAAGATGTCCAAGAAAAAGGGAGAGAAGAACAAACAACTTTATGATAGGAAGGTCAAAGAACAAATACTGTTACCTGGAGTAGAGTTTTACTCAAGCGACTAGGATTCCCAAAACGTCAAAAACTTGCAAACAGATGGCGGGAGATTCCATATCGAATAATCAATAAATGATCCGATATTCCAGTATATCGATTAACTTCTGAGAATGGAGAAGGATCTATACTTACCTATCGCAGAAACCATCTACTACCCATTATACAAGAGATTTATTTCCCTGATATGACCTCAGGGGAAGATATTCCTAATAACCCAGGAAAAGGAAGATTAATAACCTTTCAAGACCCCTCTCATCCCAGAGAGGACAATGCTTTGGAAGATATATCCAATCGTGATAGGGGATATTTTTATGGATATGATATCCCAAATGTCGACCCTACTTTACGCAAAAACCGATTGTGCACAACAGAAAAGGAATCCCCTTCTATAGAGAGAGACCGAGCTGAAGGAGGGAATTGTGGGAAGGACTCTAGTGATAGTGTTCTGACAGTTCAACCAGAGAATGACTCATATGATATTGCTTCTATTCATAGTGACATTGATTCCTCAGTAGTTGGGGGAGAGAACTGTGAAGTAAGGCCTCAAAGAATACGTAGGCCACCCAGGATTCTTACATATGACCAGCTAGGAAGCCCCACAATAGAGCCTCGCATTATTCACTCTAGTATAGTAAACAGTTGGCCATACTTTGTTTATATAGAGTAAAGAAATGTCCATTATTCATAGGATTGTGGTATATGGAAGTATATGTAAATGTGGTGATCTGTGTGAAGGAGACATTTGCTTATCTTACAGATCACAAGGGGGAGAAATGTGACCCTGTGGTATATGTTCTATTAATTAAATAGGGATATTGTGAATGATGTGTAAATATATGTATAATTAATGAGGTATATGGGGACTGGGTATTATGCCTCATTGAGCTTGTAGGTAACTGAGGTAACTGTGGAAGTATTAATGGCTGTTTTTACATTGACACTGGGCTACACCCCCTACAAACAGCACGCAATTGAAACTGGCCAGGGGTGTGTCGTGCGGTGAGCGGGAACAAGTTGAGGCTCACGAGGACTGCACAGCCCCTATAAAAGGGGGAGAGTTAGCACAGATCGGTTCGTTGTGTGGGAGACGCTGAGGAGTCTACTTCTCTCTCTCCTCTGCGCCGCACAGTAAGAGCTGTGCTGTAAACATTGCTGCGCCAGAGGGAGAGGAAGAGACCTCCCTCTGATACGTCCCACTGAAGAGTCCAGCCACAGCCACCAGAGGTCCCGTCTGCCTGAAGGAGAGAGGGAGGTGCGGTCCCAGGAAGAGGCGGCGCCGGCAGAGAGAAAGGGAGCGTCAGCGGGGAGGAAGGCTACCCAAAGAGGCGGCACCAGCTCCGGACACACAGGCTGGGGAAGAGGCAGCGCCAGCAGAGAAAGAGAGCGTCAGCGGTAAGGAAGGCCGGAGGTGCGGCTACCCAAAGAGGCGGCGCAGGCTCCGGAGACACTGGCCTGGGAAGAGACTGAAGGGAGGAGAGCTGGAGGCGCGGCTACAAGAGCAGGCGGCGCCAGCAGCAGAGTGACAGGCTGAGGGAGTGTATGAAGGAGGGGCCGCTGAAGACAGTGTTGATAGCCCGTGAAGATTCGGCTACACAGATAACAAGAGGCGGTGCCCAGAGAAGTTCAGCCAAAGGGTAAACAGAGTATACGTAAGATACCCTCTCCCACGTTATCAATCATCAGCGGTTAAGTCAGCCTCCTAGCTAAAACTGAGAGCGGGGGAAAGCTGTGAATTGAAAACGTGGAGGGTGTAAGCAGCCTCCTAGCTGATTTCGAGAGCGGGGGAGAGCTGTGTGATAAGGATAAAGATCAACTAGAAAGGTCGTCCAATCGGAGAGCAAGGGGCGGAGTCAAGCCAGAAAGCGATTGGTCACTAGCTGGAGCTGTGACTGAAGACTTCTAAGGTCTGTGATTTATACCGTTCACTGCACTCACTTCACTACTCTAGATGATAACTCTCCATAGACAGATAACTTTATAAGGACAGAACACTATGAGTAGTTAAGGACTCCATCGTAAAATACTGTATATACTTTCATTGCTATAGTACCCTAAGAGAAATAGACTAGCATTAAGGACTCTTAGTGGACTAATTAATATAGTGAACGTATTGACTTAGTTATGTTCACCTATACTTACCAGAGTTGAAGGCAAAATCTTCAAGGAAGTTTGAGGGCAAGGGATCTGTAAAACAAAAAAACTGAAAAGGAAAAAAGAAAGGATTACTCATTAGAGATGTGCACCGGAAATTTTTCGGGTTTTGTGTTTTGGTTTTGGGTTCGGTTCCGCGGCCGTGTTGTGGGTTCGAACGCGTTTTGGCAAAACCTCACCGAATTTTTTTTGTCGGATTCGGGTGTGTTTTGGATTCGGGTGTTTTTTTCAAAAAACCCTAAAAAACAGCTTAAATCATAGAATTTGGGGGTCATTTTGATCCCAAAGTATTATTAACCTCAATAACCATAATTTCCACTCATTTTCAGTCTATTCTGAACACCTCACACCTCACAATATTATTTTTAGTCCTAAAATTTGCACCTAGGTCGCTGGATGACTAAGCTCAGCGACCCAAGTGGCCGACACAAACACCTGGCCCATCTAGGAGTGGCACTGCAGTGTCACGCAGGATGGCCCTTCCAAAAAACACTCCCCAAACAGCACATGACGCAAAGAAAAAAAGAGGCGCAATGAGGTAGCTGTGTGACTAAGCTCAGCGACCCAAGTGGCCGACACAAACACCTGGCCCATCTAGGAGTCGCACTGCAGTGTCAGGCAGGATGGCCCTTCCAAAAAACACTCCCCAAACAGCACATGACGCAAAGAAAAATGAAAGAAAAAAGACGTGCAAGATGGAATTGTCCTTGGGCCCTCCCACCCACCCTCCCACCCACCCTTATGTTGTATAAACAGGACATGCACACTTTAACCAACCCATCATTTCAGTGACAGGGTCTGCCACACGACAGTGACTGAAATGACGGGTTGGTTTGGACCCCCACCAAAAAAGAAGCAATTAATCTCTCCTTGCACAAACTGGCTCTACAGAGGCAAGATGTCCACCTCATCATCATCCTCCGATTCATCACCGTGTACATCCCCCTCCTCACAGATTATCAATTCGTCCCCACTGGAATCCACCATCACAGCTCCCTGTGTACTTTGTGGAGGCAATTGCTGCTGGTGAATGTCTCCACGGAGGAATTGATTATAATTCATTTTAATGAACATCATCTTCTCCACATTTTCTGGAAGTAACCTCGTACGCCGATTGCTGACAAGGTGAGCGGCGGCACTAAACACTCTTTCGGAGTACACACTTGTGGGAGGGCAACTTAGGTAGAATAAAGCCAGTTTGTGCAAGGGCCTCCAAATTGCCTCTTTTTCCTGCCAGTATACGTACGGACTGTCTGACGTGCCTACTTGGATGCGGTCACTCATATAATCCTCCACCATTCTTTCAATGGTGAGAGAATCATATGCAGTGACAGTAGACGACATGTCCGTAATCGTTGTCAGGTCCTTCAGTCCGGACCAGATGTCAGCATCAGCAGTCGCTCCAGACTGCCCTGCATCACCGCCAGCGGGTGGGCTCGGAATTCTGAGCCTTTTTCTCGCACCCCCAGTTGCGGGAGAATGTGAAGGAGGAGATGTTGACAGGTCGCGTTCCGCTTGACTTGACAATTTTCTCACCAGCAGTTCTTTGAACCCCTGCAGACTTGTGTCTGCCGGAAAGAGAGATCCAAGGTAGGTTTTAAATCTAGGATCGAGCACGGTGGCCAAAATGTAGTGCTCTGATTTCAACAGATTGACCACCCGTGAATCCTTGTTAAGCGAATTAAGGGCTCCATCCACAAGTCCCACATGCCTAGCGGAATCGCTCAGTGTTAGCTCCTCCTTCAATGTCTCCAGCTTCTTCTGCAAAAGCCTGATGAGGGGAATGACCTGACTCAGGCTGGCAGTGTCTGAACTGACTTCACGTGTGGCAAGTTCAAAAGGTTGCAGAACCTTGCACAACGTTGAAATCATTCTCCACTGCGCTTGAGACAGGTGCATTCCACCTCCTATATCGTGGTCAGTTGTATAGGCTTGAATGGCCTTTTGCTGCTCCTCCAACCTCTGAAGCATATAGAGGGTTGAATTCCACCTCGTTACCACTTCTTGCTTCAGATGATGGCAGGGCAGGTTCAGGCGTTTTTGGTGTTGCTCCAGTCTTCTGTACGTGGTGCCTGTACGCCGAAAGTGTCCCGCAATTCTTCTGGCCACCGACAGCATCTCTTGCACGCCCCTCTCGTTTTTTAAATAATTCTGCACCACCAAATTCAAGGTATGTGCAAAACATGGGACGTGCTGGAATTTGCCCAGATTTAATGCACACACAATATTGCTGGCGTTGTCCGATGCCACAAATCCACAGGAGAGTCCAATTGGGGTAAGCCATTCTGCGATGATCTTCCTCAGTTGCCGTAAGAGGTTTTTAGCTGTGTGCGTATTCTGGAAAGCGGTGATACAAAGCGTAGCCTGCCTAGGAAAGAGTTGGCGTTTGCGAGATGCTGCTACTGGTGCCGCCGCTGCTGTTCTTGCGGCGGGAGTCAATACATCTACCCAGTGGGCTGTCACAGTCATATAGTCCTGAGTCTGCCCTGCTCCACTTGTCCACATGTCCGTGGTTAAGTGGACATTGGGTACAACTGCATTTTTTAGGACACTGGTGAGTCTTTTTCTGAGGTCTGTGTACATTTTCGGTATCGCCTGCCTAGAGAAATGGAACCTAGATGGTATTTGGTACCGGGGACACAGTACCTCAATCAAGTCTATAGTTGGCTCTGCAGTAATGATGGATACCGGAACCACGTTTCTCACCGCCCAGGATGCCAAGGCCTCAGTTATCCGCTTTGCAGCAGGATGACTGCTGTGATATTTCATCTTCCTCGCAAAGGACTGTTGGACAGTCAATTGCTTGGTGGAAGTAGTAAAAGTCATCTTACGACTTCCCCTCTGGGATGACCATCAACTCCCAGCAGCAACAACAGCAGCGCCAGCAGCAGTAGGCGTTACACGCAAGGATGCATCGGAGGAATCCCAGGCAGGAGAGGACTCGTCAGAATTGCCAGTGACATGGCCTGCAGGACTATTGGCATTCCTGGGGAAGGAGGAAATTGACACTGAGGGAGTTGGTGGGGTGGTTTGCGTGAGCTTGGTTACAAGAGGAAGGGATTTACTGGTCAGTGGACTGCTTCCGCTGTCGCCCAAAGTTTTTGAACTTGTCACTGACTTATTATGAATGCGCTGCAGGTGACGTATAAGGGAGGATGTTCCGAGGTGGTTAACGTCCTTACCCCTACTTATTACAGCTTGACAAAGGCAACACACGGCTTGACAAATGTTGTCCGCATTTCTGTTGAAATACTTCCACACCGAAGAGCTGATTTTTTTGGTATTTTCACCAGGCATGTCAATGGCCATATTCCTCCCACGGACAACAGGTGTCTCCCCGGGTGCCTGACTTAAACAAACCACCTCACCATCAGAATCCTCCTGGTCAATTTCCTCCCCAGCGCCAGCAACACCCATATCCTCCTCATCCTGGTGTACTTCAACACTGACATCTTCAATCTGACTATCAGGAACTGGACTGCGGGTGCTCCTTCCAGCACTTGCAGGGGGCGTGCAAATGGTGGAAGGCGCATGCTCTTCACGTCCAGTGTTGGGAAGGTCAGGCATCGCAACCGACACAATTGGACTCTCCTTGTGGATTTGTGATTTCGAAGAACGCACAGTTCTTTGCTGTGCTTTTGCCAGCTTAAGTCTTTTCATTTTTCTAGCGAGAGGCTGAGTGCTTCCATCCTCATGTGAAGCTGAACCACTAGCCATGAACATAGGCCAGGGCCTTAGCCGTTCCTTGCCACTCCGTGTGGTAAATGGCATATTGGCAAGTTTACGCTTCTCCTCCGACAATTTTATTTTAGATTTTTGAGTCCTTTTTTTACTGATATTTGGTGTTTTGGATTTTACATGCTCTGTACTATGACATTGGGCATCGGCCTTGGCAGACGACGTTGATGGCATTTCATCGTCTCGGCCATGACTAGTGGCAGCAGCTTCAGCACGAGGTGGAAGTCGATCTTGATCTTTCCCTATTTTTGGAACCTCAACATTTTTGTTCTCCATATTTTAATAGGCACAACTAAAAGGCACCTCAGGTAAACAATGGAGATGGATGGATACTAGTATACTTATGGATGACGAGTGACTGCCGACACAGAGGTAGCTACAGCCGTGGACTACCGTACTGAGTCTGCTAGTATAGACTGGATGATAATGATATAAAAAAAAATATATATATCACTACTGCAGGACAGGTATATATTATATAATGACGGACCTGCTGGACACTGTCAGCAGACTCCTAAACTACTAGTATGAAGAAGATAGAAAAAAAAACCCCACCACAGGTAGGTATACAATTATGGACGAGCACTGCCGACACAGAGGTAGCTACAGCCGCGGACTACCGTACTGCGTCTGCTAGTATAGACTGGATGATAATGATATAAAAAATATATATATATCACTACTGCAGGACAGGTATATATTATATAATGACGGACCTGCTGGACACTGTCAGCAGACTCCTAAACTACTAGTATGAAGAAGATAGAAAAAAAAAACCCACCACAGGTAGGTATACAATTATGGACGAGCACTGCCGACACAGAGGTAGCTACAGCCGTGGACTACCGTGCTGCGTCTGCTAGTATAGACTGGATGATAATGATATAAAAAATATATATATATCACTACTGCAGGACAGGTATATATTATATAATGACGGACCTGCTGGACACTGTCAGCAGACTCCTAAACTACTAGTATGAAGAAGATAGAAAAAAAAAATACCACCACAGGCAGGTATACAATTATGGACGAGCGACTGCCGACACAGAGGTAGCTACAGCCGTGGACTACCGTACTGCGTCTGCTAGTATAGACTGGATGATAATGATATAAAAAATATATATATATATCACTACTGCAGGACAGGTATATATTATATAATGACGGACCTGCTGGACACTGTCAGCAGACTCCTAAACTACTAGTATGAAGAAGATAGAAAAAAAAACCCACCACAGGTAGGTATACAATTATGGACGAGCACTGCCGACACAGAGGTAGCTACAGCCGTGGACTACCGTACTGCGTCTGCTAGTATAGACTGGATGATAATGATATAAAAAATATATATATATATATCACTACTGCAGGACAGGTATATATTATATAATGACGGACCTGCTGGACACTGTCAGCAGACTCCTAAACTACTAGTATGAAGAAGATAGAAAAAAAATACCCACCACAGGTAGGTATACAATTATGGACGAGCGACTGCCGACACAGAGGTAGCTACAGCCGTGGACTACCGTACTGCGTCTGCTAGTATAGACTGGATGATAATGATATAAAAAAAATATATATATATCACTACTGCAGGACAGGTATATATTATATAATGACGGACCTGCTGGACACTGTCAGCAGACTCCTAAACTACTAGTATGAAGAAGATAGAAAAAAAAAAACCCACCACAGGTAGGTATACAATTATGGACGAGCACTGCCGACACAGAGGTAGCTACAGCCATGGACTACCGTACTGCATCTGCTAGTATAGACTGGATGATAATGATATAAAAAATATATATATATATCACTACTGCAGGACAGGTATATATTATATAATGACGGACCTGCTGGACACTGTCAGCAGACTCCTAAATTACTAGTATGAAGAAGATAGAAAAAAAAAAACCCACCACAGGTAGGTATACAATTATGGACGAGCGACTGCCGACACAGAGGTAGCTACAGCCGTGGACTACCGTACTGCGTCTGCTAGTATAGACTGGATGATAATGATATAAAAAATATATATATATATATCATTACTGCAGGACAGGTATATATTATATAATGACGGACCTGCTGGACACTGTCAGCAGACTCCTAAACTACTAGTATGAAGAAGATAGAAAAAAAAAAAACCCACCACAGGTAGGTATACAATTATGGACGAGCACTGCCGACACAGAGGTAGCTACAGCCGTGGACTACCGTACTGCGTCTGCTAGTATAGACTGGATGATAATGATATAAAAATATATATATATCACTACTGCAGGTATATATTATAATATAATGAATAACGGACCTGCTGGACACTGTCTGTCAGCAGAATGCGTTTATAGAATAAAAAAAAAACCACCACACGAGTGTTTAACTTTTTCAGGCAGACAATATACTTGTGGTCACTGGTCAGTCACACTGGCAGCAAAAGTGTGCACTGTTATGTACTCCTGCTATAACTGCTCCCCAGTCTCCCCCACAATTAAGCTGTGTGAGCAGTGAGCACTCAGCACAGTCAGATATACATAGATGATATTATCAATCATGCAGCACACTGAGGCTGAGCACAGATATGGTATGTGACTGTGTATCGTTTTTTTTCTGGCAGAGAACGGATTTTAAATAATAAATAAAACTGGTGGTCACTAGTATAACTATCAGCAAAACTCTGCACTCTCTGAGTACTCCAGTCCTAATGCTCCCCAAAATTACTAAAATTAAATTACTAGTAAATCAAGTGTCTCACTCTCTATCTAAACGGAGAGGACGCCAGCCACGTCCTCTCCCTATCAATCTCAATGCACGTGTGAAAATGCGGCGACGCGCGGCTCCTTATATAGAATCCGAGTCTCGCGATAGAATACGAGCCTCGCGAGAATCCGACAGCGGGATGATGACGTTCGGGCGCGCTCGGGTTAACCGAGCAAGGCGGGAAGATCCGAGTCTGCCTCGGACCCGTGTAAAAAGGCTGAAGTTCGGGGGGGTTCGGATTCCGAGGAACCGAACCCGCTCATCTCTATTACTCATTATAGACTTTGTATGACATCACTTAGGATTGCGAGTAATTCTGCACAATTAAGACTGGGACATGGTATTAACTAACCCCTCAGTAAAAGGAGCCTTAGAGTGAGAGAGCAGTGACATCTAGAGGGGACTATTAGTACTCCATGGAGGTGCTTAGTCTAAGGATTTGATACTTTCATCTGTGAAGGATACAATTACTCAGCCAGGGAAAGAACCTGCTTTTGGATACAAATAGAGTTTTACAGTATAGTAGCCATTCTTCTACTATTTGATGGCATCAGTATTACCCTTCCTCTTCTAAGGACGTCTATTGGCCTTATGGAAATATATATATATAAATATATTCAACAGTATAATACAAATACAGAAGGGATAAAGATTCATTGGTTATATATATGCATATATATACATAAGGACTGTCAGCATTAACTGTGGATTATAACTTTAAGAGACTACAGGAATATTGGGATTATTGTGAATACTGGCGTTTAAATTTAAATATATATATATATTATTTAGTTTAATGTTCTATGTTTTAAAGAATACAATATCTACGGTTGAAAAGTGCATGTATGTAGATGTATATGATACCTAACTAAAACAGAAACTAAAACAAAGTAAATATGCTTGTATAAAGATAAATGTTTACTGTGCATGATACTTACCTATGATTGTTCCAATCGTGAATGAATCCAAGGGAAACCGGTAATTTGACATTCACCTATGGATAGAATACAACATTGGGTTTAGGGTTGTCCCGAGCTAGTCCCTTTTCTATGGTTAACAAACCCTAGAACAAAAGTTTGGGTGGAGGCACTCTGCAAAATATCGGTAGGATTATCATATATAACGGGAGTAAGGGTTACATCTGGAGGCACTGCTGAGACGGATAATCATACACTCCTGTTTACCATGGAGATTATAAGTGAAAAAGATATATATACTTGGTGTACAGACCAAGGTGTAAATGTTAAAAGTAGTATAGGTATAGCGGGAAATTTACCAATATATCAGATGAAGGGGTGATTAAAGAGGTGAATAAATTGTGTGGGATAAAATCTCCAGTTATAGTAGACAAATGGAAAGGAGCTTTAGGGGAAACTTGTGCGGTTTTAATAAATAATCTGAATTATTTAGATGCTTCTTTGATCCCTATTAATGTTTTAGTCGAAAGTGTACCAGGGAGAAGGTGGATTATAATCTGGCCTAGTCAGGTAGTTATAGGGGATGAAGAAGCCCCGGAAGCTCCTGAGAATAAAGATAGAAATCGCAGGAGTCATCAGAGTATGGGTGACTCTTCACAAGCTAATCTACCTAATAATGATCATATAGAGCCCCAAGTAGAAGCAGTCATGGATAAGGTAGTAAGTCACTTTGAAAGGTGGCATTACGAGGGTGGTTATAGGAGGTTAAGGGTTTTTTCAGGGATTCTTCCCGTACCCATGGGAGAAGAAAGTTATGATGTTTGGAGAGAAGCAGCGGTACAACATTCAGAGGAGTGGAGATGCCCTGAACATATAAAAAAACAGAGGATTGTGGAGAGTCTACGAGGTCCAGCTATGGAGATCATACATGCCACACGTAGAAGCCATTCTCAAGCAACTTTAAAAGATTACTTCACTGCTTTAGATTTTTCATTTGGTACAATAGAAGAAGTAGGGGACATACTGTCTTGACTCCATCGTACTTACCAGGAACCAAATGAGACTTTTACGGACTACATCTATCGCTTGGATAAAATCCTTTATAAACTTCTAGACAAAGGAGGGATTGAACAGGGAGAAATCGATGAAAGACGCTTGAAACATGATTTAAGAGGGGCTTTAACCAGTAATCCAGTAGCTCAAAGACTGAGGTGCAGTGTGCCCAGAACCCCTCCTCCAACCTGAGTGAATTAATCAAAGAAGTAAAGTTAGAGGAAGTCCAAATAGAGAACAGAGAAAAAAGTCTGAAAAGAGTAAAAATTGTGTCACCCTCGTCTGAAATTTCACCCGCCAATGACAAATTATACAAATTATTAGAAGACCAAAATAGAAAATTGGATCAACTTATTACTTTACAAAGTAGTAGATCAAATGCAGTGCCCATGGGAAGAGGTAGAGGGTACGCTAGGAGGCAAGATAATAGGGATAACATCACTTGTTACCGATGTGGACAACAGGGACATAGATCTTTTGAGTGTCCTCAGAATGGATATAATAGAAGGAACAATCCAGTCCATACTGACAGAAATGTAGAACAGTCGGAAAACGCCAGAGGGATGTCGATGAACCCCGCATTGACTCCCGACCTATCATAGTGTGTGCAATGGGGAGTGCCCAGTGGTCTGATCCCATTCCGGAGGGAATGATGGGAAAGGCTCCAAAGGTACAGGCCTTGATAAATGGGAAAAGTTGCATGGTACTGTAGATAGTGGTTCCCAAGTGTCAATCATATTCGAGAGTTGGTACCGACAGTATCTGTCTGAGATACCTTTATTGCCATTTGATGGATTAGCCATATGGGGATTAAGCGCCCAAAAGTACCCCTATTTTTTTTTTAAATCAAGTGATTTTTATTGAGTTTTGTATCACATAAACATAACAAAACAACAGCAGTGAAATTAACTGTAACAACTGCCATCAATAAACAGACATTTTCAGATCACAGTTCAGTGTGCGTGTTAATTCTTTTCGCATATATATCCACGACAAAGAATATCAATATTATTAAGAATGTCGCTCAGGTGCTCAGTACCTGCCCGCCCAGCCATGTGCTACTCCAGCGATCCCACATCTCCGTAAATTGGGAGGTGGAACCCCGTACCTTATACATATGTCTCTCATGATGAATTACCTCATTCACCAACGCCCTCCAGTGCTCCACCCTAGGTACATCAGCCGAGAACCAGACCCTAGCGATAACAACCTTTGCCAGCGTAGTGAGACACAGGACATATTTGTACAGTAAAACAGAGTGCGTTTCCTCAAGATCTAATCCAAATAGGCATATACCAGGATCTAAGGTAGGGAGGGACGGTGCTGTCATGATCACATCACACCACACTTTACGCCAGAAAAGGGAAATCTCAGGGCAGTCCCACAGTAGGTGTCAAAATCCGGCATCGGCTGCCCGACATCTGGGGCAGTTAGAATCTTCCCTAAGACCAGCCCTCTGCATAGTAACTGGAGTACGATAGGCCCTGTGCAGAATATAGAAAAAAACTTGCTTATATCTTATACATGGCGTAGTGTATTTAAGGGAGCTCATAATCTGGAGCCACTGCTCATGGGACAAACGTCCCAAATCAGTCTCCCATTTAATACGAATATTATTTAATAGATCGGGATAGCTTCTATTATTTAAAGCAGCATATATGGTAGACACCTTCCCCCTCTGACTCAGAGAAGTAAGCATCGTCCTAACAGGTGAATCAACAATCAGTGGTGGGCCGTGAGGGAACTGGGTCTGTACAGCATGTCTAAGCCGAAAATACCGGAACAAAGCAGTGTTAGGTACATCAAATTCGACCTTCAATTGCTGAAATGATTTCAGCACTCCATTGTGGTATAGTTGACTCAGTACTATGACACCTCTAGTAATCCATATATTATCTAACGACATCTCATATAGCTCAGGGTATGCACTATTGAACCACAATGGAGTACAGGCATCGTGTCCCTCCCAATCATACAAAGTGTGCGCATAGCGCCAGATAAGCAAGGCTTGACGTAACAGGGGAGGCAAGCCAGAAGCTGAGAGACCAGAGAGGAGTAGTTTAAGAGGAGAAAGAGAGAAAGCAGGAGAGCACTCTGCCCGCTCAGCCAGAAACCCCCCTATTGTGGTACCCAGAGAATCCCCAATCCATTCACTCAGATGGGACAGCTGAGCCGCCACATAGTACAGTCTGAGATCAGGAAGACTTGCCCCGCCGGACATCTGAGGTCTGCATAGTGTCCTGATAGAGACTCGCGCCTGCCTGCCACCCCATATAAATGAGGACAAAACGCCCTCAATAACAGTAAAGATCTTCTTGGGGAGGTAGACCGGAGAATTGTGTAGAGCATAAAGGAATTTTGGCTGCATCACCATTTTAAATAAGTTAACCTGACCCAGGACAGACAACGGTAGTTTTTTCCAGCTATGAGCCTTCTCTTTAAATGTCGCTAAAATGGGGTCAATGTTTTGGGCCACATAGCTACGCGCCATAGGAGTAATCCAGATGCCTAAATACTTGAACCGCAATGTCCATTGCAAAGGATGCGCCCCCCGTATATTTTCAGGGAGAAGACCAGAAATGGGAAAAATGTGGGATTTGTCCCAGTTAATTAGCAGACCGGAAAAGATACCAAAATTCTCCACTACCTGTAACACTGCTTGTAGGGAGTCATCAGAGTCCTGCAAGAAAATAAGCATGTCATCCGCGTATAGCGCCACCACATCCACATGACCCCCAATCTCAACACCCCTAACCCTGCTATTATTGCGTAGCAGGCCGGCCAATGGCTCCACGGCAATTGCAAACAGTGCAGGAGATAGGGGGCAACCCTGCCGAGTGCCCCTCTCCAACGCAAAAAGCTCAGACGTGAAACCATTGGCCGTCACACGAGCCACAGGCAAGGAATACAACAAATGGATAAACCTAATAAATCGAGTGCCGAAAGCAAGTTTCTCTAGCACCCCCCACAGATACTTCCATTCTACGGAATCGAACGCTTTGGCCGTGTCAAGAGACACCACCACCGCGTCCGACCCCACCAAATCACCCCTCTGGAGATGACAGAACAGTCTACGTAGATTTTGGGCAGTGGATTTACCCGGCATAAAGCCAGTCTGGTCCGGGTGAATTATTGTTGTAATTACCAAATTCAATCGAGATGCCAAGATTTTTGCCAGTATCTTGACATCAGTATTGAGGAGGGAAATGGGTCGGTAAGACTCGGGGAGCAGGGGGTCTTTCCCTGGTTTCAACAGGACAATTATATTGGCCTCGGCCATAGAGCGCGGGAGAGCCCCACCCTCTAAGAGTAAGTCAAACAATTGTAAGAGATAGGGGGCAAAAAACGTACTGTATTTTTTATAGACTTCACCCGGAAGTCCATCGGATGCCGGTGCCTTAGACGCCGGGAGAGACATGATCACAGCCTCCACCTCCTCCAGCGTGATAGGTGCATCCAGAGCCCCCGAGTTCTCCCGGGACAGGCATGGTAAGGTCAACTGAGCCAAAAAATCCCTAAGCTGATCATCAGAGTAACTGGCTCGGGAGGTATAAAGCGAGGAATAATAACTACGGAACGTCTCCGCCACCATTGAGCCAGAATAACACACTTGGCCAGCAGAATTTTTCACACATTGAATTACAGTTCTAGGGGAATCGGACCGGGCCAAGAAGGCCAAGTAACTGCCATTCATCTCCGCCCGAAAATACTGCTCATGTCCTGCAAAAAGGAGTCTACGCCTGGATTTCTCAAATAAACAATCCGACCACTCGCTCTGCGCGCTCCTCCACAACAGCTCATCAGACCGCAAATGGGTAATAAGATATTGAGATTCCAGCTGCTGGCACAAAGACTCCAACCGCACCTCCTCCCTCTTACTAAACGCTTTAACTTCAGAGATCCGTTTTATAAAGGAGCCTCGCAGAAACGCTTTAAAAGCATCATGTGTCAGCGGCAGAACACTGTATAGTAAATTGTCTTCCTGGAACCCTTCCCAAGCGGCAATCAGATCCGCACCCTCCCCCAGTAAAGTCAACCAAAAGGGGTTAAGTTTCCACATTTTTGCACCCCGCTCCCAACCAATATTAACTGTAACTAAGACAGGAGAGTGATCCGATATACCCCTAGGGAGATAATCCACTGCCAGCACGTCCGGTGACAAACCAGGAGAAACTAAAACCAAATCAATACGAGAGAAAGCATGATGGATAGCGGACTGACAGTAGAAATGAGTAGCTGTGGGATTACGACATCTCCACACATCCTCCAGCCCCAGCTCCCCCACCAGTCTCGAGAACGGAGTAGGGGACGCCAGGGGAGGGGAAGACGCAACAGATTCCCTCCACCTGTTCATGACACTATCCATAACATTGTTAAAATCCCCTAGGCATATTACAGGGGTAGCAGGGGACCGGGCCAGGTAACGGGCAGCATGACGGAGAACCTCATTGTTATATGGCGGGGGGACATATACGGCTAATACATGAAACAATCTGCAATTAATATGGGCTCGTAGGAAGACATATCTGCCATATTGGTCAGTTTCACATTCATCCAGGTGAAATTGTACGGACTTTCTAATCATTACAGAAACGCCTCTGGCATTACTAGAGAAAGTGGAATGATACACGTGACTAACCCACGGTTTTTTAAGTGCCAACACCCTACCTCCATGCAAATAAGTTTCAGAGAGGCAAATTATGTCCGCCTGGTATTTTTTAACCTGAGTCAGGACCAACGATCTTTTAATTTTTTCATTCAGTCCCCGAACGTTCCAGCTGAGCAGATGGAGCCCCTCAGATACAGCAGACATAGAAATCATAGAGGAACGGGGCAACAGGATAGAACAGAGAGACATACATAAAAACCTGGCATCGCAGCATAGCAAGGCTGAGCAAACAATAAACAGGGACAGGAGCAACCAGTCCCCCTACGTCCCAGGAGACAAAAGAACACAGAGTAATATCATGCAGAAATAACGTGTCATTGCAAAGTACGCACAGAACTAAAAAATGATGGCTTAGAAAAAAAAAAAAACTAACCCCCCCCGCACCCACCCTGTATCACCTCGCAAACTTAAGGCATACCTGGATCCCATAACTCCCATTAAGTAACCAAACTAAGGGATAGGGGCCTAACCAAAGAACCCAAGGAAAAGCCCCTACACTATTTTCGGCAAGAGCTCTCCACATCTCGCAGAAAGAAATAGTACCCCAACCCTGAAAAAAGAAAAAAAAACCATAGCTAGGCACATGCCCCATTACAAAACATCAAATAGCAATAAAGTAACGTGGGGCTGACCGTTACCGCCATACCATAACGATGCACAGCAAGCAGTAGCATGAATTTGCCCCACTCCTATACGCCCCACACTGCATATATCCCCACATTGCATTTATATTAACAGGAATATGCATCGGATAGATAGAAACAGCGGTACAAGAAGAATTAAATCAACATCAGAGCAATAACATATCATCGAGGAGAACGAGGTTGACGTTCCAGCCATGCACCAGCATCTTAAGGAGATGTAAGAAAATGAGTGGTGTTGTTAAACACCACCCGCAACTTGGCTGGAAACAGCATAGCATATTGTATATTGCGGTCTCTGAGCTGACGCTTGACATGAATAAATTGAGATCGGCTCTTTTGCACCTCCAGGGCAAAATCAGGAAATACGGATATATTATGTCCATCTAGTTGGATAGGGCCCTTTGTCCGGGCCAGGCGGAGCACAGCATCACGGTCCTTAAAGTGCAGGAAGCATGCAATAAATGTTCTAGCCGGGGCCCCCGGCGGCGGCGGCCAAGGCGGGAGCTTGTGCGCCCGCTCCACCGCAAATTAAGAGGTAAATGCCTCCTTGCCAAATAGATCAATAAGCCATCCTTCAAGAAATGACTCCGGGGAGGTGCCCTCCGCTCTCTCAGGGAGCCCAACAAACCGGACGTTGTTGCGCCGCAGTCTCCCTTCTATATCTGACATTTTAGCCTGCATAGATGTCATTTGGGTAGACAGGTCCGCCACTTTCAACTGCAAGGGTGGAGCAGCATCCTCCAAAGCCGATATCCGATGTTCAGTTTCACCCACACGCTCTCGGATCTTCTGCATATCCTGCCTCAGCAGAGAAACATCCATTTGTACTTGCCCAATCCGGCCGTGACCCTCTGTTCGGACGCAGAGATTGCCTGCAATATTTGCTGGGTAGAATGCACCTGCTCATCAGGGTCGGAGGTGTCCATCTCGGCCGCTGGCGAGGGTGGGACGGCTTCACCCCGCTTTGCCGAAGTAGATGTCTGCTGTGGTCTGGCAAATTTCTCCAGTTTCGCAGCAGCGTTAGCCGCGCTCTGTCCCCCTCTCACCATGGTATCCCTGGACGGGAATGCAGATCCACAGGAGTATTACAGCAGGTTCAGCACAAGGGTCAGGGCCACCCGGGCCGGGCAGAGATGGCACAACAAATAAACGGAACAAGTATGTGGGCACACTGCAGATAGTCAGGAAGCAGGTGTGTGTTGTAGAAATTGCTGCAGAATGAGAGCCGAGTCGGGGGCACACAGGCTGCCACTGCAGGGTAACAGGCAGCTAATGTAGGGCAGCTGGCTTCAGTGAAATATATACAGTCCATCCAAATGAAAATTTAAAGTACACTGGCCTTGTAAGGCCCCGTGGACAAGTATTAAGCCCAGGAGGGAAACTGGATGGCAACCACAGTCACAGCACCGCACAGCACCGCAGGGGGAGAAGGAGCAGCAGGACTAAAAATGGCGGCTTTTCGCGGGCTTTTTCACCCGCACTCGGTCTCCAGCGTCACCGCAGTGGGGCCCCGGACATGTACCTCACCGGGCCCAGCAGATGGTAGGGCCCTTTCCCCTGCAGCCCCCCAGCCGGAGGACCAGCACACAGACACCGCCGGGCGCGCGGTCACACGCCGCTCCCGGAGCTCCGGCGGCGGCCGGCGGAGAGGTAGGGAGCCGGGGACCACGCTGGAAGGTCCACAACAGCACAACTGCGCCGCACACCGGGTTAGCAAGAGCAGCAGCAGAGGCAGCACACACTCAGGGGCCAGCTGGCAGGGAGCAGGATCCACGGGCTGGGGTAAAGCGGATGGGTTCACAGGGTTTTAGTGGAGAGCTAAGGCTGCACACAGCTACTCCATGCCGATCCAAGCCACGCCCCAAAAGTACCCCTATTTAGGAAACATATCAACTCATATAGAGTTTTCTCAGTCTCCCAATGGGTATAAAGAACCTTTACCTTTAATTGCTTTAGTATGTCCTGATTCTCCTGGGGATCAAGGCCATGTGTCCATCATTGTGGGAACAAACTCAAATCTCTTTAAAACTGTATCTGATTGGTGTTTAGCTCAAGATAATCTTATTACGCCACCCTATAACAGAGCATTTCAGTCATCCTCAGAGTTATTGAGTAATGGAAAGAGCAGTATATATAAATGTAATATAGAGCACCCAACTCTGAGGATGGCAGACGCATTCCAATCTAAACTTCTGGACTGCTTTCATGGTAGTGATATTAGTTCTAGTGACAAAAAAAATTGTTGGGTGAACTCCATCTTAGAGAGCCTGTTTTTACAGTGGAAGAGTGGGATTTGGGCACTGCAGTGGGATTTGAGCATCGAATTAAATTAACTGATGCTACTCCTTTCAGGTAAATGTCCCGTAGGCTAGCCCCTGCAGATTTTGACGATGTCCGACAACATTTAAAAACTTTGCTTGAGAACCATGTCATAGCCAATTCTGAGAGTCCTTATGCATCACCTATTGTAGTGGCCCGAAAGAAAAATGGCGATATTAGATTGTGTATTGATTATCGTACTCTAAACAACCATACCATTACCGATCAATACACAGTTCCCGAAGTAGAAGAGGCTTTAGATTGTTTACAGGGCAGTCAATGGTTCTCAGTTTTAGATATGAGGTGCGGATACTATCAAATCCCCATGAAACCAGAAGACAGAGCCAAGACTGCTTTTATTTGCCCAATCGGGTTTTTTGAATTTCTTAAGATGCCTCAGGGGGTGAAAGGTGCCCCAGCCACATTTCAGAGAGCTATGGAACAAACCATCGGGGATATGTGTTACCGAGAAGTATTAGTTTATTTAGACGATATTATCATTTTCAGAAGAACCCTCTCAGAACATAACGCCCGATTGATCAAGGTGCTAGATAGGCTACAGAAAAAAGGATTAAAGTTATCCATCGATAAATGTAAACTCTGTCAAAAGACTGTTAAATATCTTGGTCATGTAGTTAGTCGAGAAGGTGTGTCTACAGACCCAGATAAAGTGGCAGCAGTACAGCATTGGCCTCGTCCCAATAAGTTGAAAGATTTGCGCTCTTTCCTGGGGTTTTGCAGCTACTATCGACGATTTGTGTCAAATTACTCTAAGATTGCTCGGCCATTGACAGAGTTGACTAAAGGATATCCGCCATATAAAAAGTGTCAGCAGGCAAAATATCCTAAGCCTTACAAAGAATACTTCAAACCTCAGGAGGAGTTTGGTGAACGTTGGACAACTACTTGTGAGGAAGCTTTTCAAAGATTGAAGTTCTGTTTAACTCATACACCGGTGTTAGCCTATGCTAATCCTGAATTACCATACGGGTTACATATTGATGCGTCATTAGAAGGATTAGGGGGAGTATTGTATCAATGGCAAGATGATCAATTACGACCTGTGTCCTATGTTAGTAGAGGGCTATCTTCCAGTGAAAAACGATATGCAGTGCACAAACTGGAATTTCTGGCATTAAAATGGACTGTAGTCGAAAAATTTCATGATTATCTTTATTGAGTCAATTTTATAGTCCAAACAGATAATAACCCCCTCACTTACATCAATTCAACTGCTAAATTAGACGCCACGGGGCATCGATGGTTAGCTGCACTATCAAATTACCATTTTACCCTGAAGTATAGACCTGGAACACATAACACCAATGCTGATGCTCTATCCAGATTACCTAATGCTTGCATCAATAGCAACAATGATGAGTGGGTTGAAATTCCATCTTCAGCAGTTCAGAGTTTATGTCAGCAAATAACCGGTTTACTTCATACTCCACAAGACAGGATAAGTTCTCTGGGAGCATTGGATGCTGTATTACCTTTAATGTATTGCTGGGTCTCGAGAACTGAACTTGGAGGGCTGGAAATATTGTCAAATGACCAAATATGAAATGATCAGAGTGAAGATACCGATCTAAGAATGGTAATGGATCATTTAAGTCATGTTCATCCCACTCATGCAGCTCCACTGGTTAATATAGACAGTTCAGGACCCATGGAATTGGTCTGTATTGATTGGTCTGTATTGATTTACTTTCTTTAGAGGGTCCAAACGATAAAGAAAGTAATATACTAATAGTTACCGATCATTTTACGAGGTATGCCCAGGCATATGTAACCCCTGATCAAAGAGCAATGACTGTAGCTAAAACGTTGTGGGACAAATTTTTTGTACATTATGGGCTGCCTGCCCGAATTCACTCTGACTAGGGACGAGACTTCTAGAGCAAGTTGATTCAAGAATTGTGTATTTGCTGTGGCATCAAGAAGTTGAGGACATCTCCATACCACCCACAGGGTGATCCACAACCTGAAAGATTTAATAGGACCTTACTCAATATGCTTGGGACACTGTCAATGAATGATAAGATACAATGGAAGCGACATGTATGTCAATTGGTTCATGCTTACAACTGTACCATAAATGAGGCCACTGGGTACTCCCCTTATGTGCTGTGCTTATGTTCGGGAGGGAAGCCCGATTGCCTATTGATGTTTGCCTTGGAACTAACATGGGCAATCATAGCCCTCCCATGCACACACAGTACATCAAGAAACTTAGGAAAGAATTGCGCGAAGCTTATGATATAGCTCATAAGATGTCCAAGAAACAGGGAGAGAAGAACAAACAACTTTATGATAGGAAGGTCAAAGAACAAATACTGTTACCTGGAGTAGAGTTTTACTCAAGCGACTAGGATTCCCAAAACGTCAAAAACTTGCAAACAGATGGCGGGAGATTCCATATCGAATAATCGATAAATGACCCGATATTCCAGTATATCGATTAACTTCTGAGAATGGAGAAGGATCTATACTTACCTATAGCAGACACCATCTACTACCCATTAGACAAGAGATTTATTTCCCTGATATGACCTCAGGGGAAGATATTCCTAATAACCCAGGAAAAGGAAGATTAATAACCTTTCAAGACCCCTCTCATCCCAGAGAGGACAATGCTTTGGAAGATATATCCAATGGTGATAGGGGATATTTTTATGGATATGATATCCCAAATGTCGACCCTACTTTACGCAAAAACCGATTGTGCACAACAGAAAAGGAATCCCCTTCTATAGAGAGAGACCGAGCTGAAGGAGGGAATTGTGGGAAGGACTCTAGTGATAGTGTTCTGACAGTTCAACCAGAGAATGACTCATATGATATTGCTTCTATTCATAGTGACATTGATTCCTCAGTAGTTGGGGGAGAGAACTGTGAAGTAAGGCCTCAAAGAATACGTAGGCCACCCAGGATTCTTACATATGACCAGCTAGGAAGCCCCACAATAGAGCCTCGCATTATTCACTCTAGTATAGTAAACAGTTGGCCATACTTTGGTTATGTAGAGTAAAGAAATGTCCATTATTCATAGGATTGTGGTATATGGAAGTATATGTAAATGTGGTGATCTGTGTGAAGGAGACATTTGCTTATCTTACAGATCACAAGGGGGAGAAAAGTGACCCCGTGGTATATGTTCTATTAATTAAATAGGGATATTGTGAATGATGTGTAAATATATGTATAATTAATGAGGTATATGGGGAATGGGTATTATGCCTCATACTGAGCTTGTAGGTAACTGAGGTAACTGTGGAAGTATTAATGGCTGTTTTTACATTGACACTGGGCTATACCCCCTACAAACAGCACGCAATTGAAACTGACCAGGGGTGTCTCGCGCGGTGAGCGGGAACAAGTTGAGGCTCACGAGGACTGCACAGCCCCTATAAAAGGGGGAGAGTTAGCACAGATCGGTTCGTTGTGTGGGAGACGCTGAGGAGTCTAATTCTCTCTCTCCTCTGCGCCGCACTGTAAGAGCTGTGCTGTAAACATTGCGGCGCCAGAGGGAGAGGAAGAGACCTCCCTCTGATACGTCCCACTGAAGAGTCCAGCCACAGCCACCAGAGGTCCCGTCTGCCTGAAGGAGAGAGGGAGGTGTGGTCCCAGGAAGAGGCGGCGCTGGCAGAGAGAATGGGAGCGTCAGCGGGGAGGAAGGCCGGAGGCGCGGCTACCCAAAGAGGCGGCGCCAGCTCCGGACACACAGGCTGGGGAAGAGGCAGCGCCAGCAGAGAAAGAGAGCGTCAGCGGTAAGGAAGGCCGGAGGTGCGGCTACCCAAAGAGGCGGCGCAGGCTCCGGAGACACTGGCCTGGGAAGAGACTGAAGGGAGGAGAGCTGGAGGCGCGGCTACAAGAGCAGGCGGCGCCAGCAGCAGAGTGACAGGCTGAGGGAGTGTATGAAGGAGGGGCCGCTGAAGACAGTGTTGATAGCCCGTGAAGATTCGGCTACACAGATAACAAGAGGCGGTGCCCAGAGAAGTTCAGCCAAAGGGTGACCAGAGTATACGTAAGATACCCTCTCCCACTTTATCAATCATCAGCGATTAAGTCAGCCTCCTAGCTAAAACTGAGAGCGGGGAAAAGCTGTGAATTGAAAGAGTGGAGGGTGTAAGCAGCCTCCTAGCTGTTTGCGAGAGCAGGGGAGAGCTGTGTGATAAGGATAAAGAGCAACTAGAAAGGTCATCCAATCGGAGAGCAAGGGGCGGAGTCAAGCCAGAAAGCGATTGGTCACTAGCTGGAACTGTGACTGAAGACTTCTAAGGTCTGTGATTTATACCGTTCACTGCACTCACTTCACTACTCTAGATGATAACTTTCCATAGACAGATAACTGGATAAGGACAGAACACTATGAGTAGTTAAGGACTCCATCGTAAAATACTGTATATACTTTCATTGCTATAGTACCCTAGGAGAAATAGACTAGCATTAAGGACTCTTAGTGGACTAATTAATATAGTGAATGTATTGACTTAGTTATGTTCACCTATACTTACCAGAGTTGAAGGCAAAATCTTCAAGGAAGTTTGAGGGCAAGGGATCTGTAAAACAAAAAAACTGAAAAAGAAAAAAGAAAGGATTACTCATTATAGACTTTGTATGACATCATTTAGGATTGCGAGTAATTCTGCACAATTAAGACTGGGACATGGTATTAACTAACCCCTCAGTAAAAGGAGCCTTAGAGTGAGAGAGCAGTGACATCTAGAGGGGACTATTAGTACTCCATGGAGGTGCTTAGTCTAAGGATTTGATACTTTCGTCTGTGAAGGATACAATTACTCAGCCAGGGAAAGAACCTGCTTTTGGATACAAATAGAGTTTTACAGTATAGTAGCCATTCTTCTACTATTTGATGGCATCAGTATTACCCTTCCTCTTCTAAGGAAGTCTATTGGCCTTATGGAAATATATATATAAATATATTTAACAGTATAATACAAATACAGAAGGGATAAAGATTCATTGGTTATATATATGCATATATATCAGGGCTGTTTCTAGACAATTTGGCTCCCAGTGCGAGATATAAAAATGCGCTCCCCATGACATAAAAAGATGTGCCCCCCCCCACTCCTAGATAAAAAACAACAACTTGTGCGCGCACCCGGCAAGGGGGCATGGCCTCGTCTGAAAAGACTACCTCACAATCCAGTTCCAACAGATCACGACCACCACAGGAAAATAAAATTCTACCATATTAAGCCCCACACAGTAATGCCCCCTGCACCATATTATGCCACACACCGCAATGCCCTTGATACATTAAATCCCCACACTACGACAGGCAAAAGTCCCCATTTCACACATTACGGCAGGTGTCCCCATTTTACACATTGAGAGAGAGAGAGAATACTTACAGAGGCGATTACCGCTCTTTGGCCCGCCTCACCAGTCGCTCCTCGCGCCGGCCTTTCCCTCTTCCTAACTTGGATCCCCCTCTGTACTCCGCTCGGGAGGGGGGAGTTTCGCGGAGTGACGGGGTTGCGTTGTGACGTAACGACGCAAACGCTTCATTCCGTGAAACTCCGCCCCCCGAGCGGGTTACTCAGGGAGAAATAGGAGGGGGAAGCAGGGAACCACAGTTAGTGCCGCGGCGGGCGCCCAGTGCGGTTGCACTGCTCGCCTGCCCCAAGAAACAGCCCTGATATATATACATAAGGACTGTCAGCATTAACTGTGGATTATAACTTTAAGAGACTACAGGAATATTGGGATTATTGTGAATATTGGCGTTTAAATTTAAATATATATATATTATTAAGTTTAATGTTCTATGTTTTAAAGAATACAATATCTACGGTTGAAAAGTGCATGTATGTAGATGTATATGATACCTAACTAAAACAGAAACTAAAACAAAGTAAATATGCTTGTATAAAGATAAATGTTTACTGTGCATGATGCTTACCTATGATTGTTCCAATCGTGAATGAATCCAAGGGAAACCGGTAATTTGACATTCACTTATGGATAGAATACAACATTGGGTTTAGGGTTGTCCCGAGCTAGTCCATTTTCTATGGTTAACAAATCCTAGAACAAAAGTTTGGGTGGAGGCACTCTGCGAAATATCGGTAGGATTATCATATATAACGGGAGTAAGGGTTACATAAATTATCTGTTGTTGGTGAATTAAACTGTTGCACTTATATATAAAGAACTCTTGCTGTTTCTGTTTACTGTAACAATTACATTAGCAACATTGGGGGTCATTCCGAGTTGTTCGCTCGTTGCCGATTTTTGCTACGGAGCGATTAAGGCAAAAATGCGCATGGTACGCAGTGCGCATGCGCTAAGTATTTTAGCACAAAACTTAGTAGATTTACTCACGTCCGAACGAAGAATTTTCATTGTTGAAGTGTTCGGACTGTGATTGACAGGAAGTGGGTGTTTCTGGGCGGAAACTGGCCGTTTTCTGGGACTGTGCGGAAAAACGCAGGCGTGTCAGGGAAAAACGCGGGAGTGTCTGGGGAAACGGGGGAGTGGCTGGCCGAACGCTGACCAGGAACGAAACGGCCTGAGCTGATCGCTATTTGTGAGTAGGTGTGGAGCTAATCAGAAACTGCTAAGTATTTTCTATTCGCTATTCTGCGAATCTTTCGTTCGCTATTCTGCTAAGCTAAGATACACTCCCAGAGGGCGGCGGCCTAGCGTGTGCAATGCTGCTAAAAGCAGCTAACGAGCGAACAACTCGGAATGAGGGCCATTGTCCTAAACTGTAAGCAGCAGACACATTGTTCTTCTTACTGAAAAACTCTCAGCATAAGCCTGTATGAGTTTGTCTACCAAAAACCTCAGTGAATCATGATGTAAATAACTAGATAGACTTGGAAACAAAAAGATTGGAAGGAAGCGAGACCAAAGGGGGGTACATACGGAGAGATCTGTGCTTCAATTCAAAGCAATCTGACTAGACTGCTTAGAAGTTAAGCACGGATATCTGCCACCGGGCTCCTGACCTCAAGGGGTCACTTCTCCTCCACTGTCTCCTCCACTGTCTCCCATGTCGATTGCTCGCTGCTACTTTTTTTTTTAATGATTCTTACAGACGGAGGAGCTGTGTCCGTGACACGGAAGCTGTCTCCTGTATATACAGAGAGCTGGCACTGGCTGCAGCTAGGGGGAGCTCCAGAGCGCAGCTCCTCCCAGGCCCTTCCAGTTAAGCAAGCCAGCCGAGGGAAGCTCTCTGTTCCTCCATCAGGCTGACGATAGCCAAAGGTTGGCACTGGCCTCAAGCTGCACTGTGGTGGGGAAGGTGTATTTGGGGGTGCTGGGGGGGCTTTGATAAATGTTGGAAGCACTGTGTTTTGTGTGTGCATGTTTTAAGTGAGGTGTGTGTGTGTGTGTGTTTTTAAGGAAAGTTGTGTGTTCAAGTAAAAAAGGCATGTGTGTGTGTGAGAGGCATATGTGTGTGTGTGTGTGTGTAAGTGAGAGGCATGTGTGTGAGATGCATGTGTAAGTGAGAGGCATGTGTGTGTGTGTGTAAGTGAGAGGCATGTGTGTGAGAGGCAAGTGTGTATGTGTGTGTAAGTGAGAGGTGTGTGTGTGTGTGTGTGTGAGAGACGTGTGTGTATAAGTCAGAGGCATGTGTGTGAGGGGCATGCATGTGTGTAAGTGAGAGGCATGTGTGTGTGAGAGGCATGTGTGTGTAAGTGAGAGGCATGTGTAAGTGAGAGGCATATGTGTGTGTGAAAGTGAGAGGCATGTGTATGAGAGGCAAGTGTGTATGTGTGTGTAAGTGAGAGGTGTGTGTGTGTGAGAGGCGTGTGTGTATAAGTCAGAGGCATGTGTGTGAGGGGCATGCGTGTGTGTAAGTGAGAGGCATGTGTGAGGCATGTGTGTGTGAGAGGCATGTGTGTGAGGCATGTGTGTGTAAGTGAGAGGCATGTGTGTGTGTAAGTGAGAGGCACGTGTGTGAGAGGCAGGGATTAAAGGAGGCATTTGAGCATTTCTACAGGACTATGGGGGTCATTCCGACCCGTTCGCACGCAGCGGTTTCTCGCTGCAGTGCGGAATGCGTATGCGTGGTGGACGCTGTGCGCGTGCGCGACGTTGCCCGGCAACAGAGGTCGCCGGGTTACGTCACGCCTACCGACGGAAGTGGTCGCCTCTAGAAGATTGACTGGAAGGAGGAGTGGCAGGGCGGATCCAGACCGTTGGAGACTGTTTTCTGGGAGTGGTGAGTAAAACGCAGGCATGCCCAGGACAACGGAGGGCGGAGGAGTGACGTCAAAGCCATGCCCATCATCGCTGGATCCATCGCACAGGGTAAGTATGTCCAGGGCTAGTCTTGTTTTGTGTGTAATTTTTTTAGCTTAGCAGGGCTGCAATCGCTTGTGCAGCCCTGCTAAGCTAAAATACACTCCCCCATAGGCGTGGACTATTGATCGCAGCAGCAGCTAAAAGTTGCTGGCTGCGATCAACTCGGAATGACCACCTATGTACAGAGCACACACCTGGTCTGGGTACACGCTACCGTACAAATATATGGAGGGGTGTCCATTTCTGAATGTGTGTGTGTGTGAGGCGCGTGTGTGTGTGTGTGTGAGGCGTGTGTGTGTGTGAAGCATGTGTGTGTGTGTGTAAGTGAGAGGCGTGTGTGTGTGTAAGTGAGAGGCATGTGTGTGTTTAAGTGAAAGCAGCGTGTGTGTTTTTAAGTGAAGGAGGCATGTGTGTGTGTGTGAGTGAAAGAGGCATGTGTGAGAGGCATGTGTGTGTTTTTAAGTGAAGGAGGCATGTGTGTGTGTGTGTGTGTGTGTGAGTGAAAGAGGCATGTGTGAGAGGCATGTGTGTGTTTTTAAATGAAAGAGGCATGTGTGTGTTTAAGTGAAATGCATTTTTGTGTTAAAGTGAAAGAGGCTTGTGTGTATGTTTAAGTGAAAGAGGCGTGTGTGCTTTTAAGTGAATGAGGTGTTTGTGTGTTTTTTTATATATATCGGCACACCGCTGCGCCAAAGCATCTCCATCGAGACCTGGTGGTGGGTGAGGGAGCACAGTAGGTGTACTATAAAGGTATGCTGGTATCTGTTTTTATTGTAATGACTGACTTGGAGCGCGTCCACTTTTTATGTGTATCTATATTACTATTGGGAAAGGTACCTGAGTACGCTACTACTGTTCACCCTGAGTGCCGGATAGCTACATATGGTGTGTGTGTGTGTGTATATGTAGGGGGACACCAACATTTACCATGCCTCTGGGCGACTGGGATGAACTTACACCACTGCCCCATGGCGATGGCGATGCGCGGCCCCATGCATCACTATCACCGGTACTAGATTGGCCTGAATGCAGGCTCAATCTAGCACATCGCTCATTTCACCGCTGGGTGAAATGAACGCCCCCCCCATCGCTCTGTGTGTTGAGAGGGGGAGAGATATGTGCTGAGCAGTCTGTGCTAGATCGCTCAGCACACATCTCTGGGAGAAATCTCCCGGTGTATATACGCTGTACCAGGCTTTTGCTTTTGAAAATCTGCCAGATGGGCATCCAATTCTCAATCAGAGAGCCTTTTAACGGTACAGAATTCACATGTCCCAAAGGGCCTGCATCTGCTGTTAACTATCACAATGCTGCACAAATGGTGCCAGTTAATGAGAGTGCAGGGGAGAGGTTGGACTGTGCTATACTGGTAAAATAACGTTAATAACAAGCACACTAAAGTGTGTATAGTCTGCCCAAGGAAATATATAAACTGGACTTATATAAAGTCCCGTGTACCGCATTTTCCTAATGTACTGACCCCCGGCCAGCAGGTCAGCGCCGCGGAGGGTATGGCAAGGTTTTGCTGGCGATACCCCATAGAAGCCTATGGGCTTCTCTCCGCAGCGCTGTGTGAGAAATCCGATCTGATCCCTCCCAGCATGCCTTGTGCCCGCCCCCATCACCCTGTGCATGCGCAGACTGACTCCCAGGGCCGAATCCCAGAAGTCGGGCAGCCGCTGGGGATCGCGGAGGACAGCTCTTATCAGAAGAGCTGTCCTCCGCAATGCTAATCGTGTATGTAAGTACATATGCGATTATCATTGTGGCGATGGGCGGCGATTTCCATTAGTACATCCCAACCTGAGAGGGAGACTGGAAGCATAACCCCTCCTCTTGCTGGAGGAAGATCTGAGAGCTACACCCTCTGGCAGCATTCACATGGATATGACATCAGGATTTTGTGTCCTGTTGCGTATGGAGCAGAACTCTTCCATGGGTGAATGTAATGTTTATTAAAGCATTTGCTAAATAAGCATTACTCACCTCTTTTTATATAATGTGTAAATTATCCAGAGCGCAGTGTTGCATTTTTATAGGAAACTATGATAAAAGAAAACGTGAGATGCATCTATGATATTTTCGCATTTGAGTGATTGTCGGTGGTCTACATCGCACTACGCATGTGCCGCGATGCCCTGCAATGGGAGGACGTATTTGCAAAGTGAATGAACATTGGATCCTCAGGTTACTCAGGATTTCCAACTAAATCACACTTCAAGGACGCAGTAACTGGCTTTTGTACACCCAGAAAATGGGGGCAACATCCTTTGTTTCCCTATCACTGTCCCCTACTGTCATCGGCATGTCAATCACGTTTTGGCTTTTGGAGCACTGCGACCGGCGCAGCAGGACCGGAGTCGCACATGTACAGTGAGGCGCAGGTGCAGATCTGAAAACATCTGCATTGCAATGGGGCACCTGAGGACTAACTGGACCAGCAACACATTATCCCTTAAGGGCTGTACATACTGGGAGATGTGTGCTGAGCGATCTAGCACAGACCGTTCAGCACACATCTCTCCCCCCGCTCAGCACAGCACGACGCGTGCTGAGCGAGTGGGGGACGATGGTGGGGGGGGGGGGGAGGGGAGTGCGCTCACCCAGCTGTGAAATGAGCGACCTGCTAGATTGTGCCTTCATGCAGGCCAATCTAGCACCAGCGATAGCGACGCGCGGGACCGCAAATCGCTGTTGCCGGCACCCCTACACACGGAGCAATGTGTTTCTAACTTTTAAGCATCTAGTCAGATTGCTTAGAAATTAGATGAACATTGCTCCGTGTGTACCCCCCTTCAGGGGCGTAGGGAGGGTGGAACAAGTGGAGCTTGAGCTCCAGGTGCCTCTGGGGACAGAAGGCGCCGGCTCACTGCACATCTGAGAGCCGGGATCTCGGGCAGGGGTTGGAGGAAATGACTAGAAGAGAGGGAAGGGGTGGCCACCACACTGCCTGCATGTTGCAGATCACTGATTGCACAGTGCAGAGTCCAGTGCAGTGCAGTGTAGTGTGGTGTGTTGTTATGGAAGAGGGGAGGTTTGAAGGCTTGTCAGAAAGAACTTTCCTGGCTGTCAGGGATCTGCATTCAGTGATCTGGAACATGCAGGCAGTGTGGTGGCCACCCCTTCCCTTTCCTCAGTCCTTTCCTTCTACCCACGGAGGTCCTGCCTGTCAATCACATAGAAGCTCCGCCCCTCCAGGCTGGAACGAGGAGCTGCTCTGCTGCTGGCCTCTTGGTGAGAATTACTGTGTGTATACTGTGTGTTTATGTCTGTGTATACTGTGTGTTTATGTGTATATGTCTGTGTTTGTGTGTAAATGTGTGTGTATATGTCAGTGTGCTAATGTGTATACATGTATGTGTGTATTTGTGTATATATATCTTTGTATACAGTATTTATGTGTAATGTGTATGTCTGTGTATATCTGTGTGTGTTTATGTGTGTGTGTGTATATATATATCTGTGTATACTGTATTTGTGTGTTTATGTATGTCTGTACCTAAATGTGTGTGAATCTATGTATGTACATATGTATATATGTGTGTGTGGTGGTGGGTGGGGGCGCCGTGACATAACCCTTTTCTGGGTGTCATGTCTCCATGCTGCGCCGGACTCCAGGTCGACACCAGTAAGGTCAACACTAATTGGTCGACACACCTTAGGTGCACTAATTGGGATTCCCGGTCACATTACGGAGAAAAGACACAAAAAAACTAATCTCAACCTTTTTCCATGTCGACCTTGTTCACGTCGACCTTTTGTCCGTCGACCTATTTCAGGTGTCGACCTAAGGTGTGTCGACCAATTTGTGTCAACCCCGAGTCCCAGACCCACCACAAACTGCCTCTAATTAACAGACAGCTGTACATTATTCTGAGTCACTGCTGTCTGTGAATCAAAGGCAGCTCACACACGGCGTAACTGGTGTAACAACCTAGGGTTGTGACAAGTTATCTAGTTTGGAGGTAACCACCTGGATGTGTGACGATTTACCTTTCCGCCGATGAGAGCCAATTATATAAGATCGGTTCGGATAAGCCACACAGGGGTTGTAAGAGAGGGCACAATTTATTGGTTCAAACGGTTATTACCACATTGTGAGTGTCCTCTGAAAAAAAGATTACATACAACTAGCAACATTCAATGGCATGCAGTATAACAGTTTAACCATTGGGAATTAATACAGACCCTCCAACATGACCCACCCCACTAGGTACAAAATGCTCTGTTCCTGGACTTCCCTCTTAATTTATGATTTCCATCACCTGTGTTGAACTGGTTAAATGATAAGAAAGCTGTTTCTTCACAGGTGATGGCAATAATAAATTAAGAGGGAAGTCCAGAAACAGAGCATTTTGTACCTAGTAGGGCGGGTCATGTTGGCGAGTATGTTAATACAGCAAACGGGAGGTCTGTTTATTGGCCCTCATTCCGAGTTGTTCGCTCGTTAGCTGCTTTTAGCAGCATTGCACACTCTAAGCCGCCGCCCTCTGGGAGTGTATCTTAGCTTAGCAGAATAGCGAACGAAAGGTTCGCAGAATAGCGAAAAGAAATTTCTTAGCAGTTTCTGAGTAGCTCCACACCTACTCACAAATAGCGATCAGCTCAGGCCATTTCCTTCCTGGTTTGACGTCACACACACACGCCCAGCGTTCGGCCAACCACTCCCCCATTTCTCCTGCCACTCCCGCCTTTTTACTTGGCACGCCTGCGTTTTTCCTCAAACGCCGTAAAAACGCTGAGTTGACGCCCAGAAACACCCACTTCCTGTCAATCACACTACGATCACTCGAGCGAGGAAAAAACCTCGCTCGAGCATGTGTAAAATTACTAAGTTCTTAGTTAAATAACTAAGAGCATGCGCTGTGCAAACTATGCGCATGCGCAGTTAGCGTCTTTTCGCAACATAACGAAAATCGTCAACGAGCGAACAACTCGGAATGACCCCTATTGTACAGGAACTGGTTGATGGCTGTGGTCTCTCCGTCTGTGTTGTGTGCCTGCAAAAGGATTAGGGGTAATTAAGAGTTGATCGCAGCAGCAAATTTGTTAGCAGTTGTGCAAAACCATGTGCACTGCAGGGGGGGGGGGGGGGGCAGATATAACATGTGCAGAGAGAGTTAGATTTGGGTGGGGTGTGTTCAAACTGAAATCTAAATTGCTGTGTAAAAATAAAGCAGCCAGTATTTACCCTGCACAGAAACAAAATAACCCACCCAAATCTAACTCTCTTTACACATATTATATCTGCCCCCCCCCCCCCTGCAGTGCACATGGTTTTGCCCACAGCTAACAAATTTGCTGCTGCGATCAACTCTGAATTAGGCCCTTAGGCACTCATTCCAAGTTGATCGCTCGCTAGCTACTTTTAGCAGCGTGCAAACGCATAGTCGCCGCCCACGGGGGAGTGTATTTTCACTTTGCAAGTGTGCGAACACCTGTGCATCCGAGCGGGACGCAAACGTTTTTTGCAATTTCTAAGTAGCTCTGGACTTACTCAGTCCTTGCGATCACTTCAGTCTTTTTGGTCCCGGAATTGATGTCAGACACCCGCCCTGCAAACGCTTGGACACGCCTGCATTTTTCCAAACACTCCCAGAAAACGGTCAGTTGACACCCATAAACGTCTTCTTGCTGTCAATCTCCTTGCGATCGGCTGTGTGAATAGATTCTTCGTTAAATCCATTGCCCAGCAATGATTCGCTTTGTACCAGTACGACGCACCTGCGCATTGCGGTGCATACGCTGCACTGTGAAAAACGTCAGCGGGCGATCAACTCGGTATGACTCCCAAAGTCTCCAGATCCTTGTTCACGGCCCCTAATCTGTGGTCTCTCAGACAGAATTTGCACAACTGACACTGTAGGGGATATTCAATTACTTGAAAAGTTAGTTGGGTGTCTGTTTTTTCCTATCTAATAGACAGGAAAAAATAGACACCCAACCGACTTTTCAAACATTTAAATTCCCCCCTGTGTGTCTCCTTCTTGCAGGGACTACTCAAATGTTCCTGTCAATATGTAACACGTTAGTAGCTATGCAGTGGCTGCTGCTCTCTTCTGAGTACTGATCTAGAAGGGTCTGTAGGCAACCAATATGTCTCTGTACGGCTGAAGTAGAGATGTGCGGCTGGCACTTTTCGTGTTTTGGTTTTGGTTCTAATTCCACTTTCATGTTTTGGTTTTGCCAAAACCACCCTTTCGTGTTTTGGTTTTGGATCTGGATGATTTTTGAAAAAAACATAAAAACAGCTAAAATCACAGAATTTGGGGGTAATTTTGCTCCTACGGTATTACAAACCTCAATAACATTAATTTCCACTCATTTTCAGTCTATTATGAACACCTCACACCTCACAATATTGTTTTTAGGCCTAAAAGTTGCATCGAGGTGGCTGTATGACCAAGCTAAGCGACACAAGTGTTCGGCACAAACACCTGGCCCATCTAGGAGTGGCACTGCAGTGGCAGACAGGAGGGCAGATTTAAAAACTAGGCCCCAAACAGCACATAATGCAAAGAAGAAAAAAAAGGTGCATGAGGTTGCTGTATGACTAAGCTAAGTGACATAACCACCTGGCCCATCTAGTAGTGTCACGCAGTGGCTAAATGTCGAGAGTGGGCCACAATTGTTCGGTCCACTGACAACATCTCCAGCACGCCCCTGTCATTTAAAAAAAAAATATGCAATTGGTGGATTTATACGGCAGTACCCCAGGACTAATACATCAGTACCCCTGGACTCATACAGCAGTGTCAGACAGGATGGCACTTTTCAAAAACAGCACCTCATGCAAGAGATGTTGAAGAAGTGCAATGAGGTAGCTGTATGACTAAGTCAAGTGACACAAACAATTCCCACTGGAATTATACGTCCAAATCACTGGAATTATACGTCCAAATCACTGGAATGAAATGGCAAAATCACTGGAATTATACGTCCAAATCACTGGAATGAAATGGCAGTACCACTGGACATATACAGAAGTGTCAGACAGGATGGCACTTTAAAAAAAATAGTCCCCAAACAGTACATGATGATAAGAAGGAAAAAAAGAGGTGCAAGATGGAATTGTCCTTGGGCCCTCCCAGCCACCCTTATGTTGTATAAACAGGACATGCATACTTTAACAAACCAATTATTTCAGTGACAGGGTCTGCCACACGACTGTGGCTGAACTGACTGGTTTGTTTGGGCCCCCACCAAAAAAGAAGCAATCAATCTCTCCTTGCACAAACTGGCTCTACAGAGGCAAGATTTCGACCTCATCCTCCGATTCCTTACCCCTTTCACTGTGTACATGCTCCTCCTCACAGAGCCTTAATTCAACATAACTGGAATCCACCATCACAGGTCCCTGTGTACTTTCCGGAGGCAATTGCTGGTAAAGGTCTTCCCGGAGGAATTTATAATTCATTTTGATGAACATCATCTTCTCCACATTTGGTGGAAGTAACCTCCTACGCCAATCGCTTACAAGGTTACCCGCTGCACTAAACACTCTTTCGGAGTACACAATGGAGGGGGGGGCAACTTAGGTAAAATAAAGCGAGTTTGTGCAAGGGCATCCAACTTGCCTCTTTTTCCTGCCAGTATACATACGGACTGTCTGACTTGGATGCTGCCACTCATATAATCCTCCACCATTCTTTCAATGGTGACAGAATCATATGCAGTGACAGTAGACATGTCAGTAATCGTTGGCAGGTCCTTCAGTCCGGACCAGATGTCAGCACTCGCTCCTGACTGCCCTGCATCACCTCCAGCAGGTGGGCTAGAAAATATTATCCTTTTCCTTGCAGCCCTATTGGCGGGAGAAATTGAAGGAGGAGCTGTTGTCGGGTCACGTTCCGCTTGAGTTGACAATTTACTCACCAGCAGGTCTTTGCACCTCTGCAGACTTGTGTCTGCCGGAAATAGAGATACAACGTAGGCTTTAAACCTAGAATCGAGCACGGTGGCCAAAATGTAGGGCTCTGATTTCAACAGATTGACCACATACTTTGCGGAATCACTCCGTCTTAGCTCCTCCTTCAATTTCTCCAGCTGCTTCTGCAAAAGCCTGATGAGGGGAATGACCTGACTCAAGCTGGCAGTGTCTGAACTGACTTCACGTGTGGCAAGTTCGAAGGGTTGGAGAACCTTGCACAAGACAGAAATCATTCTCAACTGTGCTTGAGTCAGGTGCATTACCCCTCCTTTGCCTATATCGTAGGTGGATGTATAGGCTTGAATTGCCTTTTTCTGCTCCTCCATCCTCTGAAGCATATAGAGTGTTGAATTCCACCTCGTTACCACCTCTTGCTTCAGTTGATGGCAGGGCAGGTTCAGGAGTGTTTGATGTCGCTCCAGTCTTTGGCACGCCGTGTCAGAATGTCGAAAGTGGCCCGCAATTTTTCGGGCCACCGACAACATCTCCTGTGCACCCCTGTCGTTTTTCAAAAAATTCTGCACCACCAAATTAATTGTATGTGCAAAACATGGGATGTGCTGGAATTTGCCCAGATGTAATGCACGCACAATATTGGTGGCATTGTCCGATATCACAAATCCCCAGTAGAGTCTAATTGGGGTAAGCCATTCTGCGATGATGTCCCTCAGTTTCAGTAAGAGGTTGTGAGCTGTGTGCCTCTTACGGAAAGCTGTGATACATAGCGTAGCCTGCCTAGGAACGAGTTGGCATTTGAGAGATGCTGCTACTGTTGCTGCTGCTCTTGTTGCTGCAGGAGGCCATACATCTACCCAGTGGGCTGTCACAGTCATATAGTCCTGAGTCTGCCCTGTTCCATTTGTCCACATGTCCGTGGTTAAGTAGACACTAGATACAACCGCATTCTGTAGGACACTGGTGACTCTTTTTTTGACGTCTTTGTACATTCTCGGTATCGCCTGCCTAGTGAAGTGGAACCTAGATGGGATTTGGTACCGGGGACACAAAACCTTCATCAATTGTCTAAATCCCACTGAACTAATGGCGGATACCGGACGCACGTCTAACACCAACATAAGTGTCAAGGCCTCAGTTATCTGCTTTGCACCAGGATGACTGCTGTGATATTTCATCTTCCTCACAAAGGACTGTTGGACAGTCAATTGCTTAGTTGAAGTAGTGCAAGTGGTCTTCCGACTTCCCCTCTGGGATGACGATCGACTCCCGGCAGCAACAGCAGGCTCAAGGATCCTCCGGAGGAATCCCGGTTAGGAGAGAACTCCTCAGTCTTGACAGTGACATATCCTGCAGGACTACTGACGTTCCTGGCTGAGGAGGAAGTTGACATTGAGGGAGTTGGTGTTGTGGCTTGCAGGAGCTTGGGTACAGGAGGAAGAAGGGATTTTGGTGTCAGTGGACTGCTTACGCTCTTACCCAAAGTTTCACAACTTGACACTGACTTCTGATGAATGCGCTGCAAGTGACGTATAAAGGAGGATGTTCCTAGGTGGTTAACATCCTTACCCCTACTTATTACAGATTGACAGAGGCAACACACGGCTTGACACCTGTTGTCCGGATTTGTGGAGAAATAATTCCACACCGAAGAGGTGGCTTTTTTGGTAGTTTGTCCAGGCATCACAATGGGCTTCTTCAGGTGTCTCCTCCGGTGCCTGACTCTCCCGGTGCCTGACTTAAACAAACCACATCACCATCAGAATCCTCATCGTTAACTTCCTCCTCAGCACCAGCAACACCCATATCCTCATCCTGGTGGACTTCAACATTGACATCTTCAATTTCAATATCAGGAACTGGACTATGGGTGCTCCTTCCAGCACTTGCAGGGGGCGTGCGAATGGTGGGAGGAGCCACCATTTCCCATCCAGTGTTGGGAAGGTCAGGCATCGCAACCGCTGACACACTTGGACTCTCCTTGGGAATTTGTGATACCATCTCAGAACGCACAGTTCTTTGCTGTGCTTTTTCCAGCTTAATTCTTTTAATTTTTCTAGTGGGAGTATGAGGGCTTCCATCATCATGTGAAGCTGAACCACTAGTCATGAGCATAGGCCAGGGCCTCAGCCGTTCCTTGCCACTCCGTGTCGTAAATGGCATATTGGCAAGTTTATGTTTCTCCTCAGACCATTTAAATTTCTTTTTTTGGGGGTCTTTATACTGAACTTTGGCTTTTTGGATTTTACATGCCCTCTACTATCACATTGGGCATCGGCCTTGGCAGACTAATTGAGGTTCCTGGTCATGTTATGGAAAAAATGACACCAAAAACAGTTTACAAATCCATGTCGACCTTTTCATGTGTCGACCTTTTGCCCATATCGACCATGCCAATGTCAATCAATAGTGGTTGACAATTCATACCAGAACCCCCTCAGCCATGGGCAGATCCAGAAATGCCCCTCCAACTAGCCTGTGCTCAGGTAATAAGCCCCAGGGCCGCTCCCCACCTCCTCTTGGTGTTCCTGTAGCTAATAAAAAATGTCCCTTCAGACGGGAACAGTCTAACACAACATCATTCTAGCTGGGCTGCATTTGTAAATAATAATAGCTGGGAAACAAATGCAAAATCTATGCAGTCCATTTTGGCTCCCAAACGCTATCATTACAGTCCAGGTTGTAAGGATATCCAATCTTGAGCACAGGTGACAATTAGTACATTAGTCAGTTTGATTTACCATTTGGACTCAAGCATGGATAACCTGGACTGTAATGATGGAGTTTAGGAAACTCTCTGGAAATGTCTTCGCCGGAACATGAGAAAGGACCAGATGGTTCATAACAAAGCCCTATTCACTGCCTGCACCAATGTATTGTTTTAGAATAGGCTTCCAACTGGGACATGATGGCTGTTGCCACTGGAAATACTTGTGTGATAATTTGCTTCTGAGCCTGAACACAAGACTGGTCATTGTTCTCTATTCTTTTTTCAACACGCAATTGATTTCTTGCTTTTCTGCATTACATCGGTTCTAAATGCAAGCTCCCAACGTCAGCCATTCCAGGAGGGACAAAATGTTCACTTCCTGTACTTCCCAATTCATATACGCTTGCCATCACCTGTGGTGAAACACCTTTCTTGTCAATTAACTAGTTCAATGCACATAACATCAATCGTAAAATAAGAGGGAAGTCCACTTATACCCCTTTCACACTGACAGTAGCTGGGTCGCACCTGGAAATGTGTACGCGGGTGCTTCCCAGGTGCGACCTGGCTTGAGACCTCTTCAGACTTGCGGCCCGACCCGGCATATTGCTGGGTTGGTGACGTCACCGCTGACATTACCGGAGGCTGTGCTTGGAGATAATAATCTCCAAGCACCGCCTCCTCCTATGCAGAGAACGGGTGCCGGGTCGCCTTGACACGGCATACCTGTTCACACTGCACCACATCCCGGGACGATCCCGGATTCAACCCTGGTCGAGACCTGGGATGAAATACCGGGACACTCATCCCGGGATATTGTTCCTGTACCCTTTCACACTGAGCAAATTCCCGGGTTGATGCGCGTTCACGTGCAATAACCCGGGCATTTTTTGTCAGTCTGAAAGTGGTATAACAGAACATTTTTGTCCTTCTGGAATGGATATGTAAATGAGTGAGTTTAAATCTCTTCTTGAATCCACAAACTACTGCAATTGGAAAGACCTGGATTTCAGTTTCCTCTGTGTGCAGAATAATTATCTTTAATTACTGTATGTCTACATATTAACGTTTGCTTCCCTATTAATCCTCTTGTTATCATGTTTCACCTCCGTTTATACAGTAGTTGGTTTATAGTTACAGCAGCAAACTGTCTGAGGATGAGAGGAATAATTACCTAAACATATGTTCCAGACCAGCAAATAAAATGTAAAAAGCCACGTATCACTGAAAGAGAACCTATCTATGGCAGGGAATCGGAGTCAGGGCCTATGTTTAGCACCACCTCCGCTAGCTGCCCGCTGTAATATGCATACCTCCCAACTGTCCCGATTTTTGCGGGACAGTCCTGTTTTTTTGGGACTGTCCCACTGTCCCACCCGTGGGCCACAGTGTCCCACGGTGGAGGTGGGGGGGCAGTTGGGAGGCTCTGTCACTCGCTGCTCTGCTTAGCGGTCAATAGACGCTGTGTGCATACGCACAGCGTCTATTCACAGGGAGACAGAGGGAAAGGGGACATGCCAACAGCTCACGGAGCGCTGGGCATGCCCCCTCAGTGAGGAAAATTGGGCGTGGCTCATGATCGAGGCACTCTCGAAAGGCAACAACCCCTTTCCGGGGGCCACTTCCCCTTTTCCCGGCGGGGCGCGGCTATGCCGCGCCAAAGCCCCTCTTTCTCCAGCTTTAAGGTTGGGAGGTATGTGTACATGCGCTCAGGTGGTTGGGTGGGAGCAGTGGGCAATGAGACATACACAGCATTGAGGACTCCACCTCTCCGGGACTGGAAGACCATGGAGAAAAGAGTGCTCTTTATACAATTCAGTTTTGACATGGTCATGCTAATCTACTGGGCTAGTACTTAGCATATTCAGAGGGTAATTATTTATGTCCTGGACAGATTTATAATTATATGTACAAATATTACTTTATCACCCCTGCTGGAGAGGATTGAGTAGGAGTTTCATTGAGCATTTAACCCATGCTGGGACACCAGCAAAGAACACGCTATCATTAACTGCTACAGTATTTCTACTAACCAAATCAGCTTGTGTGTAAGGGGCTGTACCTGGCGTAATGTGTGTATGGGCTCTATCTGGCGTAATGTATGTAAGGGTTCTACCTGGCATAATGTGTGTAAGGGTTCTACCTGGCATAATGTGCGTAAGGGTTCTACCTGGCATAATGTGTGTAAGTGCTCTACATGGCATAATGGGTATAAGGGCTCTACCTGGCATAATGTGAGTAAGGGGCTCTAGCTGGGGTAATGTGTGTAAGGGTTCTACCTGGCGTAACATGTGTAAGAGGCTCTACCTGGCATAATGTGTGTAACAACTCTACCTGGCGTAATGTGTGTAACAACTCTACCTGGCGTAATGTGTGTAACGGCTCTACCTGGTGTAATGTGTGTAAGCGGCTCTACCTGGTGTAATGTGTGTAAGGGGCTCTTCCTGGTTTAATGTGTGTAAGGGCTCTACGTGGTGTAATGTGTGTAATGGGCTCTACCTGGTGTGATGAGTATAAGGGCTATACTTGGCATAATGTGTGTAAGGGGCTCTAGCTGGGGTAATGTGTGTAAGGGGATCTACCTGGCATAATGTGTCTAAGGGGCTCTATCTAGCATAATGTGTATACGAGCACTACCGTGGCATAAAATGTGTTTAAGGGGCTCTACCGTGGCGTAATTTGTATAAGGGCTCTACTTGGCGTAATGTGTGTGAGGGCTCTTTCTGGCGTAATGTGTGTTAGGGGCTCTACCTGGCGTGATGTGCATAAGGGTACTTCCTGGCATAATGTGTGTAAGGGGCTCTACCTGGTGTAATGTGTGTAAGGGCTCTACCTGGCATAATGTGTATAAGGGGGTCTACCTAGCATAATGTGTGTAAAGAGCTCTACCTGGTATATTGTGTATTAGGGGCTCTACCTAGCATAATGTGTATGAGGGCTCTACCATGGCGCAAAATGTGTTTACGGGGCTCTACCATGGCATAGTGTGTATAAGGGCTCTACTTGACGTAATGTGTGTAATGGGCTCTACCAGGCATAATGTGTAAAGGGCTCTACCATGGCGTAATGTGTATAAGGCTCTACTTGGCATAATGTGTGTATGGGCTCTACTGTGGCATCATGTGCGTAAGGGTTTGCGGTGTAATATAAATTGGTACTATTCTGTGGTCACGCCCCTTCCCCATGAAGCCACTCCTCTACATTTTGGCACGTGCCTTTGGCGCGCACTGTCCTATTCTAAATATGGGGGTGGGAACCAATTCTCTTTCCGGCACAGGGCACCAAAATATCTAGTTGTGTGATCTGAGGCGTGAGAGAGTGTAAAACACTCGGCGATCCTAACATGAAGCTGAGATTGCATTAAGAGACTTTTATTAACAAATACTGCTCAACGGTTTCTAATCAGTTAATTGCATAGTAACTAATCAAAAATTTGTTCAAGAAAAAAGGATTCTAATTACCGGTAAATCCTTTTCTCGTAGTCCGTAGAGGATGCTGGGGTCCATATTAGTACCATGGGGTATAGACTGGTCCACCAGGAGCCATGGGCACTTTAAGACTTTGATAGTGTGGGCTGGCTCCTCCCTCTATGCCCCTCCTACCAGACTCAGTCTAGAAACTGTGCCCAAGGATATGGACAACTTCGAGAGAAGGATTTTACACAGGTAGTGGCGAGATTCAAACCAGCTCACACATACAAGGCAAACCAAGCTAACCAGCTTGAAAACTCAGCAACGGCTGAACAATGGCCCTCATTCCGAGTGGATCGCTCGCTAGCTACTTTTATCAGCCGTGCAAGCGCATAGTTGCCGCCCACAGGGGAGTGCATTTTAGCATAGCAGGAGTGCGAACTCCTGTGCAGCAGAGCAGCTGCAAACACATTTTGTGCAGAACAAGACCATCCCTGTAGCTACTTATTCTGTGTGATGAATGCTGCGACGAATGACATGGTAATGACGTCAGATACCTGCCTAGCAAACGCCCGGCCACGCCTGCATTTTTCCAAACACTCCCAGAAAGCGGTCAGTTGCCACCCAGAAACTCCCACATCCTGTCAATCTCCCTGCGTTCGCCAGTGCGACTAAAAGCATTGCTAGAACCTGTGCAAAACCACAATGCTCTTTGTACCCGTACGCCGCGCGTGTGCAGTTCGGTGCATATGCATGCGCAGTTTTGCCATTTTTTTTAACTGATCGCTACGCAGCGAACAATGGCAGCTAGCGATCAACTCGGAATGAGGACCAATATTCCTTAACCAAGTAAGAAAAACAGTACTTAACCAGGAACAAAGCAGTACTGAACTAAGTAACCACTGCAGGATCACGAAGCGCTGGGCGGGCACCCAGCATCCTCTACGGACTACAAGAAAAGGATTTACCGGTAGGTAATTAAAATCCTATTTTCTCTTATGTCCTAGAGGATGCTGGGGTCCATATTAGTACCATGGGGATGTACCAAAGCTCCCAGAACGGGAGGGAGAGTGCGGAGGCTCCTGCAGAACCAAATGACCAAACTGTAGATCCTCAGAGGCCAAAGTATCAAACTTGTAGAACTTAGCAAACGTGTTCGACCCAGATCAAGTAACCGCTCGACAAAGCTGTAAAGCCGAGACACCCCGGGCAGCCGCCCAGGAAGAACCCACCTTGCGAGTAGAGTGGGCCTTAACAGATTTTGGACACGGCAATCCTGCTGTAGACTATGCATGCTGGATAGTGACCCTGATCCAGCGAGAGATCGTCTGCTTAGAAGCAGGACACCCAATTTTCTTGGGATCATGCAGGACATACAGAGAGTCCGATTTTCTGTGACGAGCAGTCATCTTCACATAGATTTTCAGAGCCCTTACAACATCCAAGGACTTTGACGGAATTGAGGAGTCAGTAGCAACTGGCACCACAATAGGTTAGTTGATATGAAAAGCCGACACAACCTTTGGAAGGAATTGCTGACGTGTCCGTAGCTCAGCTCTATCTTCATGGAAGATCAAGTAGGGGCTTTTACAAGACAAAGCCCCCAACTCCAACACACGTCTAGCAGAAGCTAAGGCCAACAAAGTGACAGCCTTCCACATGAGAAACTTGACCTCATCCTCCTGTAGAGCTCGACCCAGTCCGATTGGAGAAGCTGTAACACCACGTTAAGATCCCTGGGTGCCGTAGGCGGCACAAAGGGAGGCTGGATGTGCAAAACCCCTTTCAAGAAAGTCTGAACCGCAGGGAGGCCGAAATCTGGACCTTTACGGATCCCAACTTCAGGCCAATATCCACACCTTCTTGCAGGAAGAGGAAAAACCGTCCCAGTTGAAACTCCACTGTAGGAAACTTCTTGGATTCATACCAAGATACATACTTTTTCCAAAAGTGATGGTAATGTTTAGACGTTACTCCTTTCCTAGCCTGTATCAGGGTAGGAATAACCTTGTTCGGAATGCCCTTTCGAGCTAATATCTGGCTTTAAACCCCATTGCCGTCAAAAGTAGCCGCGGTAAGTCTTGATAAGTGAACGGCCCCTGTTGCAGCAGGTCCTCCCGAAGAGGAAGAGGCCTCGGATCTTCCAGCAGTAGATCCAGAAGATCCGCGTACCATGCCCTTCTTGGCCAGTCCGGAGCAATGAGGATTGCCTGAACTCTTGTTCTCTTTATGAGCTTTAGAATCCTGGGAATGAGTGGAAGTGGTGGAAACACGTACACTGACTGGAACACCCACGTAGTCACCAGGGTGTCCACCACCACTGCTTGCGGGTCTCTCGACCTGGAACAGTACCTCCGAAGCTTCTTATTGAGACAGGAGGCCATCGTGTCTATTTGAGGTACACCCCAAAGATTTGTCACCTCCGTGAACACCTCCGGATGGAGGCCCCACTCTACTGGATGGAGATCGTGTCTGCTGAGGAAGTCCGCTTCCCAGTTGTCCACTCCCAGAATGAAGATTGCTGACAGCGCCAACACGTGCCTTTCTGCCCAGAGGATGATTCTTGTTACAGTACCTCTGACACTGCAGCTCTGCTCTTCGTTCCGCCCTGTCGGTTTATGTAGGCCACCGTCGTTACATTGTCCAACTTCACCTGAATGGCCCGATCTTGTAGAAGATGTGCCGCTTGCAGAAGACCATTGTACACGGCCCTTAGTTCCAGAATGTTGATTGGGAGAATGGATTCCAGACTTGACCACCTTCCTTGGAAGGTTTCCCCTTGGGCGCCCCCAACCTCTGAGACTTGCATCTGTGGTTAGAAGGATCCAGTCCTGAATCCCGAACCTGCGGCCCTCTAGAAGGTGAGGCAATTGTAGCCACCACAGGAGTGAAATCCTGACTTTCGGCGACACTTATCCTCTGGTGCATGTGCAGATGAGATCCCGACCACTTGTCCAGGAGGTCCAGTTGGAAGGATCGTGCATGAAATCTTCCGTACTGAAGAGCCTCGTAGGAGGCAACCATCTTCCCCAGAAGGCGAATGCACTGATAAACCGATACACGGGTAGGCTTTAAGACATACCGGGCCATACTTTGGATCACCAATGCCTTTTCCACCAGCAGAAATACCCTCTGCACTTCCGTGTCGAGGACCATCCCCAGGAAAGACCATCTCCTTGTCGGCTTCAAATGTGATTTTGGAAGATTCAGGATCCATCCATGTTCCCTGAGCAGTCGAGTTGTGAGAGCAATGGACTGCAACAACCTCTCCCTGGAAGAAGCCTTTATCAGCAGATCAACCAGATAAACCCCTGCCTGCGGAAGAGGATCATCATCTCTGCCATTACCTTGGGGAACACCCTCGGTGCTGTGGAGAGGCCGAACGGCAGTGCCTGGAACTGATAGTGACAGTCCAACAGCGCAAATCTGAGATAAGCCTGGTGTGGCGGCCAAATCGGAATGTGGAGGTATGCATCCTTGATGTCCAAGGATACAATAAACTCTCTCTCCTCCAGCCCTGAGATCACCGCTCTCAGAGACTCCATTTTGAACCTAAATTCCCATATTAGTGACTTCATGTTCAAAATTGGCCTGAGCGAACTATACGGTTTCGGTACCACAAAGAAGTTTGAATAGTAACCCTGGTTTCCCAGATGAGGTGGAACTGGAACAATTACATCTGCCCTTTCCAATTTGTGAATGGCTTCCTGAAGGATAGCCCTCTCTGCCAGCAATGCTGGCAGACCTGATTTGAAGAACCTGTGGGGTGGGAGCTCTTGCAACTCCAGTTTGTACCCCTGGGACACAATATCCTGTACCCAGGGATCCAGACTGGACGACACCCAGATGTGACTGAAACGTCTGAGCCTCGCTCCCACCTGCCCGTTCTCCAGGCAGGGAGGTCCACCGTCATGCTGAGGATTTTGAGGACACAGAGGCAGGTTTCTGGTCTTGGGAACCTGCAGGTGCCATTTTTTTGGATTTAGCTCAGCCACCCCTGAAGAACGTGGTAGGAGTCTTGGACTTTTTCGCTCTTGCAGACCGAAAAGACTACACTGAAGATGTAGAAAAGGGTTTCTTCATCGTCTGAGAAGCTGAGGTGATATGGATAAGTGAATACAAAATGGAAGCTGGATGTCAGTTTGTCTATTTCTTAAAAGAAACTGTTGTTTTAAATGTGATTTTTATATGTTTGCAGAAACTTTGAATTTTTAGTCAAAACAAGAAGTTAAGGCCAGCTGCGCAGTGTATCATAAGACTGCGGTTAGCTAGTGTTTTGCAAAATAAGGAATTGTATTTTGCAGAATAAAGATAATGAAAAGTAGGTGAAAGGTAAAATGTATTTTGATATTAAACAGTCATAATCACAAGATGTTGAGCTAATTAATTGGAAATCCCCCATAAGGGGAGTATATGAATTAATAATATATTCTGATAAATGAATTGTAATTGGTTTATGTATATGATTGGTCTGCAAATTTGATTGGATCATGTAACGCTGTAATGACAAGTATATAAGATGAAATCAACGTGTCAATGTTCAGTTCATGATATTCTTTTATCGTGAGCCCTGTGAATTTCACAATGCAATAAATCTACCAAAGAGACTTCATTGTTCTTCAATTATTTGAATGGCCGCTACATTCTGGAGGTTCCACCGAGATCAATCCAACATTGACACACGAAGAAGGAAGGTGGACTGGTGCCGGGGTACCTGGATCAATCGTGGCCACAGGTAGGAGCTGTTATCTTAATTCTGCTCCATGTGTCCCTGCCTCGGTCCGCTGCCTTTGTGTGTTATTGTTGGTTTGTAACTCTTTGAAGTCTTTTTGGAGATTGTGAGTATGGAACCAAATTGAATTTATCTGCATTTTATTACCAGTTACAGTGATTTGTATAAAATTTTAGGACTGAAATTTCTGTTATCATAGTTACAGATCACAATGGGATCTTTTGTCTGCCATATCTTGCTAAATTCAGAGTGAAGTCTGCGAGTGATTGTGAGTGAGATTGGCCGAGGCTTCACGCCGGCAGAGTCTGGACAGGGCCCAGGTAGGAGAGAGGCTCCGGTTAAACTCTCCTATGCTGGATAATATCAGGGATACTCACCCACTGTGAAAAGCACCTTGTACACAAAAAGGCCAAGCTTAGCAGAGTGTGGAACACGTGTGCCTGTTCAGAGCCGTGGCACCTGACGAGGTGGTGAGGTTTCCTAAGTGGAGTAATATCTCTATAAACAAGGGGAGCGTCCCTGTTTACCATTGTATTGGACATTGAGGCTGGACTTTAAAATAAAGATTAGCCATTACAATGGGTCAACAGATGTCCACACCGAAGGGCTCTTCTATGTTAGAGATCCCGCACGGCAGTCCAGCAAGTGTGATGTATCAGAGATATGGAAGTGTGGCTGTAAAATTTCTCAGGAAATGGCATACAAAACAACCTGAAATACCTGAGATAGGAACCTTTGATATGCAGAAATGGACAGACTTAAGGGGTAAAATAAGAAAAAGGGAGGAGTGGAAAGCTTACACACTATGGCTGGAGGCATCTAATGTAACCCCGCCACAAGCCTATGTTGCACAAATGTCCTGTCATGTAAATAATGAAGGAACGTTACAATTACAACCCAGGCATGCTTCCCCACGGGTAGTGCAGGCAATGCCAGTAAAGACACTAGAACAAGAAAGCCCAGACCCACTAGAACACATACTCCCAGCAATGATGGCACTGGCTGGTGTCCCAAGTGCCCCTCCAGTACAGGAGAAGAAAAAGGTAATAAAGGCTCTAGTAAACCCCAAGACTGGGAAGCATGACACTTACTTGGTGGGGGAAGATGGGATTTGGGTAGCGCAGATGGATTTGTTTGATGGGGATGGCGACTCTACTGGAATTTACGTTTATGACCCCCTCAGTCAGACATACAAAGCTCAGTACAATAACATAGGTGGTGAAACTGTCACACACACTTTATGCAAAAACACGCAGGGAAATTTAGTTCCTTATGAAGACAAATTACCAGTAATGGGAGCGCATTTTGCAGACATACACCCATCGAACATTTTGGCTTCTGGCACTCGTAGCACATCCACCCAGGGCAAACCACTTGCAACAATGCCTCTGAGAGTGGTAACTACAGATCGGGGTGCACAGTGGTCCATACATGTTCCTTGGTCAAAGGCTGAATTACACCAAATTTGCACAGAATTAGCAGATTATAGATCAAAGCCAGCAGAAGTCAAAACCAAACTCAAGCGCCTGTACAAAGTACATCAACTAACACATAGTGACATGGCACAATTATTTACTGCTTTGCTCACAACTGAAGAATACAAGAAGCTAACAACGGACCTAGGGTGGGATAAAGAGGGGTTTAAGCCTCCCGTAGACGTTGCTAGAGAAGAACTGGACCAACAGTGGCAACATTTAATGACAGCTTTTACAGAGCAGTTTCCTTGCCAGCCCAATTGGGGAAAAATAATGATGATTAAACAAGGTCCTACGGAAACAGTTAGAGATTATTGGGGCAGATTTATAACTGAGGTCCAAAATTATGGAGGCATTGAAGATATATTTAAGGAGGAAGTGCTTCAGCCCATGTTATCTGGAGCTCTTGTGGAAGGTCTTAAGCCTCAGGTAAAAACCCGTTTGACCATCAATGATCCTCTATGGCGCAAAAAGGGTCCAGAAGATCTGGTCACTCTTGCAATATACCATGAGGACAATTAGGTGGTCAAGAAATTGAACACAGAAACCAAGCTCATGAACCTACAGGTCAAAGCTGCACAAGCCACCTGTGACCTAGCTAATAGACCAATTGATTATAGCATGGGTGCCAGGCGATCATCAGACAGATCGCAACTTACTTGTTACAATTGTCAAAGGAAAGGACACTTTGCAAGGGACTGCAGACGCCCTAAGAAACCAAGGCAGTCCCAGGCAAAGAAGGGCACCACTGAAAGTGATGAGGATTTACAATGACAGAATACTGCAGCTCCCGTGAAGACCATGACTGTAATACCTTGTAACTCTCAAGAACCTACTATTGATTTAAAGATTGGAGATTCTAAACATTCTTTCCTGATTGACACGGGTGCTGCACGATCCCTGATAGCGGACAAGGTCACTCTACCTACCACAAACATAGTTGTACATGCAGTAGGTGTGGCAAACAAAGTAATCCCCTTAAGGGAGACACAAGATGTAAAAGTAACAGTTGGACCCTTAACAAGTGACTCCTTCTTGTTAGCAGCTGATGCCCCCACAAATTTATTGGGGAGGGATTTACTGTGTAAATTGGGATGCACAGTATTTTGCACTCCAGATGGGGTATACCTACAGGTACCAGATTCCAACAAAGACTTGGTTACCGATGCACTGCTCAGTGACCCTCCCTCTACAGAAAGGGTGGAACTGAATACCTTGGGTGTACTCCCCCCTGAAGTGTCTGAAATGTTATCAACAATTCTAGACCAGCTGTGGACCACGGGCTCCAACAATGTGGGGAAAATCCTGAATGCCCCACCAATAAGAGTCAAGCTCAAAGCAGGAGCAGTAATTCCCAGTAGACCACAATACCCCTTAAAGCCAGAAGCTGAGCAGGGGGTGTTCCCAGTAATCCAAGAATTACTACAACAGGGGTTGTTGGTTAAAACCCAGAGCCAGGCCAATACGCCCATCTTCCCGGTGACAAAGAGTAATGGGCGTGGTTATCGCTTAGTTCAGGACCTGAGGGCAATTAATGCAATCGTTGAACCCTTGCACCCAGTGGTACCAAACCCAGCTACCATATTAATGCAGATCCCCGCAGACAGCACTCATTTTTCAGTGGTTGATCTGTGTTCAGCATTTTTCTCCATACAAATACATCCAGACAGTCAATACCTTTTTGCATTTACCTATAGAGGTAACCAGTACACCTGGACAAGGATGGTGCAGGGGTATCTAAATAGCCCGACAATTTTTAGCCAGTCCCTTGCTGAAAACCTCCAAAAACTCATCTTTCCAGGTGGATCTACATTGATTCAGTATGTAGATGATTTGTTACTTTGTTCCCCAGATTTTGAAACATCACTTAAAGACACAGCTGAGCTTTTAAGGTTCCTTGCAATAAATGGACACAAGGTGTCCAAAGACAAATTGCAACTATGTCAAACAAAGGTGTCATATATAGGCCACTGTTTATCTGAAGGCCTCAGACACCTGTCCCCAGATAGGATTGTAGCCATCCAAAACATAAGGTTGCCCATCAACAAAAGAAAGCTAAGGGTTTCCTAGGAATGGTGGGTTACTGTAGAAACTGGGTACCTAACTACTCACAGCTAACTGCACCCTTGTATGAGCTGACCAAGGCTTCTGTACCAGAGCCCCTCATACATACAGAACAAACAACTATGTCATTTCAACAACTTAAAGATGACCTGACAGCGGCCCCTGCTCTGGGGCTGCCTAACTATAAACAAGTATTTTCTCTCTTTTGTCATGAACACCTAGGCCATGCCACAGGTGTCCTTACACAGTTTCATGGGGAAAAGCAAAGACCTGTTGCTTATTACAGTGCACAATTAGACCCAGTAGCACGTGGCCTACCTGTTTGCCTGCGAGCCATAGCAGCACCTGCACTGCTGGTAGACAAGTAAGCAGACATTGTATTGGGCTGTGATCTAAAAGTTTATGTTCCCCATGCCGTAGCAGCCCTGCTTACCTGCCAAAAGACAAGACATGTCACTGCAGCACGCCTGACAAAGTGGGAATTAGCCCTCATTATGCCCACAAACATCACCCTCATTAAGTGCAATATTTTAAACCCTGCAACACTTTTACCGGTAAATGAAACTGATGAGTTTCAGAGAGAGGAATAGGGGGTAGTAGAACAACATGTCCCACATGATTGCTTAAAATATGTTGATGAGCAATCCACCCCTAGGGTGGACCTGGAGGAAACACCACTCCAGAACCCTGATCTGGTTTACTATGTTGATGGTAGTTGCCACAGACAAACAGAAACGGGTGCTACTCAATCAGGATATGCTGTGGTGGATGACACACAAACCGTTTTTTCCTCCCCACTTCCACCACCACACTCAGCACAGTTGGCTGAGCTCAAAGCTTTAACTAAAGCATGTCAACTAGCTAAAGGAAAGACTGTAAATATATATACAGACAGCAGGTACGCGTTTGGTGTTACACACGATTTTGGTGAACTGTGGAAACACAGAGACTTCCTAACAGCAACAGGCAATCCGATTGCACATGCGGAGGCAGTAAAAGAATTACTAAATGCTATACAACTGCCCTCACAGATAGCAGTTATTAAATGTCAAGCTCACATGACTGGCCATGATGAAGTTGCAAAAGGGAACAGAAGGGCAGATGCTGCAGCAAAAGTGGCAGCCCAACAAAAGGTTATAGTGGAAAATGTTTGTATGGTAACTGATGTATGTATACCAAGTGAACAAACATTAATTGATATGCAAAAAGTTTGTGATTTACAGGAAAAGACCAAGTGGGAAAGTGCAAAGTGTACCCAAGACAACAAAGGCCTGTGGCACAGCTCTGAAGGTAAGCCTGTTACCCCTAAGTCACTCTTGCCAGCATTGGCACAGATGTCCCATGGACTGACCCATGCAGGTAAGACAGCCATGATAAGTCTAATCAAGACTTATTGGTATGCACCTGGCTTTGCGCCAGTGGCAACCAAGTACTGTGCTTCTTGCATCACCTGCTTGCAGAAGAATGCTGGAAGAGCAGTTAAAACAATGCCTTCACACATTCCCTAAACAACTGGTCCCTTCCAAATCCTACAAATTGATTACATTCAGCTTCCAAAGGTTAGGATGCTTCAGTATGTTTTGGTTTGTGTCGACACATTTAGCGGTTGGGTAGAGGGATATGCTGTGGCCAGTGCAACAGCAGCAATCACAGCAAAGAAATTGGTACAAGAATTTGTATGTAGGTACGGCATACCATATGTGATATCATCAGACCAAGGTACACACTTTACTGGACTAGTGTTCAAAAAGATGTGCCAGCTTCTTGGCATTAAACAACAGCTACACACCGCGTACCATCCGCAATCTAGCGGCAAAGTGGAACGCTATAACGGGACCATTAAAAATAAGCTGGCCAAAATATGTAAAGAGACCAGCTTGCAGTGGCCAGAAGCATTGCCGTTAGTGTTGCACTCGATCAGAACAACACCAAGGGGGGAGTTGAACATTTCTCCGTATGAAATACTGTTTGGAAAATTGCCCAATGTTACTATTGCACCCGCATATGAACTCAGTAAAACAAATGACTTAACTGTGAACTATCTTATTTCATTAAGCAACCAGCTAAAGAAGATCCAAGCTACCGTGACCAGCACACAACCGATCCCTGTGGAAGGTGCTTGTCATAATCTACAACCTGGTGATGAGGTGATGGTCAGAAATTTCCTGAGATCGGGCTCGCTGACAGACCGGTGGGAAGGACCTTACCAAGTCTTGTTGACAACCCCAACTGCTGTTAAGATTAAGTAGAACACTTCGTGGATCCACTACACCCACTGCAGAAAAGTCACGCCTCCTGAGACAGCACATGTGGAAGATATTCTCCAAGACTCCTCTGCACTTCACCAGTAAAACCAGCAAGTGAGTGGTTCGGGCATAATAATCCCTTGAGCCACTTGCCAACGCAGTATCTCTGTGGAGGGTACATAACTCCTAGAAGAGTACTGTGAAGATCAAGGACAACACAGACAATGCTGAACAGGATGATGCGGATAGGCCAAAGGCCAGACCGTGGACTATGGTGGTGCATTCTCTCATGGGCATGTCTGATTACAATCATACTCAATGTGCTTGAGTGTTGTATATACATTCCAGGGTCTGTTAACAATGTGACCAGTAAAACAGGTAATGTAACAGTTTACAATGAAATGTTATTCAAGACACGTGTGTGTAGGGCCTTACAAAAGACTAATTATGGAGGAGAATTTACAGGTAATTCCATGATAGCAATGCACAGTAAAATTGCAAAGGCTCTCAACACAAGCAAATGTTGGATTTGTACCCACCTACCCATCAGTGTAGATGCAGGTATACCCCTCCTGGCTCATTACATAAGCACAACAGACATGATAGACAGAGATTGGTCCTGCCATAAGCGAAAGAATGGTAGTCACATTTGTGCCAATAAGACACCTAAAGTACAGAATATAGTAGACTTCCCATATTTGGATGTTTCAAACAGAGGTCTGCTGCATTCACCTGCTCTACAGGTAACCGCAGCCACAGGGAGGCCTGAATTTTGTTTAAGTGTCAATTCAAAGCCAGGCAAGTACACGTTAAGTAGGAAGAAAATTACAGTCAGGGTGAAAAGACAAAACCTGGGATATACTAACTGTACTGGAGCCACATTTGTAGTTCAAAAGTCAAATAAGTGTACACTGACAAACCTCAAACACTGTTGGCATTCAATAGATAAAGATGGAGTATTAACACCTAATAACACCCTAGACCAGTTACTGCATGATGGGTGTACTCTTGATAACAGCACGTGTAGAGATGTCAATGGCAATAACACTGGGTATTTTATGATATACATAGGACTCATTTACACTAAAATATTGGGAATGCCCCTGCCTAAGGGTATGTATTGGATTTGTGGTAAATGGGCATATTCATGGATTCCTTTAGGTGCCAAAGGACAATGTGTGCTCAACTATGTAGTCCCCTTAGTGAGAGCCACTACTAAGCTGGATCAATACCCAAGGAATATCCCTGTAGAACATGATTTAGTGTCAAGTGACTTTACATATTTGAGACATCAAAGCAAAAGAGAAGTGAAGAAAGGGGATGTATCTTTCAGATTTTCTGATGGTGAACGTACAGCTGGAACCCTGTTTCCTCTGTCCACTATCTATCTTGTGGAAAAGGCGGTGTCCCAAACCTTAACGGTACTAGATCAGATGGTAGGGGAATTGGTAGTTTCAATCAATCAATCAATCAATCAGACAGTGGAAGAGCTGGCTCAAGTAAGAAAAGTGGCTTTACAAAATAGGATGGCACTGGATCAGCTGTTGGCAGCAGAAGGGGGTACGTGTGCAGTAGTAGGACAAGAATGTTGTACTTATATTGAAGATCACAGAGCTGAAATAGGTGCTCATCTGAGCAAGGTGGGAGAGTTGCAGCAGGAAATGAGAAGGTTAGGTGCTGGTGAAGGTTGGGATCCACTTGGATGGCTAGGAGGAAGTATTGCAAAGCTTTTCTCTGGAATATTGCAGTACATTGTGTTTGTTGCCCTGATTGTAGGAATCATATATCTTACCATCAAGTGTGGACTAGCAGTCTGTGTACAATGTGGTAAAGGATTTAAGAGGTTGAAAGTGCACCATGAAATGACCATTGTGGTGGTAGATGATGAGGTACCACTAGAACAGGTGACTCAGGGAACTAGTCAGGGGCAGCAGGAAAGACAGGTGGTATATGCTGATATGAGCAAGTCTTATGAAAGCTTACAACTCCAGGAACTTGAGCCCATATACCAGGCTTTAGAGGAGGATCAGACAGGTAGGGAAAGTACACAGCTTGGTAATTTTACTTATGAACTGAATAACAGGGTAGGAGTTAATCAGGATGAGTATGTTAGACATGAAATACAAGTGAGTTTCAACTAACTGTGTCAAAACCCTCTTAGCAAACACCGGAAGGTTCCTATAAAAAAATCAGGGATTCCCGTCCGGTGCGGTGAGCATTGGCGCCAGGCCCATCCCCGTGAACCTACCTTTTGCCTATGTTGTGCGTCTACCTAACCCTCATTAGGAATTGTAAAACCGAACCTTCTGATTTGTGTATTAGAATGCCAAGTATATTGGCAGAGAGAGGAATGATATGGATAAGTGAATACAAAATGGAAGCTGGATGTCAGTTTGTCTATTGCTTAAAAGAAACTGTTGTTTTAAATGTGATTTTTATATGTTTGCAGAAACTTTGAATTTTTAGTCAAAACAAGAAGTTAAGGCCAGCTGCGCAGTGTATCATAAGACTGCGGTTAGCTAGTGTTTTGCAAAATAAGGAATTGTATTTTGCAGAATAAAGATAATGAAAAGTAGGTGAAAGGTAAAATGTATTTTGATATTAAACAGTCATAATCACAAGATGTTGAGCTAATTAATTGGAAATCCCCCATAAGGGGAGTATATGAATTAATAATATATTCTGATAAATGAATTGTGATTGGTTTATGTATATGATTGGTCTGCAAATTTGATTGGATCATGTAACGCTGTAATGACAAGTATATAAGATGAAATCAACGTGTCAATGTTCAGTTCATGATATTCTTTTATCGTGAGCCCTGTGAATTTCACAATGCAATAAATCTACAAAAGAGACTTCATTGTTCTTCAATTATTTGAATGGCCGCTACAGAGGGGAGAAAGGTAGACTTACCAGCTGTTGCTGTGGAGATCCACGCATCCAAAGCTTCCCCAAAGAGAGCCTGACCTGTGAAGGGTAGGTTCTCCACACTTCTCCTGGATTCCGCGTCTGCAGACCATTGGCGTAGCCAGAGTCCCCTGCGTGCTGAGGCAGCCATGGACGAAGTCCTCGCAGTCAGATTACCTAGGTCTTTCATGGCCTCCACCATGAAACCCGCAGAATCCTGTATGTTACGTAAAAACAATTCAATGTCACTTCTATCCATAGAATCTAAGTCCACTAGCAATGTGCCTGACCACTTTACTATGGTTTTAGAAATCCAAGCACAGGCAATAGTGCACCTTAATGCCACTCCTGAAGCAGTGTATATGGATTTGAGCGCAGTTTCAATCTTGCGGTCTGCCGGTTCTTTCAAAGCGGTAGACCCCGGGACAGGTAAAACCACCTTTTTAGACAGTCTAGATACAGAAGCGTCTACTATAGGTGGGTTTTCCCACTTTTTCCTATCATCCTCAGGGAAAGGAAAAGCCACAAGAACCCTCTTTGAGATCTGGAATTTTTTCCTGTGGACTCCTCTACCTGTTCAGGTGGTTTGTCAGTAATGTGTAACACATCCCTAATAGCCTCAATCATGAGTTGCACCCCTCTTGTCAGGGAAGCCTCACCCCCCCACAAATCCGCATCACCCTCTGCCGCGTCAGAGTCGGTGTCCGTGTCGACCTGCATAATCTGAGCACCTTTCTTGGACACATCAGGGGATTTTGAGGTAGTGGGGACAGAACCAGGCAAAACCTCCACAGATTGTTTTAAAAATCTGTGATTCAGTCTCATAATGTGCAATCCTAGTAGAAATCTGGGATATCATTACCTTAATAGAATCTACCCACTGGGGCTCGGATTCGGAAGGTTGAGACAAAATATTACATTCATCAGTACACAGTTTCCCCCAAGTACTTCAGAGAAACACAGAGATTGTAGCCAGCACACACAGCGCCCCAGTCGACCGTTACAGAGTAATTGCCTGGCGATGACTGTGTACCTTAATAGATTACACAGTAATTTACAGGCCCCCCCCCCCCTTCTACAACCCCCTGGTACCGCACAGGATAGCTGGAGTCGTGTGGAGGGCAGCGCTCCCTGTCAGCGTCTTTTAGTGATGAACTGCAGGAAGAAAATGGCGCTGGTGAGCTGCTGGGTCCGCTCTGAGGAGAAGCTCCACCCCCAAACAAGGCGCGGCTTCCCGCACTTTACAGGATTATACTGGCCTGAGGCAATGCATTCTTGCAGTAGAACTAACGTCCCTGATAGGAGAGGTGACCAGTTTTTAGGGTATATGCGCTGGCCCAGGGCGCCCCTCACAGCGCCACACCTGATGTACCGCTGAGCCGTCCGGAACGCAGTGTCCGTACTGCGCTCCTACCCTGATGCCGCCATTTACACTGGCTCCCCGCTTGTCTGGTCACTGGTGACACACTCACCACTGCGATCTTCTGGCTCTGTTAGGGGGTGGCGGCAAGCTGCGGGAGTGAGCGGTCGCCTCGGGGGCTAAAGATCATCACCCTCAGGGGGTGGTCTTCTGTATGCCGAATGTCGGGATCCCGGTGCAGAGTATACCGGCGCCGGAATCTTGACACCCGGCATACCGACAACTATTCTCCCCCTGGAGGGAGAATAAAACGCGCGCCACCGTGCCCGCAAAAGGCTCCTTTGCGCTCGCCACGCTGTCGGTATGCCGGCAGTCGGCCTCCCGGCGCCGGTATGCTGGTCGCCGGGAGCCCGAGCGCCGGCATACCGTAAGACACCCCCCTCAGGAGCTTAATGTCCTGTCAGCGGAGATAGTGGCCATTTAACACAACATCATTCTAGCTGGGCTGCATTTGTAAATAATATATGCTGGGAAGCAAATGCAAAATCTATGCAGTCCATTATGGCTCCCAAACGCTATCATTACAGTCCAGGTTGTAAGGATATCCAATCTTGAGCACAGGTGACAATTAGTACATTAGTCAGTTTGATTTACCATTTGGACTCAAGCACGGATAACCTGGACTGTAATGATGGAGTTTAGGAAACTCTCGGGAAATGTCTTCACCGGAACATGAGAAAGGACCAGATGGTTCATTACAAAGCCCTCTTCACTGCCTGCATCAATGTATTGTTTTAGAATAGGCTTCCAACTGGGACATGATGGCTGTTGCCACTGGAAATACTTGTGTGATAATTTGCTTCTGAGCCTGAACACAAGACTGGTCATTGTTCTCTATTCTTTTTTCAACACGCAATTGATTTCTTGCTCTTCTGCATTACATCTGTTCTAAATGCAAGCTCCCAACGTCAGCCATTCCAGGAGGGACAAAATGTTCACTTCCTGTACTTCCCAATTCATATACGCTTGCCATCACCTGTGGTGAAACACCTTTCTTGTCAATTAACTAGTTCAACGCACATAACATCAATCGTAAAATAAGAGGGAAGTCCACTTATACCCCTTTCACACTGACAGTAGCCGAGTCGCACCCGGGAATGTGTACGCAGGTGCTTCCCAGGTGCGACCTGGCTTGAGACCCCTTCAGACTTGCGGCCCGACCCGGCATATTGCCAGGTTGGTGACGTCACCGCTGATGTTACCGGAGGCTGTGCTTGGAGATAATAATCTCCAAGCACCGCCTCCTCCTATGCAGAGAACGGGTGCCGGGTCGCCTTGACCCAGCATACCCGTTCACACTGATGATCCCGGATTCAACCCTGGTCGAGACCTGGGATGAAATGCCGGGACACTCGTCCCGGGATATTGTTCATGTACCCTTTCACACTGAGCAAATTCCCGGGTTGATGCGCGTTCACGTGCAATAACCCGGGAATTTTTTGTCAGTCTGAAAGTGGTACCGGTTGAGTATCCCATATCCAAATATTCCGAAATACGGAATATTCCGAAATACGGACTTTTTGAGTGAGAGTGAGATAGTGAAACCTTTGTTTTTTGATAGCTCAATGTACACAAACTTTGTTTAATACACAAAGTTATTAAAAATATTGTATTAAATGACCTTCAGGCTGTGTGTATAAGGTGTATATAAAACATAAATTAATTGTGTGAATGTACACACACTTTGTTTAATGCACAAAGTTATAAAAAATATTGGCTAAAATTACCTTCAGGCTGTGTGTATAAGGTGTATATGTAACATAAATGCATTCTGTGCTTAGATTTAGGTCCCATCACCATGATATCTCATTATGGTATGCAATTATTCCAAAATACGGAAAAATCCGATATCCAAAATACCTCTGGTCCCAAGCATTTTGGATAAGGGAGACTCAACCTGTATAACAGAACATTTTTGTCCTTCTGGAATGGATATGTAAATGAGTGAGTTTAAATCTCTTCTTGAATCCACAAACTACTGCAAAAGGAAAGACCTGGATTTCAGTTTCCTCTGTTTACAGAATAATTATCTTTAATTACTGTATGTCTACACAGTAACGTTTGCTTCCCTATTAACCCTCTTGTTATCGTGTTTCACCTCCGTTTATACAGTAGTTGGTTTATAGTTACAGCAGCAAACTGTCTGAGGGTGAGAGGAATAATTACCTAAATATATGTTCCAGACCAGCAAATAAAATGTAAAAAGCCACGTATCACTGAAAGAGAACCTATCTATGGCAGGGAATCTGAGTCAGGGCCTATGTTTAGCACCACCTCCGCTAGCTGCCCGCTGTAATATGCATACCTCCCAACTGTCCCGATTTTTGCGGGACAGTCCTGTTTTTTTGGGACTGTCCCACCTGTGGGTCACAGTGTACCACGGTGGAGTGGCAGTTGGGAGGCTCTGTCACTCGCTGCGCTGCTTAGCGGTTAATAGACGCTGTGTGCATGCAATGAGACAAACACAGCATTGAGGATTACACCTCTCTGGGACTGGAAGACCATGGAGAAAAGAGTGCTCTTTATACAATTCAGTTTTGACATGGTCCTGCTAATCTACTGGGCTAGTACTTAGCATATTCAGAGGGTAATTATTTATGTCCTGGACAGATTTATAATTATATGTACAAATATTACTTTATCACCCCTGCTGGAGAGGATTGAGTAGGAGTCTCATTGAGCATTTAACCCATGCTGGGATAGCAGCAAAGAACACGCTATCATTAACTGCTACAGTATTTCTACTAACCAAATCAGCTTGTGTGTAAGGGGCTGTACCTGGCGTAATGTGTGTAAGGGGCTGTACCTGGCGTAATGTGTGTAAGGGCCTCCTACCTGGCGTAATGTGTGTAAGGGCCTCCTACCTGGCGTAATGTGTGTAAGGGCTCTATCTGGCGTAATGTATGTAAGGGTTCTACCTGGCATAATGTGTGTAAGGGTTCTACCTGGCATAATGTGTGTAAGGGTTCTACCTGGCATAATGTGTGTAAGTGCTCTACATGGCATAATGTGTATAAGGGCTCTACCTGGCATAATAGGTGTAAGTGGCTCTAGCTGGGGTAATGAGTGTAAGGGTTCTACCTGGCGTAACATGTGTAAGAGGCTCTACCTGGCGTAATGTGTGTAACAACTCTACCTGGCATAATGTGTGTAATGGCTCTACCTGGTGTAATGTGTGTAAGGGGCTCTTCCTGGTGTAATGTGTGTAAGGGGCTCTTCCTGGTGTAATGTGTGTAAGGGCTCTACCTGGTGCAATGTGTGTAAGGGCTCTACGTGGTGTAATGTGTGTAATGGGCTCTACCTGGTGTAATGAGTATAAGGGCTATACCTGGCATAATGTGTGTAAGGGGCTCTAGCTGGGGTAATGTGTGTAAGGGGATCTACCTGGCATAATGTATCTAAGGGGCTCTATCTATCATAATGTGTATAAGAGCACTACCGTGGCATAAAATGTGTTTAAGGGGCTCTACCGTGGCGTAATGTGTATAAGGGCTCTACTTGGCGTAATGTGTGTGAGGGCTCTACCTGGCGTGATGTGCATAAGGGTACTTTCTGGCATAATGTGTGTAAGGGGCTCTACCTGGTGTAATGTGTGTACGGGCTCTACCTGGCATAATGTGTATAAAGGGGTCTACCTAGCATAATGTGTGTAAAGGGCTCTACCTGGTGTATTGTGTATAAGGGGCTCTACCTAGCATAATGTGTATGAGGGCTCTACCATGGCGCAAAATGTGTTTACGGGGCTCTACCATGGCATAGTGTGTATAAGGGCTCTACTTGACGTAATGTGTGTAATGGGCTCTACCTGGCATAATGTATAAAGGGCTCTACCATGGCGTAATGTGTATAAGGCTCTACTTGGCATAATGTGTGTATGGGCTCTACTGTGGCATCATGTGCGTAAGGGTTTGCGGGGTAATATGAATTGGTACTATTCTGTGGTCACGCCCCTTCCCCATGAAGCCACTCCTCTACATTTTGGCACGTGCCTTTGGCGCGCACTGTCCTATTCTAAATATGGGTGTGGGAACCAATTCTCTTTCCGGCACAGGGCACCAAAATATCTAGTTGTGTGATCTGAGGCATGTGAGAGTGTAAAACACTCGGCGATCTTAACATGAAGCTGAGATTGCATTGAGACTTTTATTAACATCGTCTGAGAAGCTGAGGGGAGAAAGGTAGACTTACCAGCTGTTGCTGTGGAGATCCACGCATCCAAAGCTTCCCCAAAGAGAGCCTGACCTGTGAAGGGTAGGTTCTCCACACTTCTCCTGGATTCCGCGTCTGCAGACCATTAGCGTAGCCAGAGTCCCCTGCGTGCTGAGACAGCCATGGACGAAGTCCTCGCAGTCAGATTACCTAGGTCTTTCATGGCCTCCACCATGAAACCCGCAGAATCCTGTATGTTACGTAAAAACAATTCAATGTCACTTCTATCCATAGAATATAAGTCCTCTAGCAATGTGCCTGACCACTTTACTATGGTTTTAGAAATCCATGCACAGGCAATAGTGCACCTTAATGCCACTCCTGAAGCAGTGTATATGGATTTGAGCGTAGTTTCAATCTTGCGGTCTGCCGGTTCTTTCAAAGCGGTAGACCCCGGGACAGGTAAAACCACCTTTTTAGACAGTCTAGATACAGAAGCGTCTACTATAGGTGGGTTTTCCCACTTTTTCCTCTCATCCTCAGGGAAAGGAAAAGCCACAAGAACCCTCTTTGAGATCTGGAATTTTTTCCTCTGGATTTTCCCAGGATTTTTCAAATAATGCGTTTAATTCCTTAGACGCAGGGAAGGTCATGGAAGCTTTCTTATTGTCTGTAAAGTAAGCCTCTACTACCTGTTCAGGTGGTTTGTCAGTAATGTGTAACACATCCCTAATAGCCTCAATCATGAGTTGCACCCCTCTTGTCAGGGAAGCCTCACCCCCCCCCACAAATCCGCATCACCCTCTGCCGCGTCAGAGTCGGTGTCCATGTCGACCTGCATAATCTGAGCACCTTTCTTGGACACATCAGGGGATTTTGAGGTAGTGGGGACAGAACCAGACAAAACCTCCACAGATTGTTTTAAAAATCTGTGATTCAGTCTCATAATGTGCAATCCTAGTAGAAATCTGGGATATCATTACCTTAATAGAATCTACCCACTGGGGCTCGGATTCGGAAGGTTGAGACAAAATATTACATTCATCAGTACACACAGTTTCCCCCAAGTACCTTCAGAGAAACACAGAGATTGTAGCCAGCACACACAGCGCCCCAGTCGACCGTTACAGAGTAATTGCCTGGCGATGACTGTGTACCTTAATAGATTGCACAGTAATTTACAGCCCCCCCCCCCCCCTTCTACAACCCCCTGGTACCGCACAGGATAGCTGGAGTCGTGTGGAGGGCAGCTCTCCCTGTCAGCGTCTTTTAGTGATGAACTGCAGGAAGAAAATGGCGCTGGTGAGCTGCTGGGTCCGCTCTGAGGAGAAGCTCCACCCCCTAACATGGCGCGGCTTCCCGCACTTTACAGGATTATACTGGCCTGAGGCAATGCATTCTAGCAGTAGAACTAACGTCCCTAATAGAAGAGGTGACCAGTTTTTAGGGTATATGCGCTGGCCCAGGGCGCCCCTCATAGCGCCACACCTGATGTACCGCTGAGCCGTCCGGAACGCAGTGTCAGTACTGCGCTCCTACCCTAATGCCGCCATTTACACTGGCTACCCGCTTGTCTGGTCACTGGTGACACACTCACCACTGCGATCTTCTGGCTCTGTTAGGGGGTGGCGCAAGCTGCGGGAGTGAGCGGTCGCCTCGGGGGCTAAAGATCATCACCCTCAGGGGGAGGTCTTCTGTATGCCGAATGTCGGGATCCCGGTGCAGAGTATACCGGCGCCGGAATCCTGACACCCGGCATACCGACAACTATTCTCCTCGTGGGGGTCCACGACCCCCCTGGAGGGAGAATAAAACGCGCACCACCGTGCCCGCAAGGGGCTCCTTTGCGCTCGCCACGCTGTCGGTATGCCGGCAGTCGGCCTCCCGGCGCCGGTATGCTGGTCGCCGGGAGCCCGAGCGCCGGCATACCGTACGACACCCCCCTCAGGAGCTTAATGTCCTGTCAGCGGAGATAGTGGCCATTTAACACAACATCATTCTAGCTGGGCTGCATTTGTAAATAATATATGCTGGGAAGCAAATGCAAAATCTATGCAGTCCATTATGGCTCCCAAACGCTATCATTACAGTCCAGGTTGTAAGGATATCCAATCTTGAGCACAGGTGACAATTAGTACATTAGTCAGTTTGATTTACCATTTGGACTCAAGCACGGATAACCTGGACTGTAATGATGGAGTTTAGGAAACTCTCGGGAAATGTCTTCACCGGAACATGAGAAAGGACCAGATGGTTCATAACAAAGCCCTCTTCACTGCCTGCACCAATGTATTGTTTTAGAATAGGCTTCCAACTGGGACATGATGGCTGTTGCCACTGGAATACTTGTGTGATAATTTGCTTCTGAGCCTGAACACAAGACTGGTCATTGTTCTCTATTCTTTTTTCAACACGCAATTGATTTCTTGCTCTTCTGCATTACATCTGTTCTAAATGCAAGCTCCCAACGTCAGCCATTCCAGGAGGGACAAAATGTTCACTTCCTGTACTTCCCAATTCATATACGCTTGCCATCACCTGTGGTGAAACACCTTTCTTGTCAATTAACTAGTTCAATGCACATAACATCAATCGTAAAATAAGAGGGAAGTCCACTTATACCCCTTTCACACTGACAGTAGCCGGGTCGCACCCGGGAATGTGTACGCGGGTGCTTCCCAGGTGCGACCTGGCTTGAGACCCCTTCAGACTTGCGGCCCGACCCGGCATATTGCCAGGTTGGTGACGTCACCGCTGACATTACCGGAGGCTGTGCTTGGAGATAATAATCTCCAAGCACCGCCTCCTCCTATGCAGATAACGGGTGCCGGGTCGCCTTGACCCAGCATACCCGTTCATACTGCTCCACATCCCGGGACGATCCCGGATTCAACCCTGGTCGAGACCTGGGATGAAATGCCGGGACACTCGTCTCGGGATATTGTTCCTGTACCCTTTCACACTGAGCAAATTCCCGGGTTGATGCGCGTTCATGTGCAATAACCCGGGAATTTTTTGTCAGTCTGAAAGTGGTACCGGTTGAGTATCCCATATCCAAATTTTCCGAAATACGGAATACAGGTTGAGTATCCCATATCCAAATATTCCGAAATACGGAATATTCCGAAATACGGACTTTTTGGAGTGAGAGTGAGATAGTGAAACCTTTGTTTTTTGATAGCTCAATGTACACAAACTTTGTTTAATACACAAAGTTATTAAAAATATTGTATTAAATGACCTTCAGGCTGTGTGTATAAGGTGTATATGAAACATAAATGAATTGTGTGAATGTACACACACTTTGTTTAATGCACAAAGTTATAAAAAATATTGGCTAAAATTTATGTAACATAAATGCAAGTTATAAAAAATATTGGCTAAAATTTATGTAACATAAATGCATTCTGTGCTTAGACTTAGGTCCCATCACCATGATATCTCATTATGGTATGCAATTATTCCAAAATACGGAAAAATCTGATATCCAAAATACCTCTGGTCCCAAGCATTTTGGATAAGGGATACTCAACCTGTATAACAGAACATTTTTGTCCTGGAATGGATATGTAAATGAGTGAGTTTAAATCTCTTCTTGAATCCACAAACTACTACAAAAGGAAAGACCTGGATTTCAGTTTCCTCTGTGTACAGAATAATTATCTTTAATTACTGTATGCCTACACATTAACGTTTGCTTCCCTATTAACCCTCTTGTTACCGTGTTTCACCTCCGTTTATACAGTAGTTGGTTTATAGTTACAGCAGCAAACTGTCTGAGGGTGAGAGGAATAATTACCTAAACATATGTTCCAGACCAGCAAATGAAATGTAAAAAGCCACGTATCACTGAAAGAGAACCTATCTATGGCAGGGAATCTGAGTCAGGGCCTATGTTTAGCACCACCTCCGCTAGCTGCCCGCTGTAATATGCATACCTCCCAACTGTCCCGATTTTTGCGGGACAGTCCTGTTTTTTTGGGACTGTCCCACCTGTGGGTCACAGTGTCCCACGGTGGAGGGGCAGTTGGGAGGCTCTGTCACTCGCTGCTCTGCTTAGCGGTCAATAGACGCTGTGTGCATGCAATGAGACAAACACAGCATTGAGGACTCCACCTCCCCGGGACTGGAAGGCCATGGAGAAAAGAGTGCTCTTTATACAATTCAGTTTTGACATGGTCATGCTAATCTACTGGGCTAGTACTTAGCATATTCAGAGGGTAATTATTTATGTCCTGGACAGATTTATAATTATATGTACAAATATTACTTTATCACCCCTGCTGGAGATGATTGAGTAGGAGTCTCATTGAGCATTTAGCCCATGCTGGGATAGCAGCAAAGAACGCGCTATCATTAACTGCTACAGTATTTCTACTAACCAAATCAGCTTGTGTGTAAGGGGCTCTACCTGGCGTAATGTGTGTAAGGGCCTCCTACCTGGCGTAATGTGTGTAAGGGCTCTATCTGGCGTAATGTGTGTAAGGACCTCCTACCTGGCATAATGTGTGTAAGGGGCTGTACCTGGCGTAATGTGTGTAAGGGCCTCCTACCTGGCGTAATGTGTGTAAGGGCTCTATCTGGCGTAATTTATGTAAGGGTTCTACCTGGCATAATGTGTGTAAGGGTTCTACCTGGCATAATGTGTGTAAGTGCTCAACATGGCATAATGGGTATAAGGGCTCTACCTGGCATAATAGGTGTAAGGGGCTCTAGCTGGGGTAATGAGTGTAACAACTCTACCTGGTGTAATGTGTGTAACGGCTCTACCTGGTGTAATGTGTGTAAGGGGCTCTTCCTGGTGTAATGTGTGTAAGGGGCTCTTCCTGGTGTAATGTGTGTAAGGGCTCTACCTGGTGCAATGTGTGTAAGGGCTCTATGTGGTGTAATGTGTGTAATGGGCTCTACCTGGTGTAATGAGTATAAGGGCTATACCTGGCATAATGTGTGTAAGGGGCTCTAGCTGGGGTAATGTGTGTAAGGGGATCTACCTGGCATAATGTGTGTAAGGGTTCTACCTGGCATAATGTGTGTAAGTGCTCAACATGGCATAATGGGTATAAGGGCTCTACCTGGCATAATAGGTGTAAGGGGCTCTAGCTGGGGTAATGAGTGTAACAACTCTACCTGGTGTAATGTGTGTAACGGCTCTACCTGGTGTAATGTGTGTAAGGGGCTCTTCCTGGTGTAATGTGTGTAAGGGGCTCTTCCTGGTGTAATGTGTGTAAGGGCTCTACCTGGTGCAATGTGTGTAAGGGCTCTACGTGGTGTAATGTGTGTAATGGGCTCTACCTTGTGTAATGAGTATAAGGGCTATACCTGGCATAATGTGTGTAAGGGGCTCTAGCTGGGGTAATGTGTGTAAGGGGATCTACCTGGCATAATGTGTCCAAGGGGCTCTATCTAGCATAATGTGTATAAGAGCACTACCGTGGCATAAAATGTGTTTAAGGGGCTCTACCGTGGCGTAATGTGTATAAGGACTCTACTTGGCGTAATGTGTGTGAGGGCTCTACCTGGTGTAATGTGTGTTAGGGGCTTTACCTGGCGTGATGTGCATAAGGGTACTTCCTGGCATAATCTGTGTAAGGGGCTCTACCTGGTGTAATGTGTGTAAGGGCTCTACCTGGCATAATGTGTATAAAGGGGTCTACCTAGCATAATGTGTGTAAAGGGCTCTACCTGGTGTATTGTGTATAAGGGGCTCTACCTAGCATAATGTGTATGAGGGCTCTACCATGGCGCAAAATGTGTTTACGGGGCTCTACCATGGCATAGTGTGTATAAGGGCTCTACCATGGCGTAATGTGTATAAGGCTCTACTTGGCATAATGTGTGTAAGGGCTCTACTGTGGCATCATGTGCGTAAGGGTTTGCGGTGTAATATGAATTGGTACTATTCTGTGGTCACGCCCCTTCCCCATGAAGCCACTCCTCTACATTTTGGCACGTGCCTTTGGCGCGCACTGTCCTATTCTAAATATGGGTGTGGGAACCAATTCTCTTTCCGGCACAGGGCACAAAAATATCTAGTTGTGTGATCTGAGGCATGTGAGAGTGTAAAACACTCGGCGATCCTAACATGAAGCTGAGATTGCATTAAGAGACTTTTATTAACAAATACTGCTCAACGGTTTCTAATCAGTTAATTGCATAGTAACTAATCAGAAATTTGTTCAAGAAAAAAGGATTCTAATTACCGGTAAATCCTTTTCTCGTAGTCCGTAGAGGATGCTGGGGTCCATATTAGTACCATGGGGTATAGACTGGTCCACCAGGAGCTATGGGCACTTTAAGACTTTGATAGTGTGGGCTGGCTCCTCCCTCTATGCCCCTCCTACCAGACTCAGTCTAGAAACTGTGCCCGAGGATATGGACAACTTCGAGAGAAGGATTTTACACAGGAAGTGGCGAGATTCAAACCAGCTCACACATACAAGGCAAACCAAGCTAACCAGCTTGAAAACTCAGCAACGGCTGAACAATGGCCCTCATTCCGAGTGGATCGCTCGCTAGCTACTTTTATCAGCCATGCAAGCGCATAGTCGCCACCCACAGGGGAGTGCATTTTAGCATAGCAGGAGTGCGAACTCCTGTGCAGCAGAGCAGCTGCAAACACATTTTGTGCAGAACAAGACCAGCCCTGTAGTTACTTATTCTGTGTGATGAATGCTGCGACGAATGACACGGTAATGACGTCAGATACCCGCCTAGCAAACGCCCGGCCATGCCTGCATTTTTCCAAACACTCCCAGAAAACGGTCAGTTGCCACCCAGAAACTCCCACATCCTGTCAATCTCCCTGCGTTCGCCAGTGCGACTGAAAGCGTCGCTAGAACCTGTGCAAAACCACGATGCTCTTTGTACCCGTACGCCGCGCGTGCACAGTTCGGTGCATATGCATGCGCAGTTTTGCCATTTTTTTAACTGATCGCTACGCAGCGAACAACGGCAGCTAGCGATCAACTCGGAATGAGGACCAATATTACTTAACCGTGTAAGAAAAACAGTACTTAACCAAGAACAAAGCAGTACTGAACTAAGTAACCTCTGCAGGATCACGAAGCGCTGGGCGGGCGCCCAGCATCCTCTACGGACTACAAGAAAAGGATTTACCGGTAGGTAATTAACATCCTATTTTCTCTTGTGTCCTAGAGGATGCGGGGGTCCATATTAGTACCATGGGGATGTACCAAAGATCCCAGAACGGGAGGGAGAGCGCGGAGGCTCCTGCAGAACCAAATAACCAAACTATAGATCCTCAGAGGCCAAAGTATCGAACTTGTAGAACTTAGCAAACGTGTTCGACCCAGATCAAGTAGCCGCTCAACAAAGCTGTAAAGCCGAGTCACCCCGGGCAGCCACCCAGGAAGAACCCACCTTGCGAGTAGAGTGGGCCTTAACAGATTTTGGACACAGCAATCCTGCTGTAGAATATGCATGCTGGATAGTGACCCTGATCCAGCGAGAGATCGTCTGCTTAGAAGCAGGACACCCAATTTTCTTGGGATCATGCAGGACATACAGAGAGTCCGATTTTCTGTGACGAGCAGTCCTCTTCACATAGATTTTCAGAGCCCTTACAACATCCAAGGACTTTGACGGAATTGAGGAGTCAGTAGCAACTGGCACCACAATAGGTTGGTTGATATGAAAAGCCGACACAACCTTTGGAAGGAATTGCTGACGTGTCCGTAGCTCAGCTCTATCTTCATGGAAGATCAAGTAGGGGCTTTCACAAAACAAAGCCCCCAACTCCAACACACGTCTAGCAGAAGCTAAGGCCAACAAAGTGACAGCCTTCCACATGAGAAACTTGACCTCATCCTCCTGTAGAGCTCGACCCAGTAGGCGGCACAAAGGGAGGCTGGATGCGCAAAACCCCTTTCAAGAAAGTCTGAATCTCAGGGAGGGAAGCCAGTTGTTTCTGGAAGAAAATGGATATGGCCGAAATCTGGACCTTTACGGATCCCGACTTCAGGCCAATATCCACACCTTCTTGCAGGAAGAGGAAAAACCGTCCCAGTTGAAACTCCACTGTAGGAAACTTCTTGGATTCACACCAAGATACATACTTTTTCCAAATGTGATGGTAATGTTTAGACGTTACTCCTTTCCTAGCCTGTATCAGTGGAGGAATAACCTTGTTCGGAATGCCCTTTCGAGCTAATATCTGGTTTTAAACCCCATTGCCGTCAAACGTAGCCGTGGTAAGTCTTGATAAGCGAACGGCCCCTGTTACAGCAGGTCCTCCCGAAGAGGAAGAGGCCTCGGATCTTCCAGCAGTTGATCCAGAAGATCCGAGTACCATGCCCTTCTTGGCCAGTACGGAGCAATGAGGATTGCCTGAATTCTTGTTCTCTTTATGAGCTTTAGAATCCTGTGAATGAGTGGAAGTGGAGGAAACACGTACACTGACTGGAACACCCACGGAGTCACCAGGGTGTCCACCACCACTGCTTGCGGGTCTCTCGACCTGGAACAGTACCTCCGAAGCTTCTTATTGAGACAGGAGGCCATCGTGTCTATTTGAGGTACACCCCAAAGATTTGTCACCTCCGTGAACACCTCCGGATGGAGGCCCCACTCTACTGGATGGAGATCGTGTCTGCTGAGGAAGTCCGCTTCCCAGTTGTCCACTCCCAGAATGAAGATTGCTGACAGCGCCAACACGTGCCTTTCTGCCCAGAGGATGATTCTTGTTACAGTACCTCTGACATTGCAGCTCTGCTCTTCGTTCTGCCCTGTCGGTTTATGTAGGCCACCGTCGTTACATTGTCCAACTGCACCTGAATGGCCCGATCTTGTAGAAGATGTGCCGCTTGCAGAAGACCGTTGTACACGGCCCTTAGTTCCAGAATGTTGATTGGAAGAATGGATTCCAGACTTGACCACCTTCCTTGGAAGGTTTCCCCTTGGGTGACTGCGCCCCCAACCTCTGAGACTTGCATGCGTGGTTAGAAGGATCCAGTCCTGAATCCCGAACCTGCGGCCCTCTAGAAGGTGAGGCAATTGTAGCCACCACAGGAGTGAAATCCTGGCTTTCGGCGACAGACGTATCCTCTGGTGCATGTGCAGATGAGATCCCGACCACTTGTCCAGGAGGTCCAGTTGGAAGGATCGTGCATGAAATCTTCTGTACTGAAGAGCCTCGTAGGAGGCAACCATCTTCCCCAGAAGGCGAATGCACTGATGAACCGATACACGGGTAGGCTTTAAGACATACCGGGCCATACTTTGGATCACCAATGCCTTTTCCACCAGCAGAAATACCCTCTGCACTTCCGTGTCGAGGACCATCCCCAGGAAAGACCATCTCCTTGTCGGCTTCAAATGTGATTTTGGAAGATTCAGGATCCATCCATGTTCCCTGAGCAGTCGAGTTGTGAGAGCAATGGACTGCAACAACCTCTCCCTGGAAGATGCCTTTATCAGCAGATCAACCAGATAAGGAATTAAATTCACCCCCTGCCTGCGGAAGAGGATCATCATCTCTGCCATTACCTTGGGGAACACCCTCGGTGCTGTGGAGAGGCCGAACGGCAGTGCCTGGAACCGATAGTGACAGTCCAACAGCGCAAATCTGAGATAAGCCTGGTGTGGCGGCCAAATCGGAATGTGGAGGTATGCATCCTTGATGTCCAAGGATACAATAAACTCTCTCTCCTCCAGCCCTGAGATCACCACTCTCAGAGACTCCATTTTGAACCTAAATTCCCGTATTAGTGACTTCATGTTCAAAATTGGCCTGAGCGAACTATACGGTTTCGGTACCACAAAGAAGTTTGAATAGTAACCCTGGTTTCCCAGATGAGGTGGAACTGGAACAATTATATCTGCCCTTTAAAATTTGTGAATGGCTTCCTGAAGGATAGCCCTCTCTGCCAGCAATGCTGGCAGACCTGATTTGAAGAACCTGTGGGGTGGGAGCTCTTGAAACTCCAGTTTGTACCCCTGGGACACAATATCCTGTACCCAGGGATCCAGACCGGACGACACCCAGACGTGACTGAAACGTCTGAGCCTCGCTCCCACCTGCCCGTTCTCCAGGCAGGGAGGTCCACCATCCTGCTGAGGATTTTGAGGACACAGAGGCAGGTTTCTGGTCTTGGGAACCTGCAGGTGCCGTTTTTTTGGATTTAGCTCGGCCACCCCTGAAGAACGTGGTAGGAGTCTTTTACTTTTTCGCTCTTGCAGACCGAAAAGACTACACTGAAGATGTAGAAAAGGGTTTCTTCATTGTCTGAGAAGCTGAGGGGAGAAAGGTAGACTTACCAGCTGTTGCCGTGGAGATCCACGCATCCAAAGCTTCCACAAAGAGAGCCTGACCTGTGAAGGGTAGGTTCCTCACACTTCTCCTGGATTCCGAGTCTGCAGACCATTGGCGTAGCCAGAGTCCCCTGCGTGCTGAGACAGCCATGGACAAAGTCCTTGCAGTCAGATTACCTAGGTCTTTCATGGCCTCCACCATGAAACCCGCAGAATCCTGTATGTTACGTAAAAACAATTCAATGTCACTTCTATCCAAAGTCCTCTAGTAATGTGCCTGACCACTTTACTATGGCTTTAGAAATCCATGCACAGGCAATAGTGCACCTTAACGCCACTCCTGAAGCAGTGAATATGGATTTGAGCGTAGTTTCAATCTTGCGGTCTGCCGGTTCTTTCAAAGCAGTAGACCCCGGGACAGGTAAATCCACCTTTTTAGACAGTCTAGATACAGAAGCGTCTAGTATAGGTGAGTTTTCCCACTTTCTCTTACGTCCTAGAGGATGCTGGGGACTCCGTAAGGACCATGGGGGGGATAGACGGGCTCCGCAGGAGACATGGACACTGGCTCCTCCCTCTATGCCCCTCCTCCAGACCTCAGTTTATTACTGTGCCCAGAGGAGACTGGGTGCATTACAGGGAGCTCTCCTGAGTTTTCCTGAAAAAGAAAGTATTTGTTAGGTTTTTTATATTCAGGGAGCCTGCTGGCAACAGACTCCCTGCAGCGAGGGACTGAGAGGAGAGAAACAGACCTACTTTAACGTCAGGCTCTATTTCTTAGACTACTGGACACCATTAGCTCCAGAGGGAACGGATCGCAGGTCTCACCCTGCAGTTCGTCCCAGAGCCGCGCCGCCGTCCTCCTTACAGAGCCGGAAGATAGAAGCCGGGTGAGTATGAGAAGAAAGAAGACTTCAAAGGCGGCAGAAGACTTCAGATCTTCACTGAGGTAACGCACAGCGGTACAGCTGTGCGCCATTGCTCCCACACAGCACATACAAACGGCAGTCACTGTAAGGGTGCAAGGCACAGGGGGGGGGGGGGGGGGCGCCCTGGGCAGCAATAGGGACCTCAAATGGTGGCATTAACTTACATACAGGCTGGGCACTGTATATAAGAGAGATCCCCCGCCATATTTTGTAATTTTAAGCGGGACCGAAGCCCGCCACTGAGGGGGTGGAGCTTGTTCCTCAGCACTCACCAGTGCCATTTTCTCCACAGCACAGCGCTGAGAGGAAGCTCCCCGGACTCTCCCCTGCTTATCCACGGTTAAAGAGGGTTTGAAAGAAGGAGGGGGGGCACATAATTTGGTGCAAATAAGATATACAGCGCTATCTGGGTAAACATATAGGCCCTCATTCCGAGTTGTTCGCTCGCAAGCTGCTTTTAGCAGCTTTGCACACGCTAAGCCGCCGCCTACTGGGAGTGAATCTTAGCTTATCAAAATTGTGAACGAAAGATTCGCAATATTGCGAAAAGACTTCTCTGTGCAGTTTCTGAGTAGCTCGAGACTTACTCTTCCAGTGCGATCAGTTCAGTGCTTGTCGTTCCTGGTTTGACATCACAAACACACCCAGCGTTCGCCCAGACACTCCTCCGTTTCTCCAGCCACTCCCGCGTTTTTCCCAGAAACGGTAGCGTTTTTTCAAACACTCCCATAAAACGGCCTGTTTCCGCCCAGAAACACCCACTTCCTGTCAATCACATTACGATCACCAGAACGAAGAAAAAACCTCGTAATGCCGTGAGTAAAATACCTAACTGCATAGCAAATTTACTTGGCGCAGTCGCAGTGCGAACATTGCGCATGCGCAGTTAGCGGAAAATCGCTGCGATGCGAAGAAAATTACCGAGCGAACAACTCGGAATGACCACCATAGTGTGTTTTTTCCTGGGTCATTGGCGCTGGGTGTGTGCTGGCATTCTCTCTCTCTCTGGGGTATATTTACTAAGTCCCGATTTTGACCAAGATGGTGTTTTCTTTCAAAGTGTCATCTCGGGAATTTACTAAACTCAATTCACGGCAGTGATGAGGGCATTCGTATTTTTGTTGAAGTCAAAGTAAAAAATTACGAATGAATACACCATCGGTCAAATACGCCTGTTATTTACTAGAACTCGGTAATTTACTAAAATTTGTATTTCACAAACACTGCCGGCAATAGCCAAACACTGCCGTGAAAAAATACAAATCGTAAAAAAAGCAGTTTTAAAACAGACCTGCTTTTTTTTTACCGTGTTCTGATAGTCATGCACGGATCCATGATATCCGTGCATGGTTATCAGTGGGAATGGGTGGGAAATGATGTAAAATTAGAAGAAAAAAATGCGTGGGGTCCCCCCTCCTAAGCAAAACCAGCCTCGGGCTCTTTGAGCCGGTCCTGGTTGAAAAAATATGTGGAAAAAAATGACTGGGGTTCCCCCATATTTAATCAACCAGCACCGGGCTCTGCGCCTGGTCCTGGTGCAAAAAATACGGGGTACAAAAAGCGTAGGGGTCCCCCGTATTTTTTGAACCAGCACCGGGCTCTACTAGCCAGGTACATAATGCCAGAGCCTGGGGACACTTTTATTGTGGTCCTGGGGGCCCTGGCATTACATCCCCAACTAGTTAACCCTGGCCGGGGTACCCTGGAGGAGTGGGAACCCCTTAAATCAAGGGGTCCCCCCCTCCAGCCACCCAAGGGCCAGGGGTGAAGCCCGAGGCTGTCCTCCCCATCCAAGGGCGGCGGATGGGGGGCTGATAGCCAGGTGTAAAAATTCAGAATATTGTTTTTAGTAGCAGTACTACAAGTCCCAGCAAGCCTCCCCCGCAAGCTGGTACTTGGAGAACCACAAGTACCAGTATGCAGTGGAAAACCGGGCCCGCTGGTACCTGTAGTACTACTACTACTAAAAAAATACCCAACAAAAAACAGGACACACACACCGTGACAGTAAAAGTTTATTACATACATGCACACCTACATTTACACATACTTACCTATGTTCAGATGCCGACTCGGCCCACGTCTCGACGTCGATTCCAGGGTACCTGAAAATAAAATTATACTCACCTAAATCCAGTGTGTCGTGTCCTTTTTTAATAATCCAAGTACTTGGCAAAAAAACAAACCGCATACCCGATCCACGCACTGAAAGGGGTCCCATGTTTACACATGGGACCCCTTTCCCCGACTGCCAGGACCCCCCCTGACTCCTGTCAAAGAGGGTCCCTTCAGCCAATCAGGGAGCGCCACGTCGTGGCACTCTCCTGATTGGCTGTGCGCTCCTGTAGTGTCAGTAGCGCACGGCAGAGATACAATGTAGCGCCTATGCGCTCCATTGTATCCAATGGTGGGAACTTTGCGGTCAGCGGTTGACCGCGAGTAACCTCACCGCTGACCGCAAAGTTCCCACCATTGGATACAATGGAGCGCATAGGCGCTACATTGTATCTCTGCCGTGTGCAGCCTCACTGATACTACAGGAGCGCATAGCCAATCAGGAGAGTGCCACGACGTGGCGCTCCCTGATTGGCTGAAGGGACCCTCTTTGACAGGAGTCAGGGGGGGTCCTGGCAGTCGGGGAAAGGGGTCCCATGTGTAAACATGGGACCCCTTTCAGTGCGTGGATCGGGTATGCGGTTTGTTTTTTTGCCAAGTACTTGGATTATTAAAAAAGGACACGACACACTGGACGGGCTCCGCAGGAGACAGGTCACTTTAAGAAAGAATTTGGATACTGGTGTGCTCTGGCTCCTCCCTCTATGTCCCTCCTCCAGACCTCAGTTTGAATCTGTGCCCGGACGAGCTGGGTGCTACTTAGTGAGCTCTCCTGAGCTTGCTAAAAAGAAAGTATTTTGTTAGGTTTTTTTATTTTCAGAGAGATCTGCTGGCAACAGGCTCTCTGCTACGTGGGACTGAGGGGAGAGAAGCAGCCGTACTCACAGAAGATAGGTCCTGCTTCTTAGGCTACTGGACACCATTAGCTCCAGAGGGATCGTACACAGGATCGCACCCTTGGTCGTCCAATCCCGGAGCTGCGCCGCCGTCCCCCTCGCAAAGCCAGAAGTCAGAAGCCGGTGTCTGAAGCAAGAAGACGTCGAAATCGGCGGCAGAAGACTCCAGTCTTCATATGAGGTAGCGCACAGCACCGCAGCTGTGCGCCATTGCTCCCACACTAACCCACACACTCCATTCACTGTAGGGTGCAGGGCGCAGGATGGGGTGCCCTAGGCAGCAATTTAGAACCTCTTGGCAAAAAGCAGCATATATACAGTTGGGCATTGTATATATGCATGAGCCCCCCCCCGTTATTTTACACACAAAACGCGGGACAGAAGCCCGCCACTGAGTGGGTGGGGCTTCTTCCTCAGCACTCACCAGCGCCATTTTCTTTCCACAGCTCCACTGAGAGGAAGCTCCCCAGGCTCTCCCCTGCAGAATCACGGTAGAAAGAGGGTCAAAAGAGAGGGGGGGCACATAATTTTGGCGCAAAAACAGTATATACAGCAGCTACTGGGTTAACACTAAGTTACTGTGTGATTCCTGGGTCATATAGCGCTGGGGTGTGTGCTGGCATACTCTCTCTCTGTCTCTCCAAAAGGCCTTGTGGGGGAACTGTCTTCAAATAGAGCATCCCCTGTGTGTGGTGTGTCGGTACGCTTGTGTCGGCATGTTTGATGAGGAAGGCTATGTGGAAACAGAGCGGGTGCAAATGAACATGGGGTCGCCGCCGACGGCGCCGACGCCCGATTGGATAGATATGTGGAAGGTTTTAAATGATAATGTTAATTCCTTGCATAAAAGGTTGGATAAAGCGGAAGCCTTGGGACAGTCAGGGTCTCAACACATGCCTGATCCTACGTCGCAGAGGCCGTCAGGGTCTCAGAAGCGCCCACTATCCCAAATTGTTGACACAGATATCGACACGGATTCTGACTCCAGTGTTGATGGCGATGAAGCAAAGTTGCAGCCTAAAATGGCTAAAGCCATCCGTTATATGATTATAGCAATGAAAGATGTGTTGCACATCACAGAGGAAACCCCAGTCCCTGACAAGAGGGTTTATATGTATGGGGAGAAAAGGCAAGAGGTGACCTTTCCCCCTTCACATGAGTTAAATGAGTTATGTGAAAAAGCTTGGGAATCTCCAGATAGAAAACTGCAGATTTCCAAACGGATGCTTATGGCGTATCCTTTCCCGCCAACGGACAGGTTGCGCTGGGAATCCTCCCCTAGGGTAGACAAAGCTTTAACACGCTTATCCAAGAGGGTAGCCCTGCCGTCACAGGATACGGCCACCCTTAAAGATGCTGCGGATAGATAGCAGGAGGGTATCCTGAAGTCCATTTACACACATTCAGGTACCTTACTAAGGCCGGCGATTGCGTCGGCCTGGATGTGTAGTGCTGCAGCAGCATGGACAGATACCTTATCTGAGGAACTTGATACCTTGGACAAGGATACTATATTACTAACCCTGGGGCATATAAAAGACGCTGTCCTATATATGAGAGATGCTCAAAGAGACATTAGCCTACTGGGCTCTAGAATAAATGCAATGTCGATTACTGCCAGAAGAGTCCTGTGGACTCGGCAATGGACAGGCGATGCCGACTCGAAAAGGCCCATGGAGGTTTTACCTTACAAGGGTGAGGAATTGTTTGGGGACGGTCTCTCGGACCTGGTCTCCACAGCTACGGCTGGAAAGTCAAATTTTTTGCCATATGTTCCCTCACAGCCTAAGAAAGCACCGTATTACCAAATGCAGTCCTTTCGTTCACAAAAAGGCAAGAAAGTCCGAGGTGCGTCCTTTCTTGCTAGAGGCAGGGGTAGAGGAAAGAAGCTGCACAATACAGCTAGTTCCCAGGAACAGAAGTCCTCCCCGGCTTCCACTAAATCCACCGCATGACGCTGGGGCTCTACAGGCGGAGCCAGGCCCGGTGGGGGCGCGTCTCTGAAATTTCAGCCACAAGTGGGTTCACTCACAGGTGGATCCCTGGGCTATAGAGATTGTGTCTCAGGGATACAAACTGGAATTCGAAGAGATGCCCCCTCACCGTTACCTCAAATCGGCCCTGCCAGCTTCCCCCTTAGAGAGGGAAATAGTGTTAGCTGCAATTCACAAATTGTGGCCATCATTCCGAGTTGTTCGCTCGGTAAAAATCTTCGCATCGCAGCGATTTTCCGCTTAATGCGCATGCGCAATGTCCGCACTGCGACTGCGCCAAGTAAATTTGCTATGCACTTAGGAATTTTACTCACGGCATTTTCATCGTTCTGGCGATCGTAATGTGATTGACAGGAAATGGGTGTTACTGGGCGGAAACAGGCCGTTTTATGGGCGTGTGGGAAAAAACGCTACCGTTTCCGGAAAAAATGCAGGAGTGGCCGGAGAAACGGAGGAGTGTCTGGGCGAACGCTGGGTGTGTTTGTGACGTCAAACCAGGAACGACAAGCAGTGAAATTATCGCAGATGCCGAGTAAGTCTGAAGCTACTCAGAAACTGCTACGAGGTGTGTAATCGCAATATTGCGAATACATCGTTCGCAATTTTAAGATGCTAAGATTCACTCCCAGTAGGCGGCGGCTTAGCATGAGCAAATCTGCTAAAATTCACTTGCGAGCGAACAACTCGGAATGAGGGCCAGTATCTCCAGCAGGGCAGGGGTTACTATTCAACCATGTTTGTGGTACCGAAACCGGACGGTTCGGTCAGACCCATATTGAATTTAAAATCCCTGAACATATACCTGAAAAAGTTCAAGTTCAAGATGGAATCGCTCAGTGCGGTCATTGCAAGCCTGGAGAGGGGGATTTTATTGTGTCTCTGGACATAAAGGATGCTTACCTTCATGTCCCCATTTATCCACCTCATCAGGAGTACCTCAGATTTGTGGTACAGGATTGTCATTACCAATTCCAGACGTTGCCGTTTGGTCTCTCCACGGCACCGAGAATATTTACCAAGGTAATGGCGGAAATGATGGTGCTTCTGCGAAAGCAAGGTGTCACAATTATCCCATACTTGGACGATCTCCTCATAAAGGCGAGGTCCAGAGAGCAGTTGCTGACCAGCGTAGCACGCTCTCGGGCAGTGTTACAACAGCACGGCTGGATTCTGAATATTCCAAAGTCGCAGCTGATTCCTACGACGCGTCTGCCCTTCCTGGGCATGATTCTGGACACAGACCAGAAGAAGGTTTTTCTCCCGACGGAAAAGGCTCAGGAACTCATGACACCGGTCAGAGACCTCTTAAAACCAAAACAGGTGTCGGTGCATCACTGCACGAGAGTCCTGGGAAAGATGGTGGCATCATACGAGGCCATTCCCTTCGGCAGGTTCCATGCAAGGACCTTTCAATGGGATCTGTTGGACAAGTGGTCCGGATCACATCTACAGATGCATCGGCTGATCACCCTATCCCCCAGGGCCAGGGTGTCTCTTCTGTGGTGGCTGCAGAGTGCTCACCTTCTCAAGGGCCGCAGATTCGGCATTCAGGACTGGGTCCTGGTGACCACGGATGCAAACCTCCGAGGGTGGGGGGCAGTCACACAGGGAAGAAATTTCCAGGGTCTGTGGTCAAGTCAGGAGACTTGCCTTCACATCAATATCCTGGAACTAAGGGCCATATACAACGCCCTGAGTCAAGCGGAGACCCTGCTTCGCGACCGATCGGTGCTGATTCAATCAGACAACATCACCACAGTGGCTCATGTAAACCGCCAAGGCGGCACAAGGAGCAGGGTGGCGATGGCGGAAGCCACCAGAATTCTTCGCTGGGCGGAGAATCACGTAAGAGCACTGTCAGCAGTGTTCATTCCGGGAGTGGACAACTGGGAAACAGACTTCCTCAGCAGGCACGACCTCCACCCGGGAGAGTGGGGACTTCATCAAGAAGTCTTCACGCAGATTGCAAGTCGGTGGGAACTGCCACAAGTAGACATGATGGCATCTCGCCTCAACAAAAAGCTACAGAGGTATTGCACCAGGTCAAGAGATCCTCAGGTGATAGCTGTAGACGCACTAGTGACACCGTGGGTGTTCCAGTCGGTTTATGTGTTTCCTCCTCTTCCTCTCATACCCAAGGTGCTGAGAATCATAAGAAGAAGAGGAGTGAGAACAATACTCATTGTTCCGGATTGGCCAAGAAGGACTTGGTATCTAGAGCTGCAAGAAATGCTCACAGAGGACCCATGGCCTCTGCCTCTAAGACAGGACTTGTTGCAACAGGGGCCCTGTCTGTTCCAAGACTTACCGCGGCTGCGTTTGACGGCATGGCGGTTGAACGCCGGATCCTAGCAGAAAAAGGCATTCCGGATGAGGTTATTCCTACGCTGATAAAGGCTAGGAAGGACGTGACGGCTAAACATTATCACCGTATATGGCGAAAATATGTTGCTTGGTGTGAGGCCAGGAATGCCCCTACAGAGGAATTCCAGCTGGGCCGTTTCCTTCACTTCCTACAGTCGGTAGTGACTTTGGGCCTAAAATTGGGTTCCATTAAGGTCCAGATTTCGGCCCTATCCATTTTCTTTCAAAAAGAACTGGCTTCTCTTCCTGAAGTTCAGTCGTTTGTAAAGGGAGTGCTGCAAATTCAGCCCCCGTTTGTGCCTCCAGTGGCACCTTGGGATCTGAACGTGGTGTTGAATTTCCTGAAATCACACTGGTTTGAGCCACTTAAAACCGTGGAGTTAAAATTTCTCACGTGGAAGGTGGTCATGCTATTAGCCTTGGCTTCAGCTAGGCGTGTGTCAGAATTAGCGGCTTTGTCACATAAAAGCCCCTATCTGGTTTTCCATATGGACAGGGCGGAATTGCGGACCCGTCCGAAATTTCTGACAAAAGTGGTGTCATCTTTTCATATGAACCAACCTATTGTGGTGCCTGTGGCTACTCGTGACTTGGAGGATTCCGGGTTACTAGATGTGGTCAGGGCTTTGAAGGTTTATGTAGCCAGAACGGCTAGAGTCAGGAAAACTGAGGAGCTGTTTATCCTGTATGCACCCAACAAGCTGGGTGCTCCTGCTTCAAAGCAGACTATTGCTCGCTGGATCTGTAACACGATTCAGCAGGCTCATTCTACGGCTGGATTGCCGCTACCAAAATCTGTAAAAGCCCATTCCACAAGGAAGGTGGGCTCTTCTTGGGCGACTGCCCGAGGGGTCTCGGCATTACAGCTTTGCCGAGCAGCTACTTGGTCGGGTTCAAACACTTTTGCAAAGTTCTACAAGTTTGATACCCTGGCTGAGGAGGACCTTGTGTTTGCTCATTCAGTGCTGCAGAGTCATCCGCACTCTCCCGCCCGTTTGGGAGCTTTGGTATAATCCCCATGGTCCTTACGGAGTCCCCAGCATCCACTAGGATGTTAGAGAAAATAAGATTTTACTTACCGGTAAATCTATTTCTCGTAGTCCGTAGTGGATGCGGACTTCTTCTGCAATACTTGTATATAGTTATTGCTTAAAAAAGGGTTATGTTATGGTTGCATCAGGGTTGATCTGATGCTCCGTTGTTGTTCATACTGTTAACTGGGTAAGTTTATCACGAGTTATACGGTGTGATTGGTGTTGCTGGTATGAGTCTTGCCCTTGATTCCAAAATCCTTTCCTTGTACTGTCAGCTCTTCTGGGCACAGTTTCTTTAACTGAGGTCTGGAGGAGGGACATAGAGGGAGGAGCCAGAGCACACCAGTATCCAAATTCTTTCTTAAAGTGCCCTGTCTCCTGCAGAGCCCGTCTATTCCCCATGGTCCTTACGGAGTCACCAGCATCCACTACGGACTAAGAGAAATAGATTTACCGGTAAGTAAAATCTTATTTTTTTTAGTAGTAGTACTACAGGTACCAGCGGGCCCGGTTTTCCACCGCATGCTAGTACTTGTGGTTCTCCAAGTACCAGCTTGCGGGGGAGGCTTGCTGGGACTTGTAGTACTGCTACTAAAAACAATATTCTGAATTTTTACACTTGGCTATCAGCCCCCCATCCGCCGCCCTTGGATGGGGGGGACAGCCTCGAGCTTCACCCTTGGCCTTTGGGTGGCTGGAGGGGGGGACCCCTTGATTTAAGGGGTTCCCACTCCTCCGGGGTACCCCGGCCAGGGTAAACTAGTTGGGGATGTAATGCCAGGGCCGCCAGGACCACAAGAAAAGTGTCCCCAGGCTCTGGCATTATGTACCTGGCTAGTGGAACCCGGTACTGGTTCAAAAAAATACGGGGGACCCCTACGCTTTTTGTCCCCCGTATTTTTTGCACCAGGACCAGGCGCAGAGCCCGGTGCTGGTTGATTAAATATGGGTGAACCCCAGTCATTTTTTTTCCTCATATTTTTTCAACCAGGACCGGCTCAAAGAGCCCGAGGCTGGTTTTGCTTAGGAGGGGGGACCCCACGCATTTTTTTTTCCGACTTTAAACTATTTTTAATTTTTTTTAAGATGCACAATGAAACCCTGCACAGATCTCACAGATCCGGCCGAGTTTTATTGTTTTAATGTCGGCAGTGTTTTACTATTCACTCCCGTAAAACACTGCCAAAAAATACGAATGACATCGACATCGGAAAACACGAAAATGTAAAATACGACAGCTTAGTAAATTAGTCGGAATAAATTCAAAAAGTTGCAATTTCACACATTCGATGTCATTCGTGTTTGAACTTTAACCTCATTCTGAAAATTACGAATTTTAGTAAATATACCCCTCTGTCTCTCCAAAGGGCCTTGTGGGGGAACTGTCTTCAGATAAGAGGATTCCCTGAGTGTGTGGTTTGTCGGTACGTGTGTGTCGACATGTCTGAGGTAGAAGGCTCTCCTAGGGAGGAGGTGGAGCAAATGAGTGTGGTGTCTCCGTCGACAACGCCGACACCTGACTGGATGGATATGTGGAATGTTTTAAGTGCAAATGTTAATTTATTGCACAAAAGATTAGACAAAGCTGAAGCCAGGGAACATGCAGGGAGTCAACCCCTGCCTGCCCCTATGTCGCAGGGACCTTCGGGATCTCAGAAGCGCCCACTATCCCAAATAGTAGACACTAATACCGACACGGATTCTGACTCCAGTGTCGACTACGATGATGCTAAGTTACAGCCAAAATTGGCTAAAAGTATTCAATATATGATTATTGCAATAAAAGATGTTTTGCATATCACAGAGGACCCCCCTGTCCTTGACACGAGGGTACACATGTATAAGGGAAAGAAAGCTGAGGTAACCTTTCCCCCTCTCATGAGCTTAACGAGTTATGTGAAAAAGCTTGGGAATCTCCAGACAAGAAACTGCAGATTCCCAAAAGGATACTTATGGCGCATCCTTTCCCGGCTAAGGACAGGATACGGTGGGAATCCTCCCCTAGGGTGGACAAAGCGTTGACACGCTTATCCAAAAAGGTAGCGCTGCCATCCCAATATACGGCTACCCTCAGGGATCCTGCGGATCGCAAGCAGGAGGCTACCTTGAAGTCCATTTACACACATTCTGGTACTTTACTCAAACCGGCGATAGCGTCGGCTTGGGTTTGTAGCGCTATAGCAGCGTGGACAGATACCTTATCGACAGAAATTGATACCCTGGATAAGGATACCAGTTTATTAACCCTGGGTCATATTAAAGATGCCGTCTTATATATGAGAGATGCTCAAAGACACATTGTCCTACTGGGTTCTAGAGTAGAGCAGTGGCCTACTGTACTGCACTGCTATATATTATATACTGGTGGTCAGCAAAATTATGCACTGTCCTACTACAATATATATACTGCGCACAAAAACTTAAATGCACCATAGGTATGGATGGATAGTATACTTGACGACACAGAGGTAGATAGAGCAGTGGCCTACTGTACCGTACTGCTATATATTATATACTGGTGGTCAGCAAAATTATCCACTGTTCTACTACTATATATATACTGCGCACAAAAACTTAAATGCACCATAGGTATGGATGGATAGTATACTTGATGACACAGAGGTAGGTAGAGCAGTGGCCTACTGTACCGTACTGCTATATATTATATACTGGTGGTCAGCAAAATTATGCACTGTCCTTCTACTATATATATATATACTGCACACAAAAACTTAAATGCACCACAGGTATGGATAGTATACTTAATGACACAGAGGTATGTAGAGCAGTGGCCTACTGTATCGTACTGCTATATATTATATACTGGTGGTCAGCAACATTATGCACTGTCCTACTACATTGCATATACTGCGCACAAAAACTTAAATGCACCACAGGTATGGATGGATAGTATACTTGACGACACAGAGGTAGGTAGAGCAGTGGCCTACTGTACCGTACTGCTATATATTATATACTGGTGGTCAGCAAAATTATGCACTGTCCTACTACTAAATATATACTGCGCACAAAAACTTAAATGCACCACAGGTATGGATGGATAGTATACTTGACGACACAGAGGTAGGTAGAGCAGTGGCCTACTGTACCGTACTGCTATATATTATATACTGGTGGTCAGCAAAATTATGCTCTGTCCTACTACTATATATATACTGCGCACAAAAACTTAAATGCACCACAGGTATGGATGGATAGTATACTTGACACAGAGGTAGGTAGAGCAGTGGCCTACTGTACCATACTGCTATATATTATATACTGGTGGTCAGCAAAATTATGCACTGTCATACTACTATATATATACTGCGCACAAAAACTTATATGCACCACAGTTATGAATGGGATAGTATACTTGACGACACAGAGGTAGGTAGAGCAGTGGACTACTGTACCGTACTGATATAATTCTGGTGGTCACTGGTCAGCAAAATTCTGCACTGTCCTCCAACTATATACTACAATGCAGCACAGATATGGAGCGCTTTTCAGGCAGAGAACGTATAATACTGGTGGTCACTGGTCAGCAAATCTCTGCACTGTCCTCCTACTATATACTGGTGGTTCCCAGTCCCCACAATAAAGCACACTGAGCACAGATATTTGCAGCACACTGAGCACAGATATGGAGTGTTTTTCAGGCAGAGAACGTAGATATTTGCAGCATACTGAGCACAGATATTTGCAGCACACTGAGCACAGATATTTGCAGAACACAGAGCACAGATATTTGCAGCACACTGGACAAAGAAAGAACTGAGAGGATGCAGACACGTCCTCTCGTTATCATCTCCAAAGCACGAGTGAAAATGGCGGCGAAGCGCGGCTCCTTATATAGAATACAAAACTCGCGAGAATCCGACAGCGGGATGATGACGTTCGGGCGCACTCGGGTTAACCGAGCAATGCAGGAGGATCCAAGTCTGCTCGGAACCGTGCAAAAATGGGTGAAGTTCGGGGGGGGGGTTTGGATCCCGAGGAACCGAACCCGCTCATCACTAATATATATATATATATATATATATATATATATATATATTATATATCACAAAAATACTCTCACACTGCGCTACTTATAATGAAATGCTGAAATTAAAAATAGGCTGCCTGTAATCTCTAAGTTCCCTGTTAGGAGGAACTCTTGTGTGTAGAAATGTGAGACAATAGAAGTAATGGCGCCAATGGGCTCGTATCAACACCCAAATTGAAAACAGACCTTTATAAAGTTTTACAGATAAATTTTGTTCAATAACATATAATAACATGTATAAAAATGTATTTATAAAAGCATAAGCTCAAAACCAGTGTCCATAATTATACAGAGTTGATACATTTAAATTTGTTGCACACTTTGAACAATAAACTTGTAGTGATGAGGAAAGATGTAGATATGTCACTACAATTTCCTCCTTCTCCTTATTGTAGATTCAGAGGTAACATCAAACAATAGGTAGATAAATAACAAATACGTTTCGTCTTGTTCCAAGACTTCATCAGGGGTAAAATCTATAATTGTAGAACAATATATCAAAACATTGTACAGCAATAAACCATCTTTAGCTCTAACATAACATGACATATTTGTATCTACAGGACATGACATAACAATATGAGGAAGGAAAAAAAAGAAAAATGGAGAAAAGGAAAAAAGGAACAAAAAGGCACATAGTTTAAAAAAACATACCTCATCTACTTAGTAAATATTGTTTGTGCATAAATAATCATTCATGGATGTTTGAACAAAGAATCCAATATTTCACTGGATTGGTATAGCAAGGACCAGGCCTAATTGGAAAACATTTAATTACATTTGTTATTATAGAGTTGCACTCTTTTTAGGAAATAATTAGAAGTATCCCAGTGGTTCAGCACGTACCTCATAAATCATCAGCTTGAACCTGACATTCAGGTACTTGAGTGTGGAAGAAATTCATAAAGGTATAGAGTCTAACCCGTTCAAACACGTAAGGAACCTGATAGATTAATTAATTTGGTATCAATTAAAATATTCAGATTTGTTTATAAGAATACCAAAGGGTGCAAAAACTCCCATCTAATAAATAAACAACCATACTCCTAATTATGGAGTGGTCTAATATCACTGGTAGATTCCCTAACCAATATAAGTAAGTAAATAGATCATATGATTCTCCAAAAATGATTTCCATACACGATCAATTTCAAATCAATGAATAACAATGACCCAGAACTACCTCTGTTATCTACCAGTGTAATAAATAAATCTATTAGGTACCTATTCTAGATGATATAATTATTTATAAATGGTATCAATAACCAATAATTATAATTTAACATGTGGGGAAATAAATAAACTACTCATGGCATTATCCATGTATGGTTACATTCATTTTAAGCAATAATTAGAAGAATCCCAATGGTACAATACATACCTCATAAATCAACAGCTTGAACCTGACATTCAGATACTCGAGTGTGAAGGGAATTCATACAGGTATAGAACCTAACCAGTTCAAACACGTAACGAACCTGGTAGATTAGTTAATTTGTTATCAATTACACAATTCAAATTAATTCATAAAGATACCAGTGGGTACAAAAATTCCCACCCAATAAACATATAAATAAATAATCCTTACTCTTGATTAAGGAGTGGTCTATTATTATTGGTAAACTACCAATAGATACTTATGAGTAAGTGTATGAATAATATGACTTGATTTCATACCAAAATAAATTTATCATGCCAGTATAATAAATATACAGATAAAGTGCCTATTCAAAATTATACAATTATTAGTAAACTGTGTTAATAATTAATTAATAATTATAATAATTTATCATGTGATATAAATAATTGATCAAGTTTATACTTGGAATAAATACAAAATATATACCAATAAAGTGGGGCCATCTTCAACAATGGTATTTCAACATATAGTTTACTATTGTGCTAAAAATCACATTAGACCTTACCCTCCAGTGGTGCAGTATTGACAGTCCAGTCTCTGTGTAATGAGACACTGGACTTGAAAACCACCCTTATAAAGGGGAAAGGTAATTACATCATTTCCCCTATCGTGTGATTGGTGCAACAAAAATGTGTTCTTATTTTATATATGGAATGTGAATTACTTTTAGCCTAAGGTGCTTTAAACTTAAGGTTTCAATAGGTAGAAGTAGATAAATCTAACGTCCTTTTATATAAATAATTCCTAAAAGAGAAAGAACTTAATTATTACTGTCTCCCATAATGCCTTTCATCATTATTTTTACTAGAGTTACAGCCTACTATATGTAACCAATGGGATACCATCAGGGGCGGGGAACTGGGTTTTACATTGTACATATACTAACTCTGTAATACACTATTTCCGAGTTTGCCAATAACATTACACTCATGTTATGGGGCTAACACAGTCCCCACACATGTTGCAAACTGAACCGATCCCCTATTGTAGCTCCCCGCTGGTCACACAGCATGCCGCTGGAGCGGGACTGCTTGCGTTCCAGTGCCATGCTGATTTGCGTTCAATGGGGCCGGAAATAACCTCTATTGGTCTGATCCGATCACTTGATCATAGACACATGATCGGAGCAGTGGTCCGCTATTCCAGCCTGGTGACCTAGAATACTGGCATCGTCAGCGGTCTCCACAGCTTGTTTGACACCCCTTACTAATAAACTTTATAGTGTTCAGAGGAGGCGTTGTTGGATGACAATATATAAGGGATAAAGGTTGTATAGAACCCTACCAATAGACTCCATGGTTGCTGAGTATCCTACACTAGCGCCATCTGTCTTACCATTACTATAAATACTTTAAACATAATTAAACAAAACAGGTTCCCATACATTAAATACCAGCATTATAAGCTATATGATATACTAAATAATAATAATAAATATGTTAAATAACTTTCAAAATTGAAAACAATACTGGTATAATAGTATAACAAATTCCTTTAGAGTTATTGTTTATATTTAAATAAATACAAATATGAATATTCATGAAAATAATAATACAAAATAAAAATAAAATAATAAAATAATAAAATAAATAAAAATGAAAATATAAATAAAAAGAACAAGAAAAAAAATATAAATAAATAAAAAATATATATTATAAAATAAAAATATTTTGTAGGAGAAATGGACTGTATGGAGTGAAGAGAATACCATCCTGAATATGGCCCCATTTGTACACATACACATATGGTTACAATATTTAACAACCAACAATAGATGTATAAAGAGGATCTTTTAATTTTTAAGGGTACCGCAGATGTTTACTCCCTCCACATATTCATGATATATAATAAAATATATGTAGCATTATTGTGGAATTACAATCTATGATGACCAATAAGCCTAGGATTATCTCATACCTAGTGGCTATTAACTATACTAATTGTGTCTTAAGTATACGAAACAGGTACATATCACCTGCATTAAAGAAAAGCTACCATGTCAATACTTTTGTTTAGCCCATTTGGTATGAGCGTGTTCAAAGTATATATCCAGAAAGACTCGAGCTAGTTTTAAATCCCTATCCCTTTCCCTCTTGTCCTCTAGTATATGTTCTACCACAGTGAATGTTAAGCCCTGGGTTTCCGACCTATGCTTCTGCTGAAAGTGTCTGGGGAGGCTATGATTCTGAATCTTATTCTTGATGTTGTAGGAGAGCTTACAACTGCAGTCAGTCTTATAGATGATGTATTATAACAACGAAATAAAATGAAGCGCCAGTGCCTGTCCGAAGTGAACAAACAATAAATAAATAAGAATATGCATAAAAATGTGTGTATAAATAAAAAAACTTATTTTCCTTCTAGAGATAAAACACACCTAAGCCCACGCTCGCATCTCTCCAGGGGCTGTATACACCCCTGAGCTGAAGTATTGAACACCAAAAAAAAGGAAAGAGAATTGCGCTCATGGGCTCATAGTGAGCTTATAATGTTAAGTGATATATTATAATATTATATAATCAGAGCCGGTAAATAATATACAAATGATTTAATAAGTATTATACTATAAATTATTTCAATAAATATAACCAATATACGATTATAAAAACCTAAATATATCAGGCTAAAAAGTTCCTTGCTGGCCAGCAGTATTTAATGGCAAAGGATATTTTAGGAAGTCAGTGCACTGATTTAAGCTGTGGTGTATTCAAACAGCAGATGGTAACTTAGTATCAGTCAATCAATGAATTGTAGCGCACTGAAGTGGAAGTGTCCCGGCTTAGAATATTATTAAAGGTGTCTGTTTAACTCCTGGACTAAAACAGTGGTGTGGTCTTGCCCCCACTCCCGAGCGTCCTCGGGTAGGATTACCTTTCCACGGGGGTTGCCTTTTCAGTCACCAGCTCTGTATAGTGAGTTGATCCACGGAGGAAGTATAACACTTAATGCCGATGCTTCATCCAATGCATAGAAGCAGCTTGCGGCGGGATGGACAGATGGCACAGTCCGATAGAATTCCCGCTCTGCTGAGCCGTATTTCCCCGTCTTTGCCACTGGTACTGCTGCAGCTACGGTAGAGTGGGCGGAGACTGACGCGCTTCGTCACGGAAACCACGTGACTTTCTCAAAGTATTGCCCCGTCACCCGGCGAGATCTTTTTAAAGGCTCTAATTAATGCCTACAGCTGTGGACCTCTGAAGAAATGTAACATTCAAACGGATTCACACACTTGTTCATGATTTACCGGCTCTATAAAATAATCTCTCTCAATTTGCACAGATTCACTAGGAAGAAGGTTACCTTAATAGAATAAACAAATAAATACAAAGATCACTTAGACAGTTAGTCTAAAATAAATAATATCTCAGCATACATAAAAGAAACAGAAAATACATATATGTTCATGGAATCAGGAGGCAGCATAATAAAATGTCATAATTTATAAGAAAAAATACATAAGAATAAACTATATGTTAATAAAAGAACGCCAAATATATACATTATCTAATTATTCTGTTATTGATTTGCATGATTTAATTAACAAGATGGTTAAGTATACAGAGTTCTAAAGGTCTATTTCAATAGACTCATTTAATCCCTCAGGAACGAGAGTCTTTAACTTATGTATCCAGTAGTTCTCTCTTATACACAATTTCCTGTACCTATCCCCACCCCTCTTCGTGGGACCGATACATTCCACACCTATGAGTTTGATGTCCTTAACATTTTTAGCATGATGTTCTAAAAAATGTCTGGAAACACTATGGAACAGGAAACCCTTTTCTATGTTCCTCTTGTGTTCCAGAAACCTCACCCTTAATTTATGCGTGGTCCTCCCGACATAGGTAAGACCACAAGTGCAAACCATAATGTAGACAAGATAGGTGCTGTTACAATTAATAAAAGATTTAATAACAAATTGCTCATGAGTCGAAGAATCAAATGTATGTATATTATTTTTAATAAAAGAGCATGTAATGCACTTCCCCTGTCCACATCTATAGCAACCTGTGGGTTTAGATGTGAGCCACTGTGTCGACTGATTCTCATTTCCCAGTTCACTGACTCTTCTGTCAACAAAGAGACTAGGCGAAATATATTGTTGTAAACTCTCTGATTTTTTAAAAATTACAGATGGTGCTTGTCCAATCTCAGTGCAAAGCACTTTATCCGAGAGAAGGATAGGAAAATTAGTAGATAATATTTTCTTTACTTTTTTTGCTGCATTGTTAAATTTACAAATAAAATGTGGGTTATCCTTCTTAAAAGGTGAATTTATTGTTTTATGCACCAGAATATCCTCCCTATTCAGTTTATTGACCCTATCTATTGCTTGGTCAATAAGAGGTCTCGGATATCCTCTCTGGATCAATGAAGAGGTGAGTTCTTGAGATTGTTGTTCATAATCAGTATACTCGCTACAGTTACGTCGTAATCGACGCAATTGTCCATACGGAATATTATTCACCCAAGGTTTGAAATGCATACTATTATAGTGTAAAAAGTTATAATTGTCAACCTTTTTTCTATATGTTTTAGTCACAATGTTTCCGTCAACAATGGAAAGGGCGATGTCGAGGAAAGAGATGTAGTTGGTATTACACGTAACGATGGTTTTTAACCTGAAACTCCTTTTCTTCTCGTCCTTCCAACAAAAACTCTTTTTGTCGACAAATCGGCAACAATTACACTTGTTGCAGGGAAACAACCCTGTTCTCTTCATGAGCGGATGTTGATTAGTATTATCTTCCTTCTTCTGATGATCTGTCAGTAGTTGGCTAGGAGCAAGGATATTTTTGAGGTTCTTAGATCTCCTAAAGACAATACTTGGTCTGCTCGGTAGATGAGGACCCAATACTGGGTCTTTGAGTAGAAGGTGCCAGTGTTTATTCATAATACGCTTAATTGTCATATTTTCCTAATTGAACTGTGTTACAAAAGGTCTCTCTACACGGTGTCTATCCTTGGAGTGATCTCTTGTTACAAAGAGGCTGTTTCTATAAATTTCTGATGCACGGAATTGATCTGTTCGTAGCTTCACTTCACTGTATCCCCTATCTATAAACTGATGAACTAATATAGATGATTGTTCCCAGTAAGCTTCCATACTGCTACAATTTTCCTAATTCGTATAAACTGGGAATATGGTACCGCGGTTTTACACCGGGGGAGGTGACAGCTATCGGGCGGTATAAAACTATTGCATCGATATCCTTAAAGAAGGTCTTTGTACTTAGAGTACCACCCTCTTCAATGTTCAAGAGAACATCCAAGCAGTCAATGACTACAGGGTGTTGTTTGTATGTAAACTTGAGATTATAATGATTGATTTGAATGTCAGAAAAAAAGCTTGTTAAGGTTTTCATCCCAGATAAAAATCAAATCGTCAATGTATCTTTTATAGAATTTGATGTTAGAACATCTAAAATCTCCATCAACGTACAAAGTCTCGTTTTCTAAAATGTCCATATAGATATTAGCATATGAAGGGGCGAAGTTGGTCCCCATCGCCGTGCCCTGTCTTTGTAGATAGTACTTCTCTTTGAATTCAAAATAATTATGATCAAGGACAAACCTGATACTTTCCACTAGGAAATCTCTCTCATCATCACTGATGTTGTGGTCTGAGAGCAGGATCTTACTCACTGCTTCACATCATTTATCATGAGGGATGGATGTGTAAAGTGCCTGTACGTCCACCGTGGCCCATCGATATGTGGGTTGCCATTAGAATTCCTTAAGTATTCTCAGGAGACTAGTGGAGTCTTTCAGATATGAAAGTTGTTTCTTTATGTATGGTTGGAGTTTTAAATCCAGATAATGTGACAGACAGGACGTTAGGGAATCAACCCCTGCCCCTATGGGTCTTCCTGGGGGTGGAATCGTACCCTTATGTACTTTGGGCAGATGGTAAAAAACTGGGATTCTAGGTTTCTTATTGTACAGATATTCAAACTCTTCCTTGCATAAGACTCCTTTATTCTTAGCAGTGTATAGCAACATGTGTAAATCTTCTACAAACTCTTTTGTTGGATCCCCTGGTAACTGTTCATAGATCCTAGTGTCGTTGATTTGATTCAAATCCTCTTTAATATATGCAGTCTTTTCTTGTATTACCACCGCCCCTCCTTTGTCTGCAGTTTTGATAATTATTTTGTCATTGTTCTTAAGTTGTTTTACAGCAAGTCTTTCTTGCGGAGTAAGATTACCACTAAATTTGTCATCCTTGATCTTTAATTTCCTGAAATCTTCTTTGACAGAGTCAAAGAAGAAGTCTATATGGTTACCTCTAGATTCGACCGGATAATACCTAGAGGGTGGTGCTACTACAGGTTTGTTCTTCGGTTCATGGTCCAATTTTGGCATGGGATTTTTCAAGAAATGTCTCTTCAAAGTGAGACTTCGTACGTACTTATTGAGATCTACAAACAAGTTGAACTTATCTACATGTTGATTGGGAGCGAACTTTAGACCTTTACTTAATACTGATATCTGTGGGATTGATCATTTCTTTTCAGTAAGGTTGATGATGCTTAACTTGGCGGTTCTTGTAGGAAGTTGATCGCTCTTCTTTTTTTGGTATGCGACCTTTCTTCCACCCCTTGTGCCTCTTCTCCTGGGTGTAAAAGCCTTTTCACTCCCTGAGGGGACCCAACCGAGTGTGTAGATGTTCTCGTTCTTGAAAATGTGGTAGACCTCCCCTCTTTTTCTCCCCTAAAAAAGTCCTCCGTTTGGGAGATGTGGACCTACAATGTTCGTATCTGTTGGTATGTAAAGATCTTTGACGCTTCCCCACGGGAGATTGACGGTATTGATAAGATGATTTACTCCCATATCTATGTCTGGGTAATCAATGGGAATTTCTTCTCGTATAATAGTTGTCACTTTGTCTGTTACGATAATTGGGAGCATATTCCCATCTGAATACTTCGTTATCATAATCCTCTGTGTCTTTTCTCCATCTGGCTTGGACTTGGTGGTCTCTTTGATAGGGTTTATTGGTGATATTATTGCTCCAATCATGCACTTTTCCATTGACATAATCCAATTTGTCCCTCGCAAACTTTATTTGTTTTCGTGTAATGATCTCCTTTTCAAGAGAGTCCAACTTGTGCTGAAGGTCTGCTACATCTCTCTTGAATAACACAGAGACTGGGCTGTCAATACTGTACCACTGGAGGGTAAAGTCTAATGTGATTTTAAGCACAATAGTAAACTATATGTTGAAATACCATCGTTGAAGATGGCCCCACTTATTGGTATATATTTTGTATTTATTGCACATATAAACTTGATCAATTATTTATTTATTTATATCACATGATAAATTATAACTATTAATTAATTATTAACACAGTTTACTAATAATTGTATAATTTTGAATAGGCACTTTAATAAAGTACATCTGTCTATGAACTGTCACCATGGGGGATAAAAAGCAGTGGATCCCACTGAAATTCTGCGAAGGACCTGGGTGGCTCCGGAGAAAATAAAACAAAAAAAATTAAAATAAAACAGATAAACAACACATAAATAGTTCATAGACAGATGTACTTTATTAATAGGTGTTATGCTTTTATGCCTTATTGAAAATAAATTATGAATATAATTAAATACAGCCTATGTACACTATGAGGGATCTTTCGCTACTGGGTTTCACTGATATTTAACAATTGTCTCTAGTTGCCTTATTTGTATGCCTTTGTCCTATATAACTCACTCTAATATACTCTGTTGGTTTGTTAGCATATTCCCCTCCCATCTATGCTTAGTGGATGGTGCCGTCACTTCCGGTCAGGTCGACTTAACTATTGACCGAATGTGGCTAGCTACATTGTTGCTGTTTTAGCTTTCATCCATGTGCTGGGATGTTTCTTGGCACCCGTTTTTTGAGTTTAGTTTTGTCTTTTTCACTTTATGAGAGCCCCTGCGGCTTGGCCGAGCGGCGCCCGCGGGACTTAAGGCACGTGGAACGCATCCATTTCCGATCGCTGGAACGCGGAAGTGGCGTTGCCAGCGGCCGCGAATGTAGCCAATATTGTACTTTTGAGCTGCATGTGATAATTTTGGCCCCTGAAATCAGTAGCGCTGGGTATACCTAATGGTTTGATATCCAAGTAACACTCTTTTTTTCTTATGGGGTTAACGTTTAGCACACATATAGTTACATCTCAGGGTTAAGTGGCATTTCCTGTCCCATTGTGTTAAATAGCATGCAGCTGCTGATGTGCAGTATGCAGCTATCATCAGATGCTAAACAGCAGAGTGGTGAGTGGACTGGCCGGTGTGGACCCCAATGGTAGGAATATATTATCTAGTTTTGATTATTTTATATATCTTGTTTGTGTTTTAAATTGCAGACCTTGCTGCTAAAAACCATATGGCCTTTGCTGATTGATCTGTAGCTGCGTAGTTTTACTTTTTAATTATCCAGGTATGACTTCTATATGGTATGTTGGGTCCTATCACACACTGGTGAGGGTCAGTGTTTTAATAAGCTTTCCAAATTTCTTTTATAGTAGTCCTGTGTTCCAGGAGCTACCATTGGATTCATTGTGTCTAATATTGACCCAGGTAAATTTGTGAAGTTTACTCTAGAGTGAGGTGCTATGCTTGTCCTGTGGGAGTAGATTTGGAGTATGCTAATCTTTATCCTTGTTTCCATATAGAGTATGATTCTATTAATTAATTAACTTGATATCACTATTTTCTGCTATAAGGGCCTGGGAGGCACTGGTGGTGGTGGTGTGGGTATGTTCTGATACCTTTAGTCTGATTTTATACATAGTGTATTTATCTTTTTGATCATGTAGATGCTCTGAATTGCCAGTCTTGATAAAGGTCCTATAATAGGATTGAAACGTCGAATGTTAAAGGCAACGTTATTGAACCTGATTAACCCGAATAAACTGATTGACACATCAAGATCTCCAAAGTGATTGATTTCTGCGAGAGTGCACCCACCACACGGGTGGTAGATGCGGTATATTTGTGACCTGACAAGGTCATTGGGAGCACCCTCCTATTTATCTCTATGAACTGATGAGAGCGCAGGATATTCTGTGGGTATGTTTGGTTTGAACTGCGAATAAGAGCAGTTCTTTCTTCCTGGCACCCATCCCTCTGTTCAGATCTTATTACCACATCTGTTTCCAGTATTGTATCTGGAAATGTGTTATTGTATATATATATTTTTTTGTATGTTTGTCTTGTTTAAAAAAAAAAGATATTATTTGTATGCACCAAGTGTTATGTCACAGAGTGGGGTGTACTTATTGGATGATGGGCTATTGGCCCAAGCCGAAACTGGCACTGTCTCCTTTACAGATGAGGATACTGAAAAGCTTCTGTTTGACAAACTCGAATTCGAACCGTTGCCAGCTGAAACGCCAATTGACCTGTTTTACAAAGTATTAAAGCATAAACAAAGAGAAGTTGACCTTACTTTACACAGGCAATTCCTTTCCGAGTATTTGAGACGTAAACAAATCCCGCGAGGTTTTCGCATTTACAATGTGCCCACATTGGGCAGAAACAATCCGGTCTTCTGCAGCCGGTGGTGTGGAGTACTAAACAAATGCTCCTTAGATCTTATGACCCTTATGGTAGAAGAAGTGGGCATTGAATTGAAAAAACTAACCATTGAAGTTGATTCTACCATTAAAACACACACCACCGTGCTGCAGAATGACAAGACTCAAAATTGGACTGAAAAATTGCAGTCTCAAATAGATACCTATAAAAGGGATTTGATCTAATTTAAACGGAAAAAACTATCAACAGTAACCAATGATTATCAAACTCATACAGTATACAGATGGTTGCTAGGTAGTAATACCAGCGATCGGTCTACTAGGCAACCATTTAGACGAAGAGCTCCACCCTTTTCTCAAGAATTTGTTTCTTCTGCCTCAACTTCTAATACAGATTATTATGAAGGTGCTAATAAATTCACCCATTTTTTAGGAGCAGGAGGGGAAATAACTTCTACACACTCCAGGGTTTTAAGAAGTAACACAGACCACACCCGCGGAGAGGGGGGTATCAAGAGAAGAGGCCGGAGGAGGCGGCATTGAGTACTGTGTTTAACTTGTCAGATATTGAGCTCGGTGAGGCTGAAGTTAGGCTTCTTTCGCGAGGTCTATCGTTTGTCCTCACTTGTAGGGGTAGGGGTTTAATAGGGTTATTGACCAGTATAAATTTGCCTGTTCTCTCTGCCTTCGTGAATTCTTTGCCAATAAACCCACCAATGAAAATACATCTGTCTTTATGGCCAAATCTGCCTTTGATCCTCCCTCCATGAACCCCAGTATCAAGACGTTTCTACGTCTGGTACAGAAGGATTCTGAAATTCCTCCACCTAAACGGATGTTTGATAATCTGTCCCCTACAGAAAGGAAAGCCATTAAATTCTTAAGGGATTCCACTGAGATAGTAATCCGCCCGGCGGATAAGGGCGGAGCCGTCGTTGTACAAAATTGGACTGACTACGACCGTGAAATTAACAGGCAATTGGCGGATGAGTTGACCTACAGCAGGTTGACTTCAAATCCCATACCCAATATTAAATCCAGGATTGATGCATGTTTAAAACGGGGACTTGAACAAGGCCATATCTGTGATGATTTATTCAGGTATTTTGTACACCCTTCCCAAGGTGCATAAAACTTTGGTACACCCACCCGGTAGACCCATCATCGCAGCAGAGGGTTCCTTATTGCAACCTATAGCCATCTTTATTGACAGTCTTCTACAGCCTTTAGTTTTGGGAACTGAAAGCTATTTACGGGACACTGGAGATTTTCTTTCACTTCAACAATTTGATCAGTTAGGTGAACATACCCTACTAGCCACCATGGATGTGTGCTCTTTGTGCACTGTTATACCGCACCAACAAGGTATAGAAGTTTTACGGACTCTGTTTTCCAATCTCCATGTAAAGATTACCCAACTGAGTTTTTGCTGGAATTAACGACATTGGTATTGACCTGTAATCATTTCATGTATAAAAATGACTATTTTTTACAGGTTGCAGGCACGGCGATGGAGTCGAATTTAGCCCCATCGTACGCCAACCTGTTTATGGCCAACTACGAGAATACATATGTATTACCAGTCTATGGGCAGAAAATCCTTTACTTAAACGTTTTATTGATGATATTTTTTTACTTTGGGATGGTACTGAATCAGAATTCATCGATATGGTGAACCAACTTAATTCCCTTGACAGTCCCATCAAGTTCACATATTCGGTTTCTGCAACGTCCATTAATTTTCTGGACGTCAATGTCACTAAGACTGGGAAACAGTTAAACACTACGATGTTTCGTAAAGCAACTGATCGTAATCTAACTCTACATGCAATGAGCCATCACCATCCTACTTTGAAAGAAGGCATCTCTATCTCACAATTCCTTAGAGCAATGAGGATCAATTCGACCCCTGCCCTGAAGGATCAACAATGTGTTGAAATAACCTTGCGCTTTTTAGAGTGAGGTTATTCTAAAAAAGTATTGGCACGATGTTTAGAGAAAGCTAATAGTATTTTTCTTGGACAACTCCCTAAAAAAGTAAGTGAGAAGCGTATGATTTTTCCCACCCAGTATGATGGCGCTTCAGATAGTATGAGGAAGGCATTACGAAAGCAATGGCCTATTGTGGCTTCTGATGGAAACCTCCCTTTTGCATGAACTCCTGCACCGATGATGGCCTACCGGCGTGAGGCCAATTTAAAACAGCTGCTAATGAGGCCCACGATGTTCCCTGACCAAAAAAAAATACCAACTTCCAACTAATGCAAGCCAGACCAGGTAGCTTCTCCTGTGGAGGATGCACCACATGTCGATCCATGCTCACTGGCCCCTATTTTCACCATCCACACACCGGGAATAAGATATTTCTAAAATATCACCTCCATTGTAGACTAGATTATGTCATTTACATCTTGAAATGCCCATGTGGGCTCTGTTACGTTGGATTGACTACCCGTCAGTTTCGGGATTGAATGGCCAACCACCGGTCTTCAATCCACACGGCCTTGCTCTCTGGCCATACGGACAAGCCTGTAGCACGTCATTTCGTGTCTGCTAGACATCAAGTGGCGACACTGAAATGCAAGCTTATCGATTGGGTTCCACCTCCTCTATTAGGTGGAGATAGAACCCAGATGCTTAAACAGAAAGAAAGCTTCTGGATACATAAGCTTGACACGGTAGCCCCAAGGGGCCTCAATGAGGCTAATCCCTTAAATGTATTCTTATAACTGTTAATGTCCAAATGTATCCTTATAATGAGTCTACAGTGTCCTTTGCAATAGGGCCCCCTGACTGTAGTTATATGGTGGTCATTTTTAGGGTACCTGTGCAACTCCATATATTACAGTTGTCATATTAAATGAATATCTGTACATACAGTTTTCTGTATAATGTCTTTAATATTATTTAAGTGTTGTTCATCTGTTTTATTTTTTTATTTATTTTTATTTTCTCTGAAGCCACCCAGGTCCTTCGCAGAATTTCAGTGGGATCCACTGCTTTTTATCCCCCATGGTGACAGTTCATAGACAGATGTACTTTATTAATAGGTGTTATGCTTTTATGCCTTATTGAAAAGAAATTATGAATATAATTAAATACAGCCTATGTACACTATGAGGGATCTTTCGCTACTGGGTTTCACTGATATTTAACAATTGTCTCTAGTTGCCTTATTTGTATGCCTTTGTCCTATATAACTCACTCTAATATACTCCGCTGGTTTATTAGCATATTCTCCTCCCATCTATGCTTAGTGGATGGTGCCGTCACTTCCGGTCAGGTCAACTTAACTATTGACCGAATGTGGCTAGCTACATTGTTGCTGTTTTGGCTTTCATCCATGTGCTGGGATGTTTGTTGGCACCTGTTTTTTGAGTTTAGTTTTGTCTTTTTCACTTTATGAGAGCCCCTGCGGCTTGGCCGATCGGCATCCGCGGGACTTCCAGCCCGTGGAACGCATCCATTTCCGGTCGCTGGAACGCCCCTGAAATCAGTAGCGCTGGATATACCTAATGGTTTGATATCCAAGTAACACTCTTTTTTTTCTTATGTGGTTAATGTTTAGCACACATATAGTTACATCTCAGGGTTAAGTGGCATTTCCTGTCCCATTGTGTTAAATAGCATGCAGCTATCATCAGATGATAAACAGCAGAGTGGTGAGTGGACTGGCCGGTGTGGACCCCAATGGTCGGAATATCTTATCTAGTTTTGATTATTTTATATATCTTGTTTGTGTTTTAAATTGCAGACCTTGCTGCTAAAAACCATATGGCCTTTGCTGATTGATCTGTAGCTGCGTAGTGTTACTTTTTAATTATCCAGGTATGACTTCTATATGGTATGTTGGGTCCTATCACACACTGGTGAGGGTCAGTGTTTTAAGCCACAATAGGCCATGTGCTGGGATGTTTCTTGGCACCCGTTTTTTGAGTTTAGTTTTGTCTTTTTCACTTTATGAGAGCCCCTGCGGCTTGGCCGAGTGGCACCCGCGGGACTTCCGGCACATGGAACGCATCAATTTCCGGTCGCTGGAACGCGGAAGTGGCGTTGCCAGCGGCCGCGAATGTAGCCAATATTGTACTTTTGAGCTACATGTGATAATTTTGGCCCCTGAAATCAGTAGTGCTGGGTATACCTAATGGTTTGATATCCAAGTAACACTCTTTTTTCTTATGGGGTTAACGTTTAGCACACATATAGTTACATCTCAGGGTTAAGTGGCATTTCCTGTCCCATTGTGTTAAATAGCATGCAGCTGCTGATGTGCAGCATGCAGCTATCATCAGATGCTAAACAGCAGAGTGGTGAGTGGACTGGCCGGTGTGGACCCCAATGGTAGGAATATCTTATCTAGTTTTAAATATTTTATATATCTTGTTTGTGTTTTAAATTGCAGACCTTGCTGCTAAAAACCATATGGCCTTTGCTGATTGATCTGTAGCTGCATAGTGTTACTTTTTAATTATCCAGGTATGACTTCTATATGGTATGTTGGGTCCTATCACACACTGGTGAGGGTCAGTGTTTTAATAAGCTTTCCAATTTTCTTTTATAGTAGTCCTGTGTTCCAGGAGCTACCATTGGATTCATTGTGTCTAATATTGACCCAGGTAAATTTGTGAAGTTTACTCTAGAGTGAGGTGCTATGCTTGTCCTGTGGGAGTAGATTTGGAGTATGCTAATCCTTATCCTTGTTTCCATATAGAGTATGATTCTGTTAATTAATTAACTTGATGTCACTATTTTCTGCTATAAGGGCCTGGGGGACACTGGTGGTGGTGGTATGGATATGATCTGATACCTTTAGTCTGATTTTATACATAGTGTATTTATCTTTTTGATCATGTAGATGCTCTGAATTGCCAATCTTGATAAAGAATTTAGAAAGTCTATACATATATATGTGACCATATATATATATATATAGAACCCAGCGCTCCTTTCAAACCTTATATCAATTTCACCAAATTGTTGCTTATTTTAAACTTTATACATCTATTAATTAACACCATATATTATAAATTGCTGCTCCCATAGGTAGTACTGTTCTACCAATAATGGATCAATTTTTGAGAGATAATCACACTTGTTATCAAGGGAGCGCAAAAATTAAAATATACAAGCTCTTTATTTAAAAAAAAAAAATATATATATATAAACAGAAAAAAGAAAAAACACATTCAATAAAGTGCAATGGAGTCAAACATACATAAGCACCATTTTCCGTATCTATATATAGTTAGTATCTATTTCATGTTGCCCTTAGAGACAACGGAATGTCTATTGAATGTCCAATTGATCCTCCTCGGTACAGCTGTTGTATTTTAATCGTTACTTTCCAATTGTAATTGATACTTAAAATCTTTCTTGTGAGTATACAGCAACAGTTGTAACCAACGCTTCTTATTAATATCTTTTACTGCAGTTTATAGTTCGTATATAACTCACGTGAGTATTGAAGGAAAACAGGGGGAGAGCGCTGTGATAATTGATATACCACAGCGGTATGCTACGACCCCCGTTAACAGTGGCTGGATCTTAATTGCACTCGCGGTTGGGATATTCCTCCCTGTCATGGGGTAGAGACCTCCTTTTGCTCGGTCTCAATATTGCTTGTTCCCCTTCACCGCTCACTTTGCATCAGACATCCGCCGTCGGTAGTTTGTTCATAAACGGGCTTATATCACGGCAGTCAGAGAGTCCAGTGATCACCTTCCTTACGCGTTTCTCCGCTGTTATCCAAAAGCGGTTTCGTCAGAGAGCTGACTACACAGTGTGAAGTTCGCTTAACTTTCAGGGAAATGCAATACCTTGTAATACTATGGTTCGGGCCGCTGCTGCTGCTGAATGCAAACAATAACCCCTGCTATGTATATGCACGTTGCGGACTATACAGAGACACGTGTGGCGGAATACACCTCTATACCCAAACAAGAATGGAATGCGACACCAGTTGTATATGTTATGTTGTGGTCCAACGCAGCAACAAATATTTACTAAAAGGGGTATACACAGAAATACAACAATATCACAAGAGAAGAGCTACAACCAATAGTACATACGTTTGTTCACCTGCACCTCCCGGATCCAGTCCTAAGTCAGTCTTAGCAAGATGACCTTCAGAGTATTAGACTGAGGCCGGCCAGGAGGCCTTGCTTTTATACAATGGTCCAAAACACAATACAAAGGAAACTGTAAACTCTTCTTCCATAGGTGAGGTCCAACCGGTCAATTCATTACCCACAGCCGCTAAAGTGAGATTGTGTTTCCTTCTGAACTCCCACTTTAAGTGCAAGATCTCGTCCATCTTTTGATCGATGATCTCCGTTTGGTCCTCAGTACTGTTGGTAATGTACGTGCAGCACTTCACACCATATTGAGTTTCCAAAGTAACACAATACCCACCTGTCACAGCCGTGACATAATTTAAGACCATCCTGTGCTGGACCAGTTCCTTCTTGTAGGCCTGTAGTTCCCTACCCATATACCTAAAGGTGTCATTATACATCTCAGTGATATTATCTATCAAGTTCGCTAGCGCATGGATGTACCTATAATTTATAATTCCTCTGGCAGTATGGGTGACATCTAATGCAAGAAGAATCTGAATCCTGGTAAATTCATGGATCAAGTTAGAGGCTGCGAGCTCTCCCCAGTCTATGAGGTGTCTCTTGAAAATGTGTTCGTAGTGGGTGTGAGTGTAAGGAGGCGGAGCGCTGCGGTGAATATAGTAACATAGTATTTGAGGTTGAATATAGGCAAATTGCCCATCGTGTTCAACCTGTTTTAAGTTGTGATGATTCAACATACTTGCTGAATAATGTTTTATGACTAGTTCGCTACTATAACTCATGCTACCCCCAGATTAACCACGTTGATATTTTAAGTATTATAACCTTGGATAGCTTTTTTAAATCCAATTACAGAGTCCGCCATTACCACCTTCCCTGGCAGGGAATTCCACATCCTGATTGCCCTAACAGTGAAGAACCCTTTCCTCCGTTGCATTCGGAACTTTCTCTCCTCCAGTTGCAGCGAGTGCCCACGTGTCCTAAACTGTGTTCTTTTAATAAATAATTCCTCTGATAACTCTTTGTGATGTCCCTTTACATATTTGAAGATATTGATAATATCTCCTCTTAGGTGCCTCTTTTCTAGTGTATACATATTCAACCTAGTAAGTCTTTCCTTATAGTCCAGTCCTTCTAGGCCTTTAATCAATTTAGTATCTCGCCTTTGAACACTTTTGAGTTCACTGATGTCTTTTTTATACAATGGTGCCCAAAACTGAACACAATATTCCAGGTGCGGACGTACCAATGCCTTATACAGCGGCATGATTACATCAGAGTCCCTTGTCTCAATTCCCCTTTTTATGCACGCTAGCACCTTACTTGCCTTCTTTACTGCGTTTTGACATTGTGTATGGTTATTAAGCCTTTTATCAAAGAATACCCCCAAATATTTTTCCAACTCTGTTTCCCCTAGGCGTTCCCCATTTAATATGTAGGATGCAAATTTGTTTTTAGTCCCAAAATGCATAACCTTGCATTTGTCTGTATTGAACCTCATTTTCCTTTTAGACGCCCAGAGTTCAAGTTTAGATAATTCTGCACATCCAATTCTGAATTAATTACCTTGCACAGTTTAGTATCATCTGCAAAGATTGACACTGTGCTTTCCAGGCCTATTTCTAGGTCATTGATAAATATGTTGAACAGTAGTGGTCCGAGTACGGACCCTTGTGGTATTCCGCTGACTACTGGGGACCAGGTTGAGGACTTCCTTTTGACCACTACTCGCTGTACCCTGCTATCCAACCAGTTGCTTACCCATGTGCAAATAGTTTTTACTAAGCCAAGCTCCTTTAATTTGGTCATCAGTCTCCTGTGAGGAACTGTATCGAAGGCTTTTGCAAAACCTAGGAAGACCACATCCACAGCTTTTCCTTGATCAAGATTATTGCTCGCTTCCTCGTAGAAGCTAATTAAGTTGGTTTGATATGACCTGTCCCTCACAAACCCATGCTGGTTCATGCTAATAATCCTAGCGGACTGTAGATACTCCTGTATGCCATCCCTTAGAATTCCTTCCAATATTGTCCCCACTATAGATGTTAAACTGAATGGTCTGTAGTTTCCCAAAAGATTTTTGGATCCTTTTTTAAATAATGGCACTACCTCAGCTATACGCCAATCCTTCGGTACCATGCCTGATCTAATTGAACTATTGAAAATCAAGTATAGGGGTCGTGCTAGTTGTGAACTAAGCTCCATAAGAACCCTCGGGTGAAGTCCATCAGGACCATTAAGATTTATTAATCTTAATTTTGCTTAGTCTCTCCCGGACTACTTCTTCGCTTAAACAAGTATCTAACCATGAAATCATTACTGTCACAATTGTTATGCTCTACTCCCACCATCAGTTCTTCACTGGTGAATACTGATGAAAAGAATTTGTTCAGTATTTCCGCTTTTATTTCGTCATCATTTATCAATTCTCCTAATTCATCTTTTAATGGACCTATGTTCTCCTTTTTTGACCTTTTACCGTTTATGTATTTAAAAAACTTTTTAGGATTGGTTTTACTCTCTATAGTGATTTGCTTTTCATTTTCCATTTTTGCTGCTCTTATTGCTTTTTTGCGTTTCTTATTACACTCCTTGTAATACTTGAAAGACTCCTCCTTTCCATTAGATTTAAATGCTTTGAAATCCCGCTTTTTTAATCCATTTCTGCCTTAATCTTCTTGTTAAGCCACATCGGTTTCAGTTTAATACTCCTGCATTTACTGCCCATGGGAATGAAGCTATGAATATTGCTATTATGCAACCCTTTTAAAACATCCCACATTTCTGAAGTGTTCTTGTTATTAAACAGAACCTCCCACTCTTTGTCGTTAAGTGCACATACTGAAATTAGCCTTCTCCCAGTATGTGCACTTAATGACATAGAGTGGGAGCATACTGAAATTAGCCTTCCTGAAGTTAAAAGTTTTGATGGAACCCCTAAAGCTATGTTTCCTGAAACTGATGTCGAATGTGATCATATAGTGATCACTGTTACCCAATGTCTCCCCAACTTTAGTGTTTGATATAATGTCCACATTATTAGTAATTACTAGATCCAGGGTAGTTTTACCCCTGGTTGGGTCCTCGACTAATTGAGACAAGTAGTGATCCTTAAACATATTCAAGAACCTGTTGCCCCTTGCTTTAGCACATGAATCATTACTCCAGTTTATATCCGGGTAATTAAAATCCCCAATCACAAGGATGTCCCCCAAACCCGCAGCCATTTTGATTTGCTGCAATATCTTTCATTTTGTCATGTGCGGTGGTCATGACCTCTGGTAGTACTCTTCCTATGTAACACAACCCTTCAGAGCTCAGAGTAAGCCACTTGTATGCCTTCCTTCCACATATGAAATAGGCGTCATCTGGAAGAACATAGGGGACAAAATGTGTCAAGATCATATCACAAATAATTTTCACGAAGAAACTGGTCCCCAGCACTTCCATCTGTTTGTATCTGGCTGGATCATGTGTGCACAATATCCCTGTGACATCTTTCCAGCCCACATGGTTTTGATCCCACGTGTATACCTGTATCGGAAGTACCTCCCACTTGTGGCTATCCCACGTACAAGTTCAAAGTTGATGGGTTCTTTATCAGCACTTTGTGAGAAGGTCATTGTCTGATTGTTCCATGTTACTTCCCAGTTTCCTGGTTTCTGGAAATTGGATATGTTGAAACACAGTAGTGACCTATCTACGTGGTACTGGTGGGGCTTCAAGCTAGGGGGTGCTAGATATATTGAATTTTCTGTCCACCGGTCTCCCCCCCCCCATGCTATTCGAGTACCTAATTTACTGTTGAGGGGTATGGCACTAATCCCAATTTACTCTGTCCTTGAGGCACTTCTGAGCATACCCAGCATTCTGTCTGGTTTAAGACCGTACCCACTAATGAGTGATAGTCACTCAAAGGATGTCTGTCAGTATTGATATTATTGTTTGACTGACATCTCTAGATGCACCCATCTTCGACTATGTTAACGCAGTAATTAGATATGCAGTATTCATCAGACAATAACCCTTCACATTGCCTCAGAGCTCCGTGACTACAAGATCTCTTACTTATACCAGCTTTGACCAAAGTGATGGACTGATCCTGGGGTCCTACGAATTTATCCTCTCCATCAGAACCCATTCTAGATCCTTGCTCGACTTCTCAGGGACCCTCACTAAAACAAATTGTCCTGATCAAAACATGAAAGGGTGATAGGTTAAGCAGTGACCTGGAAGTGGTTTTGATGCTGTACAACACTAGTGGCAGTGCTTCCGGCCACAACAGTCCAGTTTCTGCCATCACTTTGCTCAGCTTGTTCTTAATAGTGCTATTCATTCTCTCTACCTTCGCACTGGCCTGTGGCCGGTAGGGAGTATGTAGCTTACTATTAATACCCATAAGCTTGCACATGACTTGAAAGACTTCACCTGTAAAATGGGTACCCCTATGACTTTCAATCATTTTAGGGATACCATATCTACACACAAATTATTGTACAATTTACTTAGCAGTGAATACGGCAGTATTTGTGGTGGCGGGGAATGCCTCTACCCAGTTTGAAAAGACATCATTGCATACCAAAACATACTTTAAATTCCTACGGGGTGGTAGCTGTATGAAGTCAATTTGTATTACCTGGAAAGGTCCGTCTGTAGGAGGGATATGTCGGTATTGTCTTTCCAATATTCTTCCTCAAGGAAGTAAGACATGTCATTGCTTTCCTGCTCACCTGAGAAGAGAACCCTGGTGCACTCCAGTAGGCTCTTACCAATTTGCACATACCTTCCTTGCCCAGATGAGTCAGACCATGTGCCGCTTCAGCTAGGCTTGGGAGATATGCCCTGGGGGCCACTGGCTTACCTTGTCTATCTCTCCAGAGTCCTGAAGACTCCTGACCATATCCCTTCGTCTTCCAGACTGCCTTTTCCTGTAGGGAACACAAATTATGCATTTCGATTAATTGTTGCATGTTTACCATGTTGAATGTCATCAGTTGTGTCGTGTTAATTTGTGTGGTGCTGCTTGCTGCTGATTTTGCAGCTTCATCCGCTCGGCTGTTACCAAGTGAGATTGGGTCTTTGTTGTAAGTGTGTGCCTTAAACTTGATAACAGCCACTCTGTCAGGTTCCTGTACGGCTGTCAGAAGCCTCTTAATGTATGACGCATGCGCCACAGGTGTGCCAGCCACCGTCATGAAATTTCTAAGGCGTCACAGGGCCCCGAAATCATGCACCACTCCAAAGGCGTATCTAGAGTCCGTGTATATATTAGCTGACTTACCCTTTGCCAGCTCACATGCTCTGGTCAGCGCTACCAGCTCAGCGACTTGTGCTGAGTGAGGTGGACCAAAGGGTTCAGCTTCTATGATACCATCGTCATCTACAACTGCGTATCCGGTGCAGAGGTCTCCTGAGTCCATCTGTCCGTGACAACTACCATCAGTGTAGAAGGTAAAGTCCACATCTTCCAGTGGGTTGTCACTGATGTCAGGTCTCGCAGTGAAAGTCTGGTTCAGGTATTCCATACAATCATGCGTATCAGTGTCTGCACCAAATCCTCCTTCACCATCATTCTCATCCTCCACCATTTGTGCATGGCAAGGCAGACTCTGCAAGTAAGTTGCAGGATTTAGTGTGCTACACCTCTTTATGGTGATGTTTACAGGGGCAATCAGTGATAGTTCCCACTTTGTAAACCGAGCAGATGAGACATGTCTGGTTTCGGCGGAGTTTAGCAAGGCTATTACTGCATGAGGTGTATGGATTGTCAGGTCGTGTCCTAACACTACGTCTTCGCTTTTACTTACCAACAAAGCTATGGCTGCAACACTCTGTAGGCAAGTGGGGAGAGACCGTGCTACTGTGTCCAACTGTGCACTGTAGTAGGCTACCGGTCTGCTGGCATCACCATGTTTCTGGGTTAAGACTCCTACCATGCTGGTGCTTGTGACAAACACTCCTTTAGTCTCTCGAACACCAGTTGAGACTCCTCTGTATGAGATACCCCTTCTGGTTTGTTTGAAGAGAACATTTCTTGCAGAGTTAGTGCCAGAATAGAGAACGCCGGAATCCAGTTCCGACAATACCCGCACATTCCTAGAAAGGTGCGAATTTGTTGCTGGGTTTGCGGCAGAGTCATGTCGCGGATGGCCTGTATTCTGTCTGTGTTCAGGTGTCTGAGTCCTTGTGTCAAGCAGTGTCTCAAGTATTTAACCTTAGTCCAGCACAACTGCAACTTATCCTTAGAAACCTTGTGTCCTGTCTGGGAGAGATGAAACAGAAACTGTTTAGTGTCTGCCAGGGATGCTCGAATGAGTCAGAGCATAACAACAAGTCATCAACATATTGTATCAGCACCGACTCATTCTCAGGTTGAAAGGATTGCAAACAGTCATGTAGGGCCTGGGAGAAAATATTTGGGCTGTCAATGAAACCTTGGGGAAGACGGGTCCGGGTGTACTGTACTCTCCTGTAGGTGAAGGCTAAAATGTACTGACTGTCGGGGTGAAGAGGAACAGAAAAGAAAGCAGAACAGAGGTCAATGACAGTGAAGTACTTAGATGTGGAGGGAATCTGCATGAGGATGACCGCTGGATTGGGCACTACGGGGAATTGGCTCTTGACTATCTTGTTTATCCCCCTTAGATCCTGCACTAGCCTGTAACCCCTCCCCCCACTCTTTTTCACAGAGAAGATGGGACTGTTGGCTGTGCTGGACGTCCTTACTAGGATGTCCTGCTGTAGCAGCCGTTCTATGACGGGGTATACTCCTAATTCCACCTCTGGTTTCAGAGAATATAAGGACATTTTTGGAGCTAACCTGCCATCTTTTATTTGCACTACTACTGGGGCTACATTCGCCATCAATCCAGTGTCTTGTCCATCTTTGGTCCAAAGGGAACCCGGTCTTTGTAAGATCATTTCCTCTACCTGCGATGGACATGTGTCTATAACGGTAGAGTGTAACATTAGCCTTTGAGGGGTGTCTAGTATATCTTGTACTTCCTGTGCATGGTTTTCAGGGATATCTAAAAACACACCCTCAGGGGTACAATATATGACACACCGCATTTTACACAGCAAATCTCTGTCGAGTAGGTTAGTCGGAGCCGATGTAGCCAACAGGAAAGAATGTTTGGTATGCAAGGGCCCTATCGTAATCTCTGCAGGTCTACTCAAAGGGTACTGCTGCACTTTTCCCGTTACTCCCATTGCCAAAATCATTTAACCCGTGCTCATTACACCTGTGGTGGAGTTTTGCACTGATCTGGCCGCCCCTGTATCTACAAGAAAAGGTTGTGGTGTACCGGCTACATTAACCATGACCTCAGGTTCACCTCCAAGGCCAGCAATCAATTTCATCGGCTGCAGACTACAGGTATGACCTGACCTCTATTGTGGTTTTGGGACCTCCAACAGAGCATTGGCAGCTACTATATGTGAGGGGGATAGCTGTGAGTTTTTGGAGGCCTGCCAGTCCCTCCTTGGTGGGTACCTCCGTGTTTCCCCTCTATGTGGCTCGTAATCTCTCCTATATGTTCCCTGATCCCGTCTATGTGTTTGGTAGCGTGGCTCGTAATCTTGTCTAGGGGGCCTATACTTGTTATGTGTCCCTGCAAACCTACATTCTCTGGCAATATGTCCTTCCTTTTTACAATTAAAACATGTTGTTGACCTTCTCCAGTCTTCTGGGGTCTGGGGTTTTGGTTGGTAAGACATCCCTTCAAGAGCCTGTATACTTACTAGCATCAACCTATCCTATTGCGACTCCTTGTGCTTGAGGATATTACGGTCATGGTTGATAGCAGACTCTCTCAGGGCATCTACCGTAATCCCCCTCCAATTTGGCAAAGAGGTTTGTACTCTGGTCCTCAATGCCTCTTTGAGCCCGTCCATTAGTACAGAGACAGCTACCTCCCTGTGGTTGTGATTTTCCTTTATATCGCCTATCCCAGTGTATCTAGCCTTTTCCTGTAAAGCTCTATGGAAATATTCGGATGCCGTCTCCCTTTCTTTCTGTCTTATAGAGAAAATTTTATTCCACTTGACAACGGTGGGGAAATACAATCCTAGTTGTATATTAATTTGCCTAACGTTCTCCTGATTGTATTCATCAGTGAGAGGCACGTCTGCGTCTATCTTGCAGTCTGTTATAAATTTCTGGGTGTTAGTATTTGAGGGTAGGCTCGCTCGTAACACTATCCGCCAATCTTTGTTTGTGGGCTCATGGGCATTGCCCAGTTCTTTAATAAATTTCTGGCATCCTACTAAATCTCTCCTGGGATCGGGGAATTCTGAGGGGAACAGTTCAGACCGGGACCATGGACAATGCATTGCAATGTTCCTGATGGGGGTTACTCCCTGGTTATCAGTTCTCCCATTGGGGACTGCTATTACCCTGACAGGGTTCAACTCAACCACTTCACTCCTGTTTGTGTCAGTGCGGGGGGCTACTGTCTCTGCATAATGAACAGTCCCGTACTTACCTGTGGATATGATCTCACCCGTTTCTCCAGTGAAGGGTATTGCCACGGCTCTTACTGGTTGGGCCGTGCCCACCTGAGTTTACTGTATGGTGGATGCCAGGGAGAGGGCTGAAATCACGGTGGGCTCGTCGTCTTCCCCAGAACTACAACCTTTGGGAGAATTTAGAACAGGGTACAACTTGCATGGAATATGGTTAGTGCAATTTGTATGTGTTGTCCTATCATTTCCCGGTATACCAATGGTTGCAGCTATCTTCTCGCTATCGACATATGGCGGTGGTGGTGCACTCGCATTCACATTCCTGTTTGGTTTGGAACTTACTGTGCGAGCAAGTTCCCTTTGTATATCTCCCTCTTGTTGCCATATATTTAAACAGTCATTATGTCTGATCCTTTGTTTCTTAGATTTGATCAGACATATTCTATTCCTAACATTCTCTAGTACCTCTTTCTCAAAAATACCAACCCTAGGAAATGATCTCCTCTCATCCACTGTCATTCGCGCCCATTCACCACAAAAAGCCTCTACGTGTGGACCATATTTTCCACACATTATTAACTGAGCAGACCCACTTGGCCTCAGCTCGTCAGCCTGAACCCTGGCCGCTAAACGCTTCTCACTTGTGCACTTGGCTCCCATCGTGGGCATTCTTTTACACAATCCCCAAATGAACAATGCGAGCAAACGGTGAAAGTCCTCTGAGTTCTCTCACTAATTCCTTCTCCGCTGGCAGTACCATGACTCACCACAATAGTGACCACCACGTACCCAGGCCCCTCTTCACTGTAAGTATTGACGTATTGACAGCAATAAATCAATACGCCACCTTTTTCAGTGGAGGTTAAAAATCAGCCTGATCTTTGTGGTTTCTTTCCACAGGAATTCCGCCCGGGAAACGTCACCAAGCCATCCTATGGACTTCCACCTGGAATATTTCCTGAGGGAGTCAGCGAAAAAATTCCTTCTTTACACAAATCACGTCTGCGTATGCTCCACACAGCGCATATGATGACGCAATTACGAAAAGAATGCAAATGGTATCACGTTGCGCCACGTATCACACACACAAATGAGTGGTCCAATCGCACGGCTTATAGATACTTGTTATCTTTACGCCCTGTGATCACGGGAGTCGAATTCAACTAGCTGTGCTCCACAGCCGGAGCATATCACCAAAAACCTTAACTTCAATACTTCACAGTCTATACTCTATCACGCTCCTCCGCAAGTTTCCTGACTACTTGCGTATTTCTCTGTAACGTAAGGTCGCTAGCCTTCACGCCACTGAGCCTCTGCTAACTCAACACCTTCTACGGGAACCCAAATTGGTCATGGAGTTCAATGCATTCACACTTGCTTTCAACCCACACTAATACACAATGGGGGTAATTCCAAGTTGATCGCAGCAGGATATTTTTTAGCAGTTGGGCAAAACCATGTGCACTGCAGGGGAGGCAGATATAACATGTGCAGAGAGAGTTAGATTTGGTTGGGTTATTTTGTTTCTGTGCAGGGTAAATACTGGCTGCTTTATTTTTACACTGCAATTTAGATTGCAGATTGAACACACCCCACCAAAATCTCTCTCTCTCTGCACATGTTATATCTGTCCCCCCTGCAGTGCACATGGTTTTGCCCAACTGCTAAAAAATTTCCTGCTGCGATCAACTTGGAATTACCCCCAATGTTTTTTCTGTACAGAAAAATATCACTCCCTTTGATCGATAGCTTGTTCCAGAGGCAGTACACTTTAAACAAAATATTATAGTAATCTGCTTTTAAAATCAGATAGTTACTTGCTATTGTATAACTATGTCTTCTATCCCGCCTTTAAATGTATTTCTATTGTGTGGTTACACTTGCACTCGCTACTTCACGCAACCTTGCGTGCTTACAAAACCGTGCGCATTCCTGCACCACGTACCCATTCCCATAAGTTTTCCTCACGTACCGTACCACGTGTACGCCGTGCGATCGCAACTGACTATACCACACTTCTCACGATCAATGTGAGCAAAATGCTACTGCTCACTACACAATACACTTTTGTTCCTTACACCCGCTGGAAGTCGCCCACAAGGGTAATCCTCCTTTGAGTGCTTGCCTAAACTTTTAGGCCGGAACTGCGTTTTGTGTTTTTACAATTACCCACTTAAAGAAATACACCAAATGTATAACAAATAAACGTATCTGATTCTATGCAAATCTATAATGACTATTACAACCTATGGCAACAATATGTGAGAATGTATGCAAACTATCGGTATGCTTTGTGCGTGTTTTTTCACGCCAAAAATTACACGCACAGAAAATGACAGGCTTTTTCCCTGTTGTCCCTCGATTTGCACCAGCACCTCTAAGACTATACAGGACAGACGTGGTCTAGCAACATTAGATAGTTTTAAACACAATACAAAGTTACTTAAGACGCGTCTCCACCCTTTGTTGGTAGACCAAAGTCTGTTAGGCCCTGCAAGTCCGTGAGTATGTGGTGAACCGGACGAGCCCGCAACTGTGAAGTTCGCTTAACTTTCAGGGAAATGCAATACCTTATACTACTATGGTTCGGGCCGCTGCTGCCGCTGAATGCAAACAATAACCCCTGCGATGTGTATGCACGTTGCGTATACACGCTGACATGCTATGCGCACTATACAACGACACGTGTGGCGGAATACACCTCTATACCAAACAAGAATGGAATGCGACACCAGTTGTATATATTATGTTGTTGTCCAATGCAGCAACAAATATTTACTAAAAGGGGTATACACACAGAAATACAGCAATATCACAAGAGAAGAGCTACAACCAATAGTACATACGTTTGTTCGCCTGCGCCTCCCAGATCCGGTCCTCAGTCAGTCTTAGCAAGATGACCTTCAGAGTATTAGACTGAGGCCGGCCAGGAGGCCTTGCTTTTATTCGATGGTCCAAAACACAATACAAAGGACACTGTAAGCTCTTCTTCCATAGGTCAAGGGGCAGGTCATTTACAGTACATGAGGGGTCATAGGTTGGTTTGAATAGATGGGCGATGCTTGGTCCATATGTACTTGCAGATGTCCTCCACTGGGTTCCCGACGAATATCACGAGTACAGTAATTATAGTATGTTATGAATATTGTATTCCTGTGCATATCTATGCACAGGAGCATGCTGTAATCTGCAAACTGCAATCGGAATGTAGCCCTTGAAATACTGTACATCTGGATACCAAACACTATGTCCTAACCTAGTACTGTCCCCTCACATCCTGTGAAGCTGGATATCTCTGTTGTTCTATTTCCTAAGGAAATGTAACTTGCCGGTGTGGTGTGTGTAAACTAAGTGTAAATCATGCACTATGTGGATAAAATTTTAGATATGTCTTTGTGGCTTTTCTATGCGAATGCATATGCTACCGTATTTACTCATACCACGCGCTTATACGCTGGGCTTCGCAAGCCAATGTACGCAGCGTGTGGGCATCTGCACGCACGGCAGAACACGTGCGTGCACGGAGGCCACTCTGTGTGGTGTTTGCACGTGTTGGATGTGGGTATAATATTTTCAACTTCGACAACAGCAAGTCGGCAAGAGCCGATAAGTTCCTTGGGTGGTCTCTACCTGAAGACGGACATTGAACCTAGGACCTTTCAGTGAGCCGCATGAGCCCCAGAGATAGCGTAAGGAGGGGATGTGCAGCAGCACTGATCCTCTTCCCACTCCACCGCCGCTGCTGTCTGATCCCAGGCAGACAGAGACAGCCCCAGCAGTGATAGAGCTGAGGATGGCAAAAAAAAAGTAGGCGGACACTGCCGGCCAGTGTCTGCTTACTTATGATTCAGTTGGCTGGTTGGCAGTTTGCTGTTTGGCTGGTTGGCATGAAATCGTTCTGATGTAAGGCCAGCTGCTAGGAAATTGTACAGTCACCTGATAACTGATTACTGATTACCAGGTCTTTAAGTAAGTGAAGCCTAATCTAAACCTAGTCATTAGCTTTCAGCAAAGATTCCCCCTGAGGATTGGTTGCAAAGACAATCAAAAGGTCAAAAAACCCATGGCCAGAGAACGCACCTTGTAAATATAAAGTGGTAAGTAAGATCTCTATCTATTTACTTATGTGTTTTCCTTCTCCTAGAGAGATCCTAGAGAGGACATGCATTTGGGCACTCTGGGGGTGCTTGTGATCCTGTCATTATTGCCCCACAACCAGCCATGCATATCTGCAAATTGCAGCATCCCACCGTAGAGGCGGGGCCATGATAAATTACATCATCATGCCCTTTGGCCCACACATTTTACTAGGAAGTGGGTTGGATGTGGGAATGTGACCTGCTCTCCCAGGAGCCAGGCGGTCTCCCCAATATTTTGGGAGCTTACTGGGTGTTCCGAGAGAGCAGGTGAATATGGTCTAAAATGAATTAAAGTTTATAGGAGGTGGATGTAGAGACTTTTCAATGTAGCACATTGGACACTTCCATGTTCAGAGCTATTTGTACCTTGCTTGTCCTGGTGATAGAAAATCATTTATTGTGCCATTTGTCAGTAATGCTGCATTCAGATCGCAAATGCTGGATCCTACGCGGTAAGAGAAACGTGTCCTTACCGGGTGGGATCCGACATTTGCGCTCCTCTGCTGGCTTTCCGACCCGGCAATATACCAGGTCGGTTGCCATAGCAGCGGGGGGGGGCGCAGCAGCAGCAGGGGCGGGGGTGGAGGGGGCGCTGGGAGATGAGCTCATCTCCTGCGCCGCCTCTCCCTATGCTGTGAATGGGAGCCGTGTCGCATCGGAACGGCTCCCATTCAGACTGCACCTGACCCGGTATTCAACCCGGTAATAACCCTTCTTTTTTACCGGGTTGAATTACCGGGTCAGGCGACCCGCTAATTCTGCAAAGGACCTTTCACATCGCACACTGACCCGTTTCAACACGGCAATATGGTGTGTCGATACCGGGTTTTTAGTAGAGATGAGCGCCTGAAATTTTTCGGGTTTTGTGTTTTGGTTTTGGGTTCGGTTCCGCGGCCGCGTTTTGGGTTCGAACGCGTTTTGGCAAAACCTCACCGAATTATTTTTGTCGGATTCGGGTGTGTTTTGGATTCGGGTGTTTTTTTCCAAAAACACTAAAAAACAGCTTAAATCATAGAATTTGGGGGTCATTTTGATCCCAAAGTATTATTAACCTCAAAAACCATAATTTACACTCATTTTCAGTCTATTCTGAATACCTCACACCTCACAATATTATTTTTAGTCCTAAAATTTGCACCGAGGTCGCTGTGTGAGTAAGATAAGCGACCCTAGTGGCCGACACAAACACCGGGCCCATCTAGGAGTGGCACTGCAGTGTCACGCAGGATGTCCCTTCCAAAAAACCCTCCCCAAACAGCACATGACGCAAAGAAAAAAAGAGGCGCAATGAGGTAGCTGTGTGAGTAAGATTAGCGACCCTAGTGGCCGACACAAACACCGGGCCCATCTAGGAGTGGCACTGCAGTGTCACGTAGGATGTCCCTTCCAAAAAACCCTCCCCAAACAGCACATGACGCAAAGAAAAAAAGAGGCGCAATGAGGTAGCTGTGTGAGTAAGATTAGCGACCGTAGTGGCCGACACAAACACCGGGCCCATTTAGGAGTGGCACTGCAGTGTCACGTAGGATGTCCCTTCCAAAAAACCCTCCCCAAACAGCACATGACGCAAAGAAAAAGAGATAGTATACTCGTAACTAGTATGTATGTATAAAGAAAGAAAAAAAAACCACGGTTAGGTGGTATATACAATTATGGACGGGCTGCCGAGTGCCGACACAGAGGTAGCCACAGCCGTGAACTACCGCACTGTACTGTGTCTGCTGCTAATATATAGACTGGTTGATAAAGAGATAGTATACTCGTAACTAGTATGTATGTATAAAGAAAGAAAAAAAAACCACGGTTAGGTCACTGGTATATACAATTATGGACGGGCTGCCGAGTGCCGACATAGAGGTAGCCACAGCCGTGAACTACCGCACTGTACTGTGTCTGCTGCTAATATATAGACTGGTTGATAAAGAGATAGTATACTCGTAACTAGTATGTATGTATAAAGAAAGAAAAAAAAACCACGGTTAGGTCACTGGTATATACAATTATGGACGGGCTGCCGAGTGCCGACACAGAGGTAGCCACAGCCGTGAACTACCGCACTGTACTGTGTCTGCTGCTAATATAGACTGGTTGATAAAGAGATAGTATACTACTAATATTATATACTGGTGGTCAGGTCACTGGTCACTAGTCACACTGGCAGTGGCACTCCTGCAGCAAAAGTGTGCACTGTTTAATTTTAATATAATATTATGTACTCCTTGCTCCTGCTATAACCTATAACTGGCACTGCAGTAGTGCTCCCCAGTCTCCCCCACAATTATAAGCTGTGTGAGCTGAGCAGTCAGACAGATATATAATATATATAGATGATGCAGCACACTGGCCTGAGCCTGAGCAGTGCACACAGATATGGTATGTATGTGACTGAGTCACTGTGTGCTGTGTATCGCTTTTTTCAGGCAGAGAACGGATTATAAATAAAAGTGGTGGTCACTGGTCACTATCAGCAAAACTCTGCACTGTACACTACTGAGTACTCCTAATGCTCCCCAAAATTAGTAAATCAAGTGTCTAAACGGAGAGGACGCCAGCCACGTCCTCTCCCTATCAATCTCAATGCACGTGTGAAAATGGCGGCGACGCGCGGCTCCTTATATAGAATCCGAGTCTCGCGATAGAATCCGAGCCTCGCGAGAATCCGACAGCGTCATGATGACGTTCGGGCGCGCTCGGGTTAACCGAGCAAGGCGGGAAGATCCGAGTCGCTCGGACTCGTGAAAAAAAACATGAAGTTCTGGCGGGTTCGGATTCAGAGAAACCGAACCCGCTCATCTCTAGTTTTTAGTGCGATCTGAAAGGGATATAAGGTATCGCTGGGGAAGCCGAGTGATACTCAGCTACTATGGCATATCGGCTGGAAATGGAAAGGCTTAACGTACCCCATCGCCGGGTGAGTCTCAGGGCAGATACTCACACATGACCCGGCTAGCCAGTTTGTGCATGTACAGTGGATCTGGGGGTACATCTACTAAAGGTCGATTTTGTTTGGTTTTGTTCGATTTTAGATAATTGGTAAATCATTTTTTTTAATCGACTTTGGGCTTCCAGAGTTAAAACACACATTTACTAACATTTAATAATTAATATTCAAAATCATCTGCTAGTAAATGTTTGTTTTAACCCTGAAAGCCCAGCATCGATTAAAATCAATTCAACATCGATCTAATATTGAAAAACAAACAAACAAAATTGACCTTTAGTAAATAAACCCCTTGGAATCTCACAGAAGCCCAGCGAATCAGTGCTGTCAGCGGCGTTCATCCAGTTATAGCTATGGTAAAATGAAATAAAGACTAATAGCCAATAGAAACACCCGTTAGTTATGTCCCAGTATAGCCTCCCCGCCAATCAGCTGGTAAAGCATGCTGGTACTTGTAGTTTCACAAACGCTGGAGAGCCACAGATTGGACAGGCCTGCATTAGGCCATTTGTATGTTTGATCAATAGACCCCGTATGCAGGACTGCAATCAGAAATTGTGGGGACCAGGAAAATAGGCTGCGGGGGCAGGACAGTGGTGGCGGCAGGTATGAGTGGCCTGGGCCCTCTTCTCTGTGTCAGAGTGGCCAGGCCCGGGACAGTTGTCCCTACAGCACCCCCCTGATGGCTGCCCTGCCCATATAAGAAGACAGGGGGAGAAGGACTTATTCCTTTATGATGCACCTTTATGCATTTGGCTGAGTACTACTGAGCACATAAAGGGGCTGATATTGAGTTGGACACAGCTGCGGTCATGCATGCAGCTCTTGCTGGTCTCTTCTGTGGCTCTGTGCTAATGCTGCTACACGGCCCTTCCCTGGGGTACAGCCATACGTCTGAATGTGGAAGGTCTGAGAGGCCCTGTCTTTCTTAGATGCTGATATATTGCTTGGTGCATCTTTATAGTTCACCATCAGAACTTGCACCAGCCCTATACTAGGTGCAGACTCTCCGTCTGACTATGGCCTCCTATGTGAGCAATGAAGCGTCTCTGTATGGAACCACTACCAGCGACACGCCTGCGGTAACACGCTCACAAGACGCTACATCTCCGTACCGCTGATTAGCCACTTCCCATTCACCACCCAGTCACTGCCCAATACATTTCTAAAACACTTCTACGACTGCGTGTCTGACTCTGTACTGCGGCTCTGCACAAACAGAAGCAGGACAAGTGCACGGTGCAACTAACACCACTTTCACACACAAAACTCCCTAAATCCCGTTGTCTACCTCGTATTTGAGTGCCGTGTCTTTTAGCAGTCTCAACCAGGTATGCGGTCAAGATGTCGCCTGTCCGGATACTGACAGCCACAATCCCGACACCCTTCAGAATCCCGATGTCGGAACTCCAAATGGGCCAGGATACTGATGCCCGAATCCTGACAGCCAGCATCCCGACCGTAAGTATAGCTGCAACGTTAGGTTTAGGACTGGGGGGGTTTAAGTTTAGGCATCAGGCAGGGTGGGTTAAGGTTGGCCTATGGGGGGGAGGTAAATGTCAGGCTGCGGGGAGGGAGGAATAGGTGTTTAGGCACCTCCAGGGGGGTAGTTAGGGTTAAGTATTACGGGGGGAGGTAAGAGGTAAGGGTTAGGCTGTGGATAGGAAGGGTTAGGGTTAGGGGGTGGGGAGGGGGTAGAACTCCCTTTACTCACCCCTATCAGTGTTATTAACTTTAGGATCCGGTTCAACCCGGGTATGTGAAAAGGTCAACCTGGGTCAAAATTGCTGGGTCTTCTACCCTGGTAAAAGCCAGGGTTGTAGTTCTGGGATTCTCGAACCGGGATTACCCCTTTACACAGAAAACGGCCCGGGTTGATTCGGCAAATTACTGGGTAAAAACCTCTGTGTGAAAGGGGTATTAGACAACTGTCCAGACAAAACTTTGCTTCACTGTGTCTGACATCCAAAGGGCTGCTGAGAGGGGTGGGGGGCAAGTACTCTTTACCAGTGCCTGTTGGATGAGCCCGACGGGGGCACGAGTCCGCCATCCCCGCCCCACCTGCACTGGCACTTCGGGCAGGGAGAAAGAGACTGCAGCAGCCTCTCTCCCCAGCCAGCACATGCCCTGAGTGATGGGGGATGGGGCGGATGGACCACCCCAGATCTGCCCTCTGACCAGCCGGCCTTGAGCCACCAGCGACCCCCCTGTATGTTTTCCATTTGCTAGTAAAGAGAGAGCCTGCGCCCATACCTCCCCAAGTTGGCCATGCCCCCTACAAGTACCTGTCATAGCTGTTTTCAGCCCTGGACATACCCAATGAATCTGACTCATAATCTGGACCTAATAAATGTAAGTGCTTGTGATGTGCACTTATTGTGTTACAGTATAAGCTGAACTAACTGAACAGAATGGAGCTGTGCTGAAGCATTACACTTACACAAGAGCTCCGCATGTGCAGTTCAGTGCTGCACATTCTTACTAACCTAATAGAGAGCACACATTTATAATACATAAATATATTATACAAACATTATTTTATATATAAACTAGCATTTACCCATGGCTTTGCTCGCGTGGATGTCTGTTATTGCTCAGCGAAACTAATGTTACAAAGACAGTAGTGGCATCTAATATTGTGATGTATATTTTATATTGTAGACACTGATCATGAAATGTCTTAGTAAACAATATTTTCAGTTTTTCCTTCAGGGATTAACATAAATAGATGCCTGGTGTGCCATCTACTGGATTGACATGCATACTGCAGCTTTATGAGTCAAGATAAGATGCCTGATTTGTGATTAATATTTAGTTGAACTTTCCTGTGAAATAGATCTTGTATATGTATATACATACAGTATAGTAATTGTTGGCTTGAGGAGCCTGCAACTGCACACACCGAGTGTCAATTGTCTGTTTTTTTTTTCTATATTGATCCTCTGCGTGATGTCACATCAAGATCATACATACCTCAGTTTCTTTCTAGGTCACAAAGCTATACAATAGTGTTTGACAGGCAGAGGCGTTCGCATTATCTGTGGGGCACCCACAGTAAATGCAGGCACTTGTGCAGGACAGGTGCTGCACATGCGCCCGCAGGGCAATCGTAAAAATTCTGGTTGGATCGCCCTTTGCGATCCAACCAGAATTTGCCCCACAGTCCCAAGAAGTATATTTCTCAAAAAAACATTTCTATGTACAAACCAACAATTACAACTTTATTATATATATATCTCACCACTGCTCACCCACATTGCCCTATATTTTGATGTCAGTCCTGGTGGTACCTTTAAAGTAGAGATGAGCCGGTTCGGATCTCCGAGATCCGAACCCCCCCGAACTTCATGATCCAAGTCGGGAACAGAGATCCCAGAACGAGGCAAAATGTCATCATCCCACTGTCAGATTCTCACGGGTTTTTGATTCCATATAAAGAGCCGTGCGTCACCGCCATTTTCACGCTGGACATTTCTCTGTGGGTTGTAGTGTCAGGTGGGGTGACTATCTCTAGGGGTGCTGTCCTGTGTGCTGTTAGGGGTGCTGTCTTGTCACTGTGGTGTCCTGTCACTGTGCTGTTAGGGGTACTGCAGCTGTACATGGGTGTTGCTGTCCTATCAACGTGATGTACAGGGGCACTGTCCTGTATGCTGTAAAAAAAATACAGGGGTGTTGAAAAGGTACACTGGCCATGTCTTGTATGCTGTAAAAATACAGGGGTGAGGTGAAAATATAGGTACACTGCCCTTGTCTTGTATGCTGTAAAAATACAGGCATGTTGGCCCTGTCCTGTATGCTGTATAATTACAGGGGTGCTGTTGTTAAAATAAAGGTACACTGGCGCTGTCTTGTATGCTGTAAAATTACAGGGGTGTTGTTAAAATACAGGGGTGCTGGCCCTGTCCTGTATGCTGTAAAAATTCAGGGGTGTTGTAAAGGTATACTGGCTCTGCCTTGTATGCTGTAAAATTACAGGGGTGCCGTGAAAAAAAAGGTACACTGGCCCTGTCTTGTATGCTGCAAAAATACAGGGGTGCTCTGAATATACAGGGGTGCTGGCCCTGTCCTGTATGCTGTAAAATTACAGGGGTGCTGTTGTTAAAATACAGGTACACTGGCCCTGTCTTGTATGCTGTAAAATAACAGTGGTGTTGTTAAAATACAGGGGTGCTGGCCTTTTCTGTATTCTGTAAAAAAACAGGGGTGCTGTGAAAATACAGAGGTGCCGGTTCTGTCCTGTATGCTGTAAAAAATACAGGGGTGTTGTGAAGGTACACTGTATGTTGTAAAATTACAGGGGTGCTGAGAAAATAAAGGGGCACTGTTCTGTGTGCTGTAATAATAAAGGGGTGCTGTCCTGTGAAATGGAGAACAAAAATTTGGAGGAAAAAATTGTGAAAGATCAGGAACCACTTCCAGTTCCTAGTAATAGTGCTGAAGCTGCTGATGCCACTAGTCATGACATTGACGATGCAATTCCATCAACGTCATCTGCTAAGGCCGATGTCAATCATAAAGGGCATATCATAAAGGGCATGTCAAATCCAAGAAGCAAAAATTAATAACCAGAAAAAAAAGAAATTATCTGATGAGAAACGTAAAATTGGCAATATGCCATTTACGACACGAAGTTGCATGGAAAGGCTAAGGCCTTGGCCTATGTTCATGACTGGTGGTTCAGCTTCTCATGAATATGGAAGCCCTCCTCCCTCTCGAAAAATTTAAAAAATTAAGCTTGATAAGGCACAGGAAAAAACAACTGTGCGTTCAGAGATATCACAAATCCTCAAGGAGAGTCCAAGTGTGTTCCCGGTTGCGATGTCTTAGCCTGACCTTCCCAAGAATGTATGGAAAGAGGAGGCTCCTACCACCATTTGCACACCCTATGCAAGTGCTGGGAGGAGCACCGCCAGTCCAGTTGCTGATATTGAGATTGAAGATGTCACTGTAGAAGTACAACAGGATGAGGAGGATATTGGTGTAGCTGGTGCTGAGGAGGAAGTTGACGATGAGGATTCTGATGGTGATGTGGTTTGTTTGAATAAGGCACCAGTGGAGACAGTTGTTGGACATGGGATGAAAAAGCCCATTGTCATGCCTGGGCGAAATACAAAAAAAGCCACCTCTACGGTGTGTAATTAATACTCCACAAATCCAGACAACAGGTGTCAAGCCATGTTGCCTTTGTCAACCCATAATAAGTAGGGGTAAGGATGTTAACCAGCTATAAACATCCTCCCTTATACGTCAACTGCAGCGCATTCATCATAAGTCATTGTCAAGTTCAGAAACTTTGGGTAAAAGTGTAAGCAGTCCACTGACATCTAAATCCCTTCTTCCTGTTGTATCCAAGCTCCTGCAATTCACACCACCATCTCCCTCAATGTTAATTTCCTCCTCAGTCAGGAACGTAAGTAGTCCTCTCCTATCCAGGATTCCGCCAGAGAATCCTTGAGTGGTACGCCTACTGCTGCTACCGCTGCTGTTGTTGCTGCTGGGAGTCGATCGTCATCCCAGAGAGGAAGTTGGGAGACCACTTGTACTACTTTACTTAAGCAATTGACTGTCCAACAGGAAGATGAAATATGACAGCAGTCACCCTGTTGCAAAGCGGATTACTGATGCCATAACTATGCTGGTGTTAGACATGCGTCCGGTATCCACCATTAGTGCAGTGGGATTTAGACAGTTGATGGACATACTGTGTCCCCGGTACCAAATCCCGTCTAGATTCCACTTCACTAGGCAAGCGATTCCAGGACTGTACAGGGACATTAAGAAAAGTGTCCTCAGTGTCCTGAAAAATGCGGTTGTACTCACTGTCCACTTAACCACAGACATGTGGACAAGTGGAGCAGGAAAAAACTAAGGACTACATGACAGTGACAGCCCACTGGGTAAATGTATTGCCTCCCACAGCAACAACAGCAGCGGCACCAGTAGCAGCATCTCACAAATGCCAGCTCGTTCATAGGCAGGCTACGCTGTGTATTACCGGTTTCCGTTAGAGGCACACCACTGACAACCTCTTACAGAAACTGAGGGAAATCATCGCACAATGGCTTACCCCACTTAGACTCTCCTGCTGATTTGTGATATCGGACAACGCCACCAATATTGTCCGTGCATTACATCTGGGCAAATTCCAGCACATCCCATGTTTTGAACCTACAATTAATTTGGAGGTGCAGAATTTTTTTTTAAATGACAGGGGCGTGCAGGAGATGCTGTCGGTGGTCCGAAAAATCGCGGGTCGAAGACTGGAGCGCCAGAAAACACTTCTGAACCTACCCTGCCATCACCTGAAGCAAGAGGTGGTAACGAGGTGGAATTCAACCCTCTATCTGCTTCAGAGGATGGAGGAGCAGCAAAAGGCCATTCAAGCCTGTACATCCACCTACGATTTAGGCAAAGGAGGTGGAATGCACCTGACTCAAGCGCAGTAGAGAATGATTTCTGTGTTGTGCAAGGTTCTCCAACCTTTCGAACTTGCCACATGTGAAGTTAGTTCAGACACTGCCAGCTTGAGTCAGGTCATTCCCCACATCAGGCTTTTGCCGAAGCAGCTGGAGAAATTGAAGGAGGAGCTAAGGTGGAGTGATTCCGCTAAGTATGTGGAACTTGTGGATGGAGCCCTTCATGTGCTTTGCCAGGATTCAAGGGTGGTCAATCTGTTGAAATCAGATCAGTACATGCTCAATCCTAGGTTTAAAGCCTACGTTGTATCTCTTTCTGGCAGACACAAGTCTGCAGAGGTGCAAAGACCTGCTGGTGAGAAAATTGTCAACTCAAGCGGAACCCGTCAACAGCTCCTCCTTCATTTTCTCCCCTAACTGGGGCTGCAAGGAAAAGGATAACATTTCCTAGCCCACCCGCTGGCGGTGATGCAGGGTAGTCAGGAGCAAGTGTTGACATCTGGTCTGGACTGAAGGACCTGCCAACATAATACTGACATGTCTACTGACATGTCTACTGACATGTCACTGTACTCTAAAAGATCGATGGGCATTAGAAAGAATAAGGAAAATGGCAAGTAAAATCATTGGTATGCCACTGCCTAGCTTTGATGACTTGTACAGGAGTAGGGTTTTAAGCAAAGTCAGGTGTATTTTACTAGATAGTGCGCATCCTTTTAATATGCTTTTTGTAAAACTTCCTACGCTAAAGAGATTTCGTTCTCTGATAGCTCGTACCAACCGGTTTAGGGTTAGTTTTATTCCATCTGCTGTACGTATGTTAAATGAATGATTCATTTTTATGTCTGTTTTATGTTGTCGCCTGCTACTACTTGATGCTTTGTACAATGTAATTTCGTCTGTCAATTTGTTTTGGCTGATGACAATAAACTTGAACTTGAACTTGAATATGATGCTGTCACCGTTGAAAGAATGGTGGAGGATTATGTAGGTGACAGCATCCAAGTAGGCATGTCAGACAGTCTGCATGTACGTGTACTGGCAGGATAAAGAAGAGGTCCTTGCACAATCTGGCTTTATTTTACAAAGGTTGCCCCCCCCTCCAGTGTGTTCTCCGAAAGAGTGTTTAGTGCAGCCGGTAACCATGTCAGCGATCGGCGTAGGAGGTTACTTCCAGAAAATGTGGAGAAGATGATGTTCATCAAGATGAATTATAAATTCCTCCAGGAATTCACTGAAACTGTGTTTTCAGGAGAAAGGGTTTATTTTTACAGGCGATCCATCTGGATAGCATGTAAAAAAAAATTATTGAAACATCGGAAAAAAGTCCGAAAAATGTCCGAATGCGTCCGTTTTTCAGACCCGATGTTTTAACGGGAATAATTGGATATCCCCCTCTGTGAGGATGAGGATGTACACACAGAAAGGCGTGAGGAATCAGAGGATTACCCCCCCCTCCAGTGTGTGCTCCGAAAGAGTATTTAGGGCAGCCGGTAACCTTGTCAGCGATCGGCGTAGGAGGCTACTTCCACTAAATGTGGAGAAGATGATGTTCATCAAAATGAATTATAAAGTCCTCCAGGAAGACCTTTACCAGCAGTTGCCTCCAGAAAGTACACAGGAACCTGTGATAATGGATTCCAGTGGGGACGAATTAATACTCTGTGAGGATGAGGATGTTCACTCTGAAAGGGGTGAGGAATCGGAGGATGATGATGAGGTCGACATCTTGCCTCTGTAGAGCCAGTTTGTCAAGGAAAGATTGATTGCTTCTTTTTTTGTGGGGGCCCAAACAAACCAGTCATTTCAGCCACAGTCGTGTGGCAGACCCTGTCACTGAAATGATGGGTTTGTTAAAGAGTGCATGTCCTGTTTATACAACATAAGTGTGGGTGGGAGGGACCAAGGAATAATCCATTTTGCACCTCTTATTTTCTTCATTGCATTATGTGATCTTTGGGGACTATTTTTTAAAACTGTCATCCTGTCTGCTACTACAGTGCCACTCCTAGATGGGCCAGGTGTTTGTGCCGCCCACGTATGTCTTTTAGCTTAGTCACGCACAGTGACCTCAGTGCAACCTTTTGGCCTTAAAACAATATTGTGAGATGTGAGGTGCTCAGAATAGACTAGAAATTAGTGGAAATTAATGTTATTGAGGTTAATAATACCTTAGGAGCAAAATTACCCCCAAATCCTGTGATTTTAGCTGTTTATGTTTTTTTTCAAAAATCATCCAGATCCAAAATCAAAACCCGAAAGGGTGGTTTTGGCAAAACCAATCCAGATCAAAAACTCGAGCGGTGAACCAGATCCAAAACCAAAACCCGACAAGTGCCCACCGCACATCTCTACTTTAAACCACATTCTTATTGCAGCCTCTGACAGTACATGGATGAATACTAGGACCTCATTCAGTTTCAGATGCAATGTGCCTGTCTTCCAATTGAATCTGGTCACAGGTTACACAGAGAGGGGCCTGGCTGGGGGCTCAAAAAGGGTTGTGTAAATACAGCCAAAGTTTATCTGCTGGTAAAAGTTGCAAACTGACATTGATGGAGACTTCTGGCTGCATCGGATTCCCAGAATGCGACTAAGACACACCCAATTATGCACATGTGTAATTACATTGCTGCAGCTGTGATCTAATAGGAGGATTACCCTGTACTGAGCACTATACAGTGTAAGCATGATTCCAACTCATACTTGATGACTTCATGTTAGGCCCTGCAGGAGAATCCGGAAGGGGCAACACTCTCTGATGGCGGATGGTGTGTTACCGCATTGGCATCATTGTGGCATCTTCCTTCCAATGTTTGAAGCAGCACTTTGTGCATAACTCCCAATATGACCCTCTCCAGGAGGAACAGAATGCTCTGCTCCTGGACTTCCCTCTTAATGTATGATTGCCATCACCTGTGGTGAAACACCTTTCTTATCCATTAACTTGTTCAAACACAGGTGCCGGCAATTATACATTAAGAGAAAAGTCCAGGTGCAGAGCATTCTGTTCCTCCTGGAGAGGGTTATGTTGGCAGGTATGCTTTGTGACATTTAATAGTGGGGATGGGACATGTTTGGTGTCATCTAACAACCTGGATGGGCGACAGTAGGAGACTAGTCAACTCTGCCATTGGCCCAGGAAAAGTCTCTGGAAATTTGGAACAAGAATGTTTGGGCTCAGATTGGGAATGGGTGGCTGCTGATGTGTTTATTAGAGTAGACTTATTAAAAGTTAAAATTTTATATTTGCAACTTGTTTGGTCTGTGTTCCTTAGGTTGAAAACGACTTAGGTACATCTAGGTATTTTCTGCAGAAGTAGAAAAATTTGATTTAGTTCCACGCGGCTTGCAACTGTATCCATCTCTGAATGAGAACCATCCTGTCTGCATAGGTAGAAGAATCTCACCAGGGGAGGTGTAGCAAGCCTTGGGAAGAGTTAAAATACCAACTAGCCGGCTCCTGTCATTTTACAGGCTGTTCTAGAAAAATGACAATTAAAAGCTGATTGGCTGGTACTTTAGCTGTGTTGGAGATAGACTCCGTATATCAACGTCCTTCGGTCATCTGTTTATTACCCTTGAACATCAGTCAATGGTTCTGTACTTAGCAGCCAGCTGGAGACCAGAAATAATGAGACAACACACAGGAGATATGTAAAAGCTCAGCAAGTCATTTCTGATCTGACTCGTTATTTTAGGAGCCTTTATCTATACACAAATGAACAAAGGAATAAAGGTATGACAGTGTGTTAGCCAATCAAAGCACACCATGTGTAAACAATGATTTAATTAAACTAATTATAACATTCCTGTATGTATATTCTTATCAGTATCTGCTCATTAATTTAATGAGAAGGCCTTCTCCTTATTGCCATCTGGACATTAATCTTGAAAGCCTTCTTTCTATTGTCACCTGGACATTCCAAAACATACTCCTTTAATTTTCTCATATGCAATTAAAGTTTTATCTCAGCCTGGGAGTTAACTAGATGTCCTTGTGACTGCAGCTGGGGAATTCATATTGCTCTCAACAAAATAGTTTCTCACAGAAACATCTATGAAATTCATTTAAGGAATTTACATGTACTAGCTGGCTATGTTCATTGATTATTGCAATGAACATTCTAATCAATACCTGGGATGAAACTTATTATGCATGCTTTTAGTTATTAAATACAAAGCTTACAACAATTATAAAGATGATTTTATATTTAAAACTGTTTTAATTACTTCATAAACTCTTGAGGTCATTTTTCTGGGTGTCTTGCTAATATCTGAGAATCTTGCCAAAAAAACTATCTAGCAAATATAAATCTGCAGGTGTAAATTCCTTAACCTAACAAGCTAATAGGTAGTCTCTTTCCTATCAGGTCATTATATTTAACAAGCTACTAACTTCTTATCATATAATAAGTTTCATTTTTATACAAGTACAAAAATTCTCTTAATAAACTCTTAAAGGGGTAGGTAGGAATAATAACTCATATATGCATCTGAGCTGATCCTTGACCATTATCAATATGTTGGAGTGCATATTTCTTATACAGGTTGCTAGGGCTAAGGGTCTCATGCAGACAGGGGCGGATTGGGTTGGAAAACCAGCCCGGGAAATTTCTCAAAGCAGCCCTAATGCGGGTGGAGTCTGCTGAGGGGAGGAGTCTGTTGAGGGGCGGGGCCTGGTGACAAGGCAGGATGATCTCTTCTCAGAAGCAAAAGCTTTGTCAAAAGTGAAACTTCCATTGTTTGTTTTCCTGGAATCTGATGGTATACATGTGTTCCCCCATGTAGGGTGCATCAGTGGTACAAACTGTACACAATAATCTTTATCAATAGCTATTCTGATCTACATCAACACTATATTTCTTATAATTATTGCCCAGACATGGATATCAGATAAAATAATTTATTTGCATGTAGGTTAAACATAACACATAACAATATATAAATAACAGTTGGTAATTACTGAAAACGCGCTGTGCATAGTAATAAAAAACAAACATTTCAAACTTCAAAACAGCAATATTAAAATACCAATAAAGTGCTGAAAAATGTAAACACTGTGCATAGTAACTAAAATCAACAAAAAATTACTGTTTTAAACCTCAAAACAGCAATATTTTTAATAAAAAAAAGTGCAGAAAAATGAAAACCCAACCCATTTTCATCCTTTTAGTAGCAAATTAAAGAAACAAGTCTTACCTAGGGGTATATTTACTATGCGTCGCTTTTGGCTTTAGGCAATTTATTTGTGTGATTGCATGCCATAGATTTAATGAAACCCAAAATGACTGAAAAATGTGGCGTATCCCGGCATTAGAATACAATTGAACATCGGCTAACCAGCAATGTTTCAGAATTGTAACCCTGTATTTACTAAGCAGCAGATTTAGAAACCAATGAAGAACAGCCAACAAAAATATATACCTCCTGGTCTCCATTAGCTCAATCCAAAAACAATTCTTTTCGTAATAATGAACTCTGGGAAGCCAATTTGTCAATGACAGTTTCACTGTCCACATTGTTCATCAAAACATCTCTCTCAACAGCCATCAGCATAAAAGCTTCCAAATTTGTTGCTCCAAGAGTGGACCGTAGCCTGTTTTTAACTACTTTTAATGTTGAAAAAGATCTCTCACAAGCTACCTGTGTTGCCGAGAGTGTTAGCAAGTACTTATAAGCTAGGCCTATATTCTTGTAGGCCAGTGAATATAAACTGTAGCGTTTCAGAGTGTCATATACACATATAGCACAGTTTAGGCATCTCCTGCAATTTACCCGTTGCTGATCAGAAGTCACTTCAGATCTATGTGTGGATGACAGTTCTTCAATTTCATCTACCTCCTCATCAATCCTGGTAAGACAATACTCTTCTGGTAGCGTAAGTTTTAACCGATCCCAGTTTTTAGCTAAACTAACTAATTCTAACTGCAGATTGGCTTTGGTTGCTTCCTCATCATATTGTGTCAGAATATCTCCCAGTTTCTCCAAGGCATCGGCTGGCAAATGCACTTTCACCTCATCAAACTGTGTAGGAGATAAACAAGCTAGATCTCTGTAAATTGCACTAACCTGCTTTTCAGGCTTTCAATTGCTGCATCTAAGACCCTGTTGTAAATGCAAACCTCAAAATCCTTCAGAGGATCAGTAATGACATCATCTGGAATCTGTTCTCCAGGCATCATTTTTTTCTTTCGGATTCTCTTCTCAGGGAAATCCTCCTGGACTTCTATTATGTTTTCAGGTAATCGTCTAACTAGTTCTTCTTTTACGTGTGTGATAAAGTTGTCAACAACAAGTTTGATATTAGCAAGGTCTCGCTGAATCACTACCAGTTGCTCTAGAGAAGAGGTAACCATTTGTTGAGCCTTCAACAAATCAAGGCCACTTGTTTGCAAATACTTAGATAAGGGTGTTGTAATTTGAAATATTCGTAAATACATAAATGCAGTCATGATGGTTTCATATTTTAATAGGGCTTCTTTTTGTGCTTTGGCTTTGGCACGTAGCTCAGGTGAAAATTTCTCTGACTCCTCAACATTGGTCAAAGCTAGTATGACATCCACAAAGAGTGCTTTTTCTATGTTTTTATAGGAACCAAAAATTTTGGATAAAGCTGCATCTTTAGCCCACCATCGTGTCTGGCCTATGGTCTGTAATCGCATTTGGTTTCCACTTTTATCAGTCATGAAGCTTTCTAGTATGACCATACGGAGATAGGATTCCCTAAAAAAGGCACCAACTGCATTAAGCAAGGAGAAGAATGATGCAGCAGCTAAGGGGGAACGAGTTGCATCACCAATAACTAGGTTTAAAACATGACTGTAACACCAAATGTGAACTTGATTTGGTGACTCTTTGCCTAGCCAAGCTGAAAACCCCTTGTATGTGCCCTGCATATTTGCTGCACCATCTGTCGCATTTGCCACACACTTCGTAATATCTAATCCATTTTCTCCAAGGACTTTTTTAAACAATTCCAAAAATCCCTTCCCAGAAGAATCTGTGCAGCTGACTAAAGACAGAAGTCGCTCATGTACTTGATCAGTGACGTAACGAATAATCACAGAGCACTGGTCCTTCACAGAAATGTCCTGGGTAGTGTCTAACTGTACAGAATACATTCCAGCTTCTTGAACTTCATTAGAGATAAACTGTTTGATTAAAGTTGAAACAGTAACTATGATCTGGTTCACTGTGGTCTTTGATAGAAATGTCACAAGATTTCCTCTGCCTTTGCTGCCTGCAGCACGTGCCTTTTGACTGCTTTTAATAACCTTATCTAGATGGGTTTTCAGCAGTGGGTCACACTTGCTAAGCAGAATAATTAGCTCTAGAAAGTTACCATGATCTAAAACAGGATCATCTAAGGTATACGCGGCTTCTGCAGTCTTACCACGGTAGCTCAAACCTCGTTTACCTATAAGCTTAATGACATCAATCACTCGTTCCACAACTTGTCTGTTACCTATGACCTCTTCTCTATGTTTCTTTTTCTGTACAGAGAATACCAGCTCTCCAACATCTTTGTGCATTACAGTATACATATGGGCCTCAGCACATTTATTGTGATGCTTAGAGTTTTCATGTTCATCAATTCTTTGATAAACATGTGTCCAAGACTTCATACCTAGAATGAACGCATTGCTTTCTGTATCTTTGCTATATGCTAAACATACAGAACAATACAGAGCATTTGAAGTTTTGTCATAGGTAACCCAAAAACGTTGTGAGCCATCTTTTCTTTTAAACACTTTTTTAGCTGCAAATGGCAAATCAGAGCTGTCAAATGGTTGAATAGGATGTTTTTCAAAAAAGAATGGCCTCTCACCTACCCGTGGTCTTGCAAAAAGATTACAGACAGCCTCAACATCTTCCACACTACCTACACATTCTACTGCCATGGCAGAACTTTTAACTTTCTCCCCGCTCCCCATTACAGGCTCAGCAGAGCCTACAGATAACATAATATCACTATGAACTGTTGAGTGGCCAGGTTTATCAGGATGCACATAGATATCTAACAGAGATGCGGAGCTACTTGGTGTTTCAGATTCAGAATGTTCAAGCAATGAAGCAGCAACAGGGCCAGTTGACGGCTGTAGCTCGCCTGGCTGTACACATTCCACTTCTACTGACGGAACAGACTGAGTAGCGCTAGGTTGTTTTACAGTAAAACGATCCAACTTAACACACTGACTAGCAGCTTCTAGCAACTTCCTTCTTTTTTTTTCTCATTCTTTTTCTGCATCCCCTTTAACTTTCTTTGATTCCTTTGAAGAAATGTTTTAAATATTTTTTTTATACAATGAACATTCAATATACAATAATTTACTATAAGGTGTATACTGTCCTATAAGTGTGTGTAAATAAAACAGCAGATTAATTTTGGCAAAAGGTCAAGGTAGCTACAATAGGCCATCTAAAATGCGGTCATTGTAAAGGGCCCCATACACTACAACGATATGTCTGAGGCTGAAGTCTGATGTCATTTCCTTTGAACTCCCCCGGGACCTTCCCCGGAGTGATTCCATACAATTTGGTACTTTTGCACTATTTTTGCATAAGAATATCGCATGCGATTGATGAAGCAGCTATATACTGCATGCAATATATCATACGGCATACAATTGTAACATGAGATATATCTAATGGGCTGGATAGAGGGCTACGGGGGCTGGGAGTGTCCTGAGAATGCCGGTCACACTTCCCTGTGATACATTGTTTTAAACTAATAGTTTAATAATGGCTGGGTACTTTTTATAGCTCCACCTAATTGAAAGACAACTATTATATAAATATAACAAAGGGGGTCCCAGGGTACAGTATGCCCCGCATCCCTCCTTAATCTGGCTATGTTTGTGCATATGGCTGCCTTCACATATCTTACGGACAGGATGAACATAGATGTTAAAGAGATGTAGTTTTGAGACATCTATGTTCGTGTTACATGTATAGTACAAAACTGTGTGCAGAACCATGTGCACAGCAATTTTTTCTGAAAAAAGTAAATATTCAGCAGACTCACCATTGCCACTGAATCGCTGACACTTCACGGTCAGTTTAGTTGGCAACTGTATAAAGGAAAAAAGGCAACACTGAATTCTAAAACAAGCCCAAGTAATTAATAGCCAATTAATTATTTATATGAAAATACCTTTACTGGCTGAGAAGGAAGGAAATATTATAATAGGCCTTGTTCTCCAGCAAGAGATTTGTTTGTTCTACTCCTGGCCTGCTGACTTTGCTCTGTGCCTGCCGGTAATCGCTTAGCTACTCACTTGGAGTCTACACAATTTGGAGTAGCGTCCTCCTGCACTCCAAAAAACAGTTTAGTATGTTAATTTGAGGTTGACTACATTTTACTTTTGTACATGTGTTACAGTACGTGGGAATTTAGACTTTAAACCAACTTAAAAAGAGCATTTCATAAAACATTTATTCTTCCAGCAAATCTGATATTGCTTTGCAGAAAATAGGATTTTGGTTACCAACCGGTAAATCCTTTTCTCGTAGTCCGTAGAGGATGCTGGGGTCCATATTAGTACCATGGGGTATAGACGGGTCCACCAAAAGCAATTGGCACTTTAATGAGTTTAGTGTGGGCTGGCTCCTCCCTCTATGACCCTCCTACCAGACTCAGTCTAGAAACTGTGCCTGAGGAGTCAACATACTTCGAGAGAAGGAAATACACAGATAGTGGCGAGATTCATACCAGATCACACATACAAGGCAAACCCCGGCTAACAAGCCGTAAAACTCAACAGCTGAAACAGTACTGAAACCCAACCCCTAAACAAATCATAAACCCCCAGAGTCAGACTTCCATTAAGATGTACTATATTACTGTAACATGTCAGCACACAGACATCAGTGGGGTTGCTTAAAAAAAGCTTTCAAACTACAGTCTGAAATAAAGTTTCTCTACATCAGAGCTTCATGGGCCCTTAACAGAGACAGATTTAGATAAAGTTAGGTTCTACTATCTGTTTTTGAAGATATTGGATGATTCATGGTCCATATTAACTAGAATATGTCAATGCATGTATATTATAAAAAAAAGTGTGCTATTAACATTCTTTAGAGTTTAACAGAGGCCTAAACAATGCACCCAAACAATGGACAAAATGAAAATGCAATGTGTCCTTTGGACTGAAAATATTTGTATGCCAATGGACTGACTAAATAGAAGCAACCCCACACAGTCAGGATCATCAGGCTGAAAAAACAGAGTTCCTGCACAACAGGTGAGGTCAGAGACCCACTAGCAAAATGTAGCCTAATACAGTCATTACTACAATGTATATCTGACACAGACTGCACAACAATTTATGATAGTACTTTGTAGCCAAGAAGAGGGTTTGATAACAGTTATTTACTCTATGCCGTCTCATACCAGCTTTCCTTCATGGCAATTCTGTAGCTGAATAACCAGTAAGTATAAAAGCAGTATGAAAACATATCTGTAAATTCATTAAAACTTTAAGCAATCACAGACAGACATCTAAATGTATAGGTCACAGATTAAATGTAAAAATAAATAAATAAGATTTTACTCACCGGTAAATCTATTTCTCGTAGTCCGTAGTGGATGCTGGGGACTCCGTAAGGACCATGGGGAATAGACGGGCTCCGCAGGAGACTGGGCACTCTTAAAGAAAGATTAGGTACTATATCTGGTGTGCACTGGCTCCTCCCTCTATGCCCCTCCTCCACACCTCAGTTAAGGAAACTGTGCCCGGAAGAGCTAACATTACAAGGAAAGGATTTGAACCCCAGGGTAAGACTCAAACCAGCCACACCAATCACACCGTACAACTTGTGATAACCTTACCCAGTTAACAGTATGAATATAATGGAGCCTCACACAACGGATGGCTCATAACAAAAAAACCTGTAATTAGCAATAACTATATACAAGCATTGCAGAAACAGTCCGCACTTGGGACGGGCGCCCAGCATCCACTACGGACTACGAGAAATAGATTTACCGGTGAGTAAAATCTTATTTTCTCTGACGTCCTAGTGGATGCTGGGGACTCCGTAAGGACCATGGGGATTATATCAAAGCTCCCAAACGGGCGGGAGAGTGGGGATGACTCTGCAGCACCGAATGGGCAAACTCAAGGTCCTCCTTAGCCAGGGTATCAAACTTGTAGAATTTTGCAAACGTGTTTGACCCCGACCAAGTAGCTGCTCGGCAAAGTTGCAGTGCCGAGACCCCTCGGGCAGCCGCCCAAGAAGAGCCCACCTTCCTTGTGGAATGGGCCTTTACTGATTTAGGATGCAGCAATCCCGCCGCAGAATGAGCCTGCTGAATTGTGTTACATATCCAGCGAGCAATTGTCTGCTTTGAAGCAGGTGTTCCCAACTTGTTGGGTGCATACAGTATAAACAGCGATTCAGTCTTCCTGACTGCAGCCGTTCTGGAAACATAAATCTTCAAAGCCCGGACTACGTCCAGTAACTTGGAGTCCTCCAAATCACGAGTAGCCGCAGGCACCACAATAGGTTGGTTCAGATGAAAAGATGACACCACCTTTGGCAGAAAATGTGGACGGGTCCGCAACTCTGCCCTGTCCATATGGAAAACCAGTTCCGTCATTCATTATATTATATAAATATTTACCTGCAGTAGTGTTATATTTTTTTTGTTCATCTCTATCATCTCTATATTAGCAGACGCAGTACGGTAGTCCACGGCTGTGGCTACCTCTGTGTCGTCACGTCAGTGCTCGTCCATAATTGTATACCTACCTGTGGTGGGGTTTTTTTTTCTATCTTCTTCATACTAGTAGTTCAGCAGTCTGCTGACAGTGTCCAGCAGGTCCCTCATTATATTATATATATACCTGCAGTAGTGATATATATATCTTTTTTATATCATTGTCATCTCTATACTAGCAGACGCAGTACGGTAGTCCACGGCTGTAGCTACCTCTGTGTCGTCAGTGCTCGTCCATAATTGTATACCTACCAGTGGTGGGGTTTTTTTTTCTATCTTCTTCATACTAGTAGTTCACACGGAGTGGCAAGGAACGGCTGAGGCCCTGGCCTATGTTCATGGCTAGTGGTTCAGCTTCATATGAGGATGGAAGCACTCAGCCTCTCGCTAGAAAAATGAAAATACTTAGGGGTATATGCAATTCACGGCGAATCGCGGCAAATTATCGCCGTTTTTTAATTCGACACAATTCGACAGGTGAATTCCGGCTCAATGAAAAACGGATTCGACATTCCCGCGGGCGAAAAACGGGCGATTTGCCGGATTTTGCCGCGATTTTAAAAAACGGGAAAAAACGGCGTGGTGTCCCCCCTCCAAAGCATAACCAGCCTCGGGCTCTTCGAGCTGGTCCTGGTTCTAAAAATGCGGGGAAAAAATTGACAGGGGATCCCCCGTATTTTTAAAACCAGCACCGGGCTCTGCGCCTGGTGCTGGTGCAAAAAATACGGGGGACAAAACGAGTAGGGGTCCCCCGTATTTTTCACACCAGCATCGGGCTCCACTAGCTGGACAGATAATGCCACAGCCGGGGGTCACTTTTATACAGTGCCCTGCGGCCGTGGCATTAAATATCCAACTAGTCACCCCTGGCCGGGGTACCCTGGGGAAGTGGGGACCCCTTCAATCAAGGGGTCCCCCCCCCCAGCCACCCAAGGGCCAGGGGTGAAGCCCGAGGCTGTCCCCCCCATCCAATGGGCTGCGGATGGGAGGCTGATAGCCTGGAGTAAAATGTCTGAATATTGTTTTTTACAGTAGTACTACAAGTCCCAGCAAGCCTCCCCCGCAAGCTGGTACTTGGAGAACAACAAGTACCAGCATGCGGGAGAAAAACGGGCCCGCTGGTACCTGTAGTACTACTGAAAAAAAAATACCCAAATAAAAACAGGACACACACACCGTGACAGTAAAACTTTAATTCATACGTCGACACACACATACTTACCTATGTTCACACGCCGACATCGGTCCTCTTCTCCATGTAGAATCCACGGATACCTGAAAAGAAAAGATCAATATACTCACTGTTTGTCGCTGTTTGGGGAGTATTTTTTGGAAGGGCCATCCTGCGTGACACTGCAGTGCCACTCCTAGATGGGCCAGGTGTTTGTGTTGGCCACTAGGGTCGCTTAGCTTACTCACACAGCTACCTCATTGCGCCTCTTTTTTTTCTTCTTTGCGTCATGTGCTGTTTGGGGAGTATTTTTTGGAAGGGCCATCCTGCGTGACACTGCAGTGCCACTCCTAGATGGGCCAGGTGTTTGTGTCGGCCACTTGGGTCGCTGAGCTTAGTCATCCAGCGACCTTGGTGCAAATTATATGACTAAAAATAATATTGTGAGGTGTGAGTGGAAATTATGGTTATTGAGGTTAATAATACTTTGGGATCAAAATGACCCCCAAATTCTATGATTTAAGCTGTTTTTTAGGGTTTTTTGAAAAAAACACCCGAATCCAAAACACACCCGAATCCGACAAAAAAAATTCGGTGAGGTTTTGCCAAAACGCGTTCGAACCCAAAACACGGCCGCGGAACCGAACCCAAAACCAAAACACAAAACCCGAAAAATTTCCGGTGCACATCTCTAGTTTCCTCTGAAATGTGCAAAACATCCTTCATTGCAATTATCATTAGAGATGAGCGGGTTCGGTTTCTTTGAATCCGAACCCGCACGAACTTCACTTTTTTTTTCACGGGTCCGAGCGACTCGGATCTTCCCGCCTTGCTCGGTTAACCCGAGCGCGCCCGAACGTCATCATGACGCTGTCGGATTCTCGCGAGACTCGGATTCTATATAAGGAGCCGCGCGTCGCCGCCATTTTCACACGTGCATTGAGATTGATAGGGAGAGGACGTGGCTGGCGTCCTCTCCATTTAGATTAGATTTAGAAGAGAGAGAGAGAGAGAGATTGCTGTGATACTGTAGATTAGAAGAGAGTGCAGAGTGCAGACAGAGTTTAGTGACTGACGACCACAGTGACCAGTGACCACCAGAGACAGTGCAGTTGTTTGTTTTATTTAATATATCCGTTCTCTGCCTGAAAAAAACGATACACAGTCACACAGTGACTCAGTCTGTGTGCACTGCTCAGCCCAGTGTGCTGCACATCAATGTATTGTATATAAAGCTTATAATTGTGGGGGAGACTGGGGAGCACTGCAGGTTGTTATAGCAGGAGCCAGGAGTACATGATAAATAATATTATATTAAAATTAAACAGTGCACACTTTTGCTGCAGGAGTGCCACTGCCAGTGTGACTAGTGGTGACCAGTGCCTGACCACCAGTATATTAGTAGTATTGTATACTATCTCTTTATCAACCAGTCTATATTAGCAGCAGACACAGTACAGTGCGGTAGTTCACGGCTGTGGCTACCTCTGTGTCGGCACTCGGCAGGCAGTCCGTCCATCCATAATTGTATTATATACCACCTAACCGTGGTTTTTTTTTTCTTTCTTTATACCGTCGTCATAGTCATACTAGTTGTTACGAGTATACTACTATCTCTTTATCAACCAGTGTACAGTGCGGTAGTTCACGGCTGTGGCTACCTCTGTGTCGGAACTCGGCAGGCAGTCCGTCCATCCATAATTGTATTATAATATATACCACCTAACCGTGGTTTTTTTTCGTTCTTTATACCGTCGTCATACTAGTTGTTACGAGTATACTACTATCTCTTTATCAACCAGTGTACAGTGCGGTAGTTCACGGCTGTGGCTACCTCTGTGTCGGAACTCGGCAGGCAGTCCGTCCATCCATAATTGTATTATAATATATACCACCTAACCGTGGTTTTTTTTTCTTTCTTTATACATACATACTAGTTAAGAGTATACTATCTCTTTATCAACCAGTCTATATATTAGCAGCAGACACAGTACAGTGCGGTAGTTCACGGCTGTGGCTACCTCTGTGTCGGCACTCGGCAGCCCGTCCATAATTGTATATACCAGTGACCTAACCGTGGTTTTTTTTTCTTTCTTTATACATACATACTAGTTACGAGTATACTATCTCTTTATCAACCAGTCTATATATTAGCAGCAGACACAGTACAGTGCGGTAGTTCACGGCTGTGGCTACCTCTGTGTCGGCACTCGGCAGCCCGTCCATAATTGTATATACCAGTGACCTAACCGTGTTTTTTTTTTCTTTCTTTATACATACATACTAGTTACGAGTATACTATCTCTTTATCAACCAGTCTATATATTAGCAGCAGACACAGTACAGTGCGGTAGTTCACGGCTGTGGCTACCTCTGTGTCGGCACTCGGCAGCCCGTCCATAATTGTATATACCAGTGACCTAACCGTGGTTTTTTTTTCTTTCTTTATACATACATACTAGTTACGAGTATACTATCTCTTTATCAACCAGTCTATATATTAGCAGCAGACACAGTACAGTGCGGTAGTTCACGGCTGTGGCTACCTCTGTGTCGGCACTCGGCAGCCCGTCCATAATTGTATATACCAGTGACCTAACCGTGGTTTTTTTTTCTTTCTTTATACATACATACTAGTTACGAGTATACTATCTCTTTATCAACCAGTCTATATATTAGCAGCAGACACAGTACAGTGCGGTAGTTCACGGCTGTGGCTACCTCTGTGTCGGCACTCGGCAGCCCGTCCATAATTGTATATACCAGTGACCTAACCGTGGTTTTTTTTTCTTTCTTTATACATACATACTAGTTACGAGTATACTATCTCTTTATCAACCAGTCTATATATTAGCAGCAGACACAGTACAGTGCGGTAGTTCACGGCTGTGGCTACCTCTGTGTCGGCACTCGGCAGCCCGTCCATAATTGTATACTAGTATCCAATCCATCCATCTGCATTGTTTACCTGAGGTGCCTTTTAGTTGTGCCTATTAAAATATGGAGAACAAAAATGTTGAGGTTCCAAAATTAGGGAAAGATCAAGATCCACTTCCACCTCGTGCTGAAGCTGCTGCCACTAGTCATGGCCGAGACGATGAAATGCCAGCAACGTCGTCTGCCAAGGCCGATGCCCAATGGCATAGTACAGAGCATGTCAAAACCAAAACACCAAATATCAGTAAAAAAAGGACTCCAAAACCTAAAATAAAATTGTCGGAGGAGAAGCGTAAACTTGCCAATATGCCATTTACCACACGGAGTGGCAAGGAACGGCTGAGGCCCTGGCCTATGTTCATGGCTAGTGGTTCAGCTTCACATGAGGATGGAAGCACTCAGCCTCTCGCTAGAAAACTGAAAAGACTCAAGCTGGCAAAAGCACCGCAAAGAACTGTGCGTTCTTTGAAATCCCAAATCCACAAGGAGAGTCCAATTGTGTCGGTTGCGATGCCTGACCTTCCCAACACTGGACGTGAAGAGCATGCGCCTTCCACCATTTGCACGCCCCCTGCAAGTGCTGGAAGGAGCACCCGCAGTCCAGTTCCTGATAGTCAGATTGAAGATGTCAGTGTTGAAGTACACCAGGATGAGGAGGATATGGGTGTTGCTGGCGCTGGGGAGGAAATTGACCAGGAGGATTCTGATGGTGAGGTGGTTTGTTTAAGTCAGGCACCCGGGGAGACACCTGTTGTCCGTGGGAGGAATATGGCCGTTGACATGCCAGGTGAAAATACCAAAAAAATCAGCTCTTCGGTGTGGAGGTATTTCACCAGAAATGCGGACAACAGGTGTCAAGCCGTGTGTTCCCTTTGTCAAGCTGTAATAAGTAGGGGTAAGGACGTTAACCACCTCGGAACATCCTCCCTTATACGTCACCTGCAGCGCATTCATAATAAGTCAGTGACAAGTTCAAAAACTTTGGGTGACAGCGGAAGCAGTCCACTGACCAGTAAATCCCTTCCTCTTGTAACCAAGCTCACGCAAACCACCCCACCAACTCCCTCAGTGTCAATTTCCTCCTTCCCCAGGAATGCCAATAGTCCTGCAGGCCATGTCACTGGCAAGTCTGACGAGTCCTCTCCTGCCTGGGATTCCTCCGATGCATCCTTGCGTGTAACGCCTACTGCTGCTGGCGCTGCTGTTGTTGCCGCTGGGAGTCGATGGTCATCCCAGAGGGGAAGTCGTAAGCCCACTTGTACTACTTCCAGTAAGCAATTGACTGTTCAACAGTCCTTTGCGAGGAAGATGAAATATCACAGCAGTCATCCTACTGCAAAGCGGATAACTGAGTCCTTGACAACTATGTTGGTGTTAGACGTGCGTCCGGTATCCGCCGTTAGTTCACAGGGAACTAGACAATTTATTGAGGCAGTGTGCCCCCGTTACCAAATACCATCTAGGTTCCACTTCTCTAGGCAGGCGATACCGAGAATGTACACGGACGTCAGAAAAAGACTCACCAGTCTCCTAAAAAATGCAGTTGTACCCAATGTCCACTTAACCACGGACATGTGGACAAGTGGAGCAGGGCAGGGTCAGGACTATATGACTGTGACAGCCCACTGGGTAGATGTATGGACTCCCGCCGCAAGAACAGCAGCGGCGGCACCAGTAGCAGCATCTCGCAAACGCCAACTCTTTCCTAGGCAGGCTACGCTTTGTATCACCGCTTTCCAGAATACGCACACAGCTGAAAACCTCTTACGGCAACTGAGGAAGATCATCGCGGAATGGCTTACCCCAATTGGACTCTCCTGTGGATTTGTGGCATCGGACAACGCCAGCAATATTGTGTGTGCATTAAATATGGGCAAATTCCAGCACGTCCCATGTTTTGCACATACCTTGAATTTGGTGGTGCAGAATTTTTTAAAAAACGACAGGGGCGTGCAAGAGATGCTGTCGGTGGCCAGAAAAATTGCGGGACACTTTCGGCGTACAGGCACCACGTACAGAAGACTGGAGCACCACCAAAAACTACTGAACCTGCCCTGCCATCATCTGAAGCAAGAAGTGGTAACGAGGTGGAATTCAACCCTCTATATGCTTCAGAGGTTGGAGGAGCAGCAAAAGGCCATTCAAGCCTATACAATTGAGCACGATATAGGAGATGGAATGCACCTGTCTCAAGTGCAGTGGAGAATGATTTCAACGTTGTGCAAGGTTCTGATGCCCTTTGAACTTGCCACACGTGAAGTCAGTTCAGACACTGCCAGCCTGAGTCAGGTCATTCCCCTCATCAGGCTTTTGCAGAAGAAGCTGGAGGCATTGAAGAAGGAGCTAAAAGGGAGCGATTCCGCTAGGCATGTGGGACTTGTGGATGCAGCCCTTAATTCGCTTAACAAGGATTCACGGGTGGTCAATCTGTTGAAATCAGAGCACTACATTTTGGCCACCGTGCTCGATCCTAGATTTAAAGCCTACCTTGGATCTCTCTTTCCGGCAGACACAGGTCTGCTGGGGTTGAAAGACCTGCTGGTGACAAAATTGTCAAGTCAAGCGGAACGCGACCTGTCAACATCTCCTCCTTCACATTCTCCCGCAACTGGGGGTGCGAGGAAAAGGCTCAGAATTCCGAGCCCACCCGCTGGCGGTGATGCAGGGCAGTCTGGAGCGACTGCTGATGCTGACATCTGGTCCGGACTGAAGGACCTGACAACGATTACGGACATGTCGTCTACTGTCACTGCATATGATTCTCTCAACATTGATAGAATGGTGGAGGATTATATGAGTGACCGCATCCAAGTAGGCACGTCACACAGTCCGTACTTATACTGGCAGGAAAAAGAGGCAATTTGGAGGCCCTTGCACAAACTGGCTTTATTCTACCTAAGTTGCCCTCCCACAAGTGTGTACTCCGAAAGAGTGTTTAGTGCCGCCGCTCACCTTGTCAGCAATCGGCGTACGAGGTTACATCCAGAAAATGTGGAGAAGATGATGTTCATTAAAATGAATTATAATCAATTCCTCCGCGGAGACATTGACCAGCAGCAATTGCCTCCACAAAGTACACAGGGAGCTGAGATGGTGGATTCCAGTGGGGACGAATTGATAATCTGTGAGGAGGGGGATGTACACGGTGATATATCCGAGGGTGAAGATGAGGTGGACATCTTGCCTCTGTAGAGCCAGTTTGTGCAAGGAGAGATTAATTGCTTCTTTTCTGGGGGGGGTCCAAACCAACCCGTCATATCAGTCACAGTCGTGTGGCAGACCCTGTCACTGAAATGATGGGTTGGTTAAAGTGTGCATGTCCTGTTTTGTTTATACAACATAAGGGTGGGTGGGAGGGCCCAAGGATAATTCCATCTTGCACCTCTTTTTTCTTTTCTTTTTCTTTGCATCATGTGCTGATTGGGGAGGGTTTTTTGGAAGGGACATCCTGCGTGACACTGCAGTGCCACTCCTAAATGGGCCCGGTGTTTGTGTCGGCCACTAGGGTCGCTAATCTTACTCACACAGTCAGCTACGTCATTGCGCCTCTTTTTTTCTTTGCGTCATGTGCTGTTTGGGGAGGGTTTTTTGGAAGGGACATCCTGCGTGACACTGCAGTGCCACTCCTAGATGGGCCCGGTGTTTGTGTCGGCCACTAGGGTCGCTAATCTTACTCACACAGCTACCTCATTGCGCCTCTTTTTTTCTTTGCGTCATGTGCTGTTTGGGGAGGGTTTTTTGGAAGGGACATCCTGCGTGACACTGCAGTGCCACTCCTAGATGGGCCCGGTGTTTGTGTCGGCCACTAGGGTCGCTAATCTTACTCACACAGCTACCTCATTGCGCCTCTTTTTTTCTTTGCGTCATGTGCTGTTTGGGGAGGGTTTTTTGGAAGGGACATCCTGCGTGACACTGCAGTGCCACTCCTAGATGGGCCCGGTGTTTGTGTCGGCCACTAGGGTCGCTAATCTTACTCACACAGTCAGCTACCTCATTGCGCCTCTTTTTTTCTTTGCGTCATGTGCTGTTTGGGGAGGGTTTTTTGGAAGGGCCATCCTGCGTGACACTGCAGTGCCACTCCTAGATGGGCCCGGTGTTTGTGTCGGCCACTAGGGTCGCTAATCTTACTCACACAGTCAGCTACCTCATTGCGCCTCTTTTTTTCTTTGCGTCATGTGCTGTTTGGGGAGGGTTTTTTGGAAGGGACATCCTGCGTGACACTGCAGTGCCACTCCTAGATGGGCCCGGTGTTTGTGTCGGCCACTAGGGTCGCTTATCTTACTCACACAGCGACCTCGGTGCAAATTTTAGGACTAAAAATAATATTGTGAGGTGTGAGGTATTCAGAATAGACTGAAAATGAGTGTAAATTATGGTTTTTGAGGTTAATAATACTTTGGGATCAAAATGACCCCCAAATTCTATGATTTAAGCTGTTTTTTAGTGTTTTTGGAAAAAAACACCCGAATCCAAAACACACCCGAATCCGACAAAAATAATTCGGTGAGGTTTTGCCAAAACGCGTTCGAACCCAAAACACGGCCGCGGAACCGAACCCAAAACCAAAACACAAAACCCGAAAAATTTCAGGCGCTCATCTCTAATTATCATGTAACGTATGGCCTTAACCATTTTAGGCTGTAATCTCGCCTCCTCCTCGTCGACACTGGAGTCAGACTCCGTGTCGGCATCTGTGTCGACTAACTGAGATAGCGGCCGCTTGTGAGCGCCTGAAGGTCCCTGAGCTGTGGGATCAGGCACCGTTTGAGACCCTGACTGTCCCAAGGATTCAGCTTTGTCTAACCTCTTATGCCAGGGCAAACCGGTCCTCGAGATCTACCGACAGTTCATGTTTTCCAGGCCTCCTGGAGATCTGTAGAATTGTCAGTTAGGAATGAATGCAGCACATCTTAATTAGTAATGACTACACCTGTGCACCAGCTAGGTGGTCTGGAAAATGTGAACCGTTGGTAGATCTCGAGGACCGGTTTGGCCAGCCCTGTCTTATGCAAAGAGTTAACATTCTCACTTAACACCTTCCACATATCCATCCAGTCCGGTGTCGACACCGTTGTCAGCGACACCACATCCATCTGCACTTGCTCCGCCTCCACGTATCCCTCCTCATCAAACATGTTGACTGACGTACCGACACACCGCAAACACACAGGGAATGCTCTAATTGAGGACAGGACCCCACAAGGGCTTTTGGGGAGACAGAGAGAGAGAGAGTATGCCAGCACACACCACAGCACTAATTAACCCAGGGATTTACACGATAACTGTGTTTTTCCCCTTAGCTGCTGATACTGTAAATATGCGCCTAAATTTAAGTGCCCCCCCCCTCTCTTTTTTCCCTTGTTGTACCTTGTATACTGCAGGGGAGAGCCTGTGGAGCCTCTTCCAGCAGAGCTGTGAAGAAAAAATGGCGCTGGTTAGTGCTGAGGAAGAAGCTCCGCCCACTCAGCGGCGGGCTTCTGTCCCGCTCTCAGATATTGAAAATGGCGGGGGTTTTACATATATACAGTCTAGGACTGTATATATGTTATATTTTTGCCCAAAGGTAATGTAATTGCTGCCCAGGGCGCTCCCCCCCCCCAGCGCCCTGCACCCTACAGTGACCGGAGTGTGTGGTGTGTGGTGGGAGCAATGGCGCACAGCTGCGGTGCTGTGCGCTACCTTAAAATGAAGACAGGGTCTTCTTGCCGTCGATTTTGATCTTCTATCCTGGACTTCAATGCTTCTGGCTCTGCGAGGGGGACGGCGGCGTGGCTCCGGGAACGGACGACCGAGGACAGGTGCCTGTGTTCGATCCCTCTGGAGCTAATGGTGTCCAGTAGCCTAAGAAGCGCAACCTAGCTGCAAGCAGGTACGTTGGCTTCTCTCCCCTCAGTCCCTCGTAGCAGTGAGTCTGTTGCCAGCAGATCTCACTGAAAATAAAAAACCTAACAAATACTTTCTTTTCTAGCAGGCTCAGGAGAGCCCACTAGGTGCCTCCAGCTCTGGCCGGGCACAGATTCTAACTGAGATCTGGAGGAGGGGCATAGAGGGAGGAGCCAGTGCACACCAGATATAGTACCTAATCTTTCTTTAAGAGTGCCCAGTCTCCTGCGGAGCCCGTCTATTCCCCATGGTCCTTACGGAGTCCCCAGCATCCACTAGGACGTCAGAGAAATATATATATATATATATATATATATATAAAATTGTGTAGTCATGTAAGCAATATGAATTTCCTATAGTGCTGGAGTTTACTGCAATTAGCGGGCAGCTCAAAACCAGGGACGTGCAGTCAGGGGAGGCAGTGCCTCCCCTGTCATAATGTTTAAAATAATAAAAAGAAGATATTTATGACACAGCGTCTGTTATAAATATCTTCTATTATTTTAACCATTGTCCACTGTCACTGTGCTGCATCCTTGGGTTGAGGCAGCGGGAGAGGTGCCTCCCGCTGATACCATTACAGTCCGGGCAGCGGGGGGCGGGCAGGGCGCAGCAATGGGCTGTGAAAGCCCATTGAAGATGTATGGGGAAGCGGCACCTTTACTGGTGCCGCAATGACAGGGGTGTGCATTCAGCCCCGATGAATGCACGCCCCTGTCAGTCCCCCAGATGTGATTGGACCAGCGGATCCAGTGCTGGATCCGCTGTCCAATCACTAGCGATCCCCCTTCCTGGCTGTAGCAGGCGCCGTGGGCTGTGTGGGCGCCCACTGCAGCCAACGCCGCTGACTGACACTAGAGGTCATAATTGACCCCTGGTGTCTGAGCGGCGCTACAGTGGGAGAGACATCATGAGTCATGACGTCTCACCCATAGTAGAGAGGAGCCGGCGGACGGAGATGGAGGACAGCGCTGCAGGAGCGGTAAGTATGTGTGTGTGTTTTTGTTTTTTTTAATGTGTTTGGGCTTTGGGGCACAGCCACAAGGGGTACTGCTACAAGGGGCACAGTGACTTGGGGCACAACTACAGGGGGCACAGCGACTGGGGGATAACTACAGGGGGCACAGCGACTGGGGGATAACTACAGGGGGCACAGCGACTGGGGGATAACTACAAGGGGCACAGTGACTTGGGGCACAACTACAGGGGGCACAGCGACTTGGGGCACAACTACAAGGGGCACAGCGACTGGGGGATAACTACAAGGGGCACAGTGACTTGGGGCACAACTACAGGGGGCACAGTGACTTGGGGCACAACTACAGGGGGCACAGCGACTTGGGGCACAACTACAAGGGGCACAGCGACTGGGGGATAACTACAAGGGGCACAGTGACTGGGGGCAGAGCTACAAGGGGCACAGTGTCTGGGGGCACAACTACAGGGGGCATAGATCTCTCTCACCAGTACCAGCAAGTGCTGCATGCTACACCTGGCAGCAGGATGACCCCATCAGGGTACCCTACATGTGCAAATCCGATACAATATACACACATAGCACCCTCCACCCCAGCTGTAAGGCACACTGGCACATACTACATATACATAATTATAATGAGGATTAATTTACACACAATCCCTAAATGCAGTCAGCGTACACATACAGTCTATGACATTGGGGTCACTCTCTAGGAGCTGACTATATTTCAGTGCTGTCACTGTGTACTGCTCTGCTACTGCCTGTAGCTAATAATAGCTTACTTTGTAATGTAAAGCACCCGCCTGACACCGCCGCGCCGCCCATCCAGTTTTCCCGGCTAAACAGCACAGGAGAGATTAGAGGCAGAGGCGGAGGCGGAGCCGTGAGACGTCACTCACGACGAGCTCCGCAAAGGCCCTTGGGAGGAGCTGCTGCGGGCGCGCATGCGCAGCAGCACTCCCGCGGCCATTTTGACGAAGGGCATAACACCCGTTTGCGCATGCGCACAAGCCGCTGCTGCCGCTGAAGGCGCGTTCGCAGTAGCGGCGGGCGGCGGCCCCAGGAGCACTGTGAGCGGCCTTGTTCTGGCCCAAATGTGCCGGCCGCCCGGGACCTTGCCCGGTCTCCCGCCATACCAATCCGCCCCTGCATGCAGATGTCAGATAAATGTCAGCATTACTTATAAACCTATAAAAAATAGCTTGAAATACATCTAGAAAGGCTGCCATTATACAAAATGGCCGATAGCTGCTTTAGCATAATGTTGTCTCTTTCAGCTGTCTCCATTAAATCTTTCTCCAAGGCTTGATACATCTCCCTTTAGAAGAGTTTAATTTTGTATTTGCAAAATCAGGCCCCCGCCTACTGCTGGTCGCAGGTGCATAGAGCATCCTCACATAGCAGAGGCATTGCTTGATTACAAGTGATGACCATCAATGGTTATGCAACATGCAGATTCTACCCAGCACATGCACATAGACGGGCTGGCAGTCACCATTAGGGATCAGTCACTGATGTTTTTCCCTCGATGGCCTCCCATTGATGGTGAAAAGATCCTTGCTGTCAGATCATTGATGGTTTCTCACCATTGATGACCAATGGACACCAATATTGATAACATGAATTAGCTTCCCCATCTTCCCAAGAAAGACAAGTGGGAGGGCAGCAGTGAAGTCTGGGAGAAGTATTCAGGAGTCTCCATGAATATCCAGGTGAGCAGACAGGTACTGTAGCATAGGTATAATTAGCAAGTCCACTAATATGTTTTATTTACTTTTAGTTCTAACTTCTTAAACCAGTGGTTTGTCAACCTCAACCCCCTTAATTTTCCCCACAGGTCATGTCTGGAGAATATCAGTCTGTGGACTGCAGGTGGGATAATTACCGACCCAGCAAAATAGAGGAACTCACCTGTGCATGGCTTAAGAAATCCAGAAAACATGACCTGTTGGTGATATTTGGGGACTGCAGCTGAGAACCCCTGCTTTAAACAGCCAGTTAATAACTGTAATGACTTAAGCTACATGTTTTCCCAGGAATTCTCCTGCGTGCACCACTCCCTCTCCTGTCTGATGTTTGTACTTACTGAAATGAAATGAGGAAACAATACAAATAGGAGGTAACGCATGCAGGGTGTCAGCTGTATAAAACCAGGGATCAGCAGCCGCAGAGACTGTCAGGACTCTGCAACCATGGGACTGGGGAGACTGCTGCTGAGTGTCACCATCTTGCTGTGCCTCGTCGCTGAGGGCAGCGCAGATCTGTAAGTCATGAAACCTCTATTCTGCTCTCGCTGCAGTCTCTGTGTTATTTATACATTACCAGCTATTTATATAGCACACACATATTCCGTTGTGCTGCACACAGTGTCCTGCATTCAAGGCTGAGCTGCTTCATATCAACCAGTCTGATTTATTTAGCCTGTCCCCCAGTCCCCACAGAGTTACTCAATCATTTTGATAGATACTTTGGGGTACATTTACTAAGATTCGTATTTTCCCGTTTCAGGTCAAAGTTCAATCACGAATGACATCGAAAGTGTAAAACTGCAACTTTTTGAATTTGTTACGATGGATTTACTAAGCTGTCGTATTCGGGTTTTTCTTTTCTTCCGATGTCGATGTCATTCGTGTTTTTTTTGTGTTTTTTACGGCAGTGATTAGCAAAACACTGCCGACTTTTTTACAATTAATCTCGGCCGGATCTGTGTGATCCGTCCTGGGGTTCTATTTTTTTTTTTTTTTAATTAAACACTGTAAAATTTAAAAAAAAAATTGCGTGGGGTCCCCCCTCCTAAGCATAACCAGCCTCGGGCTCTTTGAGCCGATCCTGGTTGCAGAAATATGGGGAAAAAAATGACAGGGGTTCCCCCATATTTAAGCAACCAGCATCGGGCTCTGCGCCTGGTCCTGGTCCCAAAAATACGGGGGACAAAAAGAGTAGGGGTCCCCCGTATTTTTAAAACCAGCACCGGGCTCCACTAGCTGGACAGATAATGCCACAGCCGGGGGTCACTTTGATATAGTGCCCTGCGGCCGTGGCATCAAAAATCCAACTAGTCACTCCTGGCCGGGGTACCCTGGGGGAGTGGGGACCCCTTCAATCAAGGGGTCCCCCCCCCCCAGCCACCCAAGGGCCAGGGGTGAAGCCCGAGGCTGTCCCCCCCCATCCAATGGGCTGCGGATGGGGAGGCTGATAGCCTTTGTTGTAAAAGAAAAGATATTGTTTTTAGTAGCAGTACTACAAGGCCCAGCAAGCCTCCCCCGCATGGTGGTACTTGGAGAACCACAAGTACCAGCATGCGACGGAAAAACGGGCCCGCTGGTACCTGTAGTACTACTACTAAAAAAATACCCCAAAAAAGACAAGACACACACACCGTGAAAGTATAATTTTATTACATACATACACACATACATACATACTTACCTTAAGTTCCCACGCAGGTCGGTCCTCTTCTCCAGTAGAATCCAAGGGGTACCTGTTGAAGAAATTATACTCACGAGATCCAGGGGTCCAGGCTCCTCGGGAAATCCAGGGGTAATCCACGTACTTGAAAAAAATAACAAAACGGACACTCGAGCCACGCACTAAAAGGGGACCCATGTTTGCACATGGGTCACCTTTCCACGAATGCCAGAAACCCACTCTGACTGATGTCTAAGTGGGTTTCTTCAGCCAATCAGGGAGTGCCACGTTGTAGCACTCTCCTGATCGGCTGTGTGCTCCTGTCCTAACTGACAGGCAGCACACGGCAGTGTTACAATGTAGCGCCTATGCGCTCCATTGTAACCAATGCTGGGAACTTTCTTGCTCAGCGGTGACGTCACTTTAGGTCAACCGCAGGGCAGAAAGTTCCCATCATTGGTTACAATGTAGCGCATAGGCGCTACATTGTAACACTGCCGTGTGCCGCCTGTCACTCAGTACAGGAGCACACAGCCGATCAGGAGAGTGCTACAACGTGGCACTCCCTGATTGGCTGAAGAAACCCACTTAGACATCAGTCAGAGTGGGTTTCTGGCATTCGTGGAAAGGTGACCCATGTGCAAACATGGGTCCCCTTTTAGTGCGTGGCTCGAGTGTCCGTTTTGTTATTTTTTTCAAGTACGTGGATTACCCCTGGATTTCCCGAGGAGCCTGGACCCCTGGATCTCGTGAGTATAATTTCTTCAACAGGTACCCCTTGGATTCTACTGGAGAAGAGGACCGACCTGCGTGGGAACTTAAGGTAAGTATGTATGTATGTGTGTATGTATGTAATAAAATTATACTTTCACGGTGTGTGTGTCTTGTCTTTTTTTGGGTATTTTTTTAGTAGTAGTACTACAGGTACCAGCGGGCCCGTTTTTCCGTCGCATGCTGGTACTTGTGGTTCTCCAAGTACCAGCATGCGGGGGAGGCTTGCTGGGCCTTGTAGTACTGCTACTAAAAACAATATCTTTTCTTTTACAACAAAGGCTATCAGCCTCCCCATCCGCAGCCCATTGGATGGGGGGGGGGACAGCCTCGGGCTTCACCCCTGGCCCTTGGGTGGCTGGGGGGGGGGACCCCTTGATTGAAGGGGTCCCCACTCCCCCAGGGTACCCCGGCCAGGAGTGACTAGTTGGATTTTTGATGCCACGGCCGCAGGGCACTATATCAAAGTGACCCCCGGCTGTGGCATTATCTGTCCAGCTAGTGGAGCCCGGTGCTGGTTTTAAAAATACGGGGGACCCCTACTCTTTTTGTCCCCCGTATTTTTGGGACCAGGACCAGGCGCAGAGCCCGATGCTGGTTGCTTAAATATGGGGGAACCCCTGTCATTTTTTTCCCCATATTTCTGCAACCAGGATCGGCTCAAAGAGCCCGAGGCTGGTTATGCTTAGGAGGGGGGACCCCACGCAATTTTTTTTGAAAAAATAAGCACTTTCCCACCCCTTCCCACTGATATACATGCACGGATCTCATGGATCCGTGCATGCCTATCCAATCACGAATAAAAAAAAAAGGTCTGTTTTTTTTAAGCACTTTTTTACGAGTTGTAATTTTTCACGGCAGTGTCTGTTTGTTTTTTGCTTTGCACTTCTTAGTAAATGACCGAGATTCATACTTAAACAGCCGCGTTTTGACCGATGGTGTATTCATTCGTAATTTTTTACTTGGACTTGCAAAAAATTACGAATGCCCTCATCTCTGCCGTGATTAGTGTTTAGTAAATTACCGAGATGACACTTTGATGAAAAAACGGCATCTCGGTCAAAATCGGGAGCTTAGTAAATTTACCCCTTTGTGTTAGATTCATTTGTTTGTACTGTACATGAAATCCTGAAAACATGCTCTGTTGCAAGTAATTTGTGTTCTAGTTTCTGGAGTTCATTGCAGATGATCTAACTATGGGGCCCATTTATCAAGTTTTAGCTATTTAATATATATAAGATATAACACTATAAGTGCCATGGAGTGCTGAAATGTAAAAATTGCGATGCCCCAGGGACACGTGGCTGGGTGTCCCTGGGGCATCGCAATTTAACACTATTTCATCACTCCATGGCACTTATAGTTTGTTTTATATATATGTAACACCTTCACATAATTTTCCTTTACTCCTCACATTATTCACACATGCAGCAACAGCTGCTCCTACCTATTTAACCCTATATTTTTTATCACTCCTGCGATGCCCTGGGGTTGTCTGGCTGGGTGGCTCTGGGGTGTCCTGCCCCCCGGACCTGAACCCCTATAGTTAGTGTTAGGGGCTTACCCAATGAGAGGCTACCTTGATGCGGTGGGTAAGCTCATAGCCCCGGCCAGGAATATGTTAAGTGCGTCTGGTTACTACAGGTTGAGCTAGTGTGAGATAGTGCACCTGCTACCTTTCCCTCTGTAAACTATTTTGCAGTGAACAGAGGTCTTTTCATTAGAAATATGAAAAGCTATATTCAGTTATTTTATTTTTAGATTCCTGTATTTAAGTTTCAGGCAAAAAACCTCCCAGAAAGATGTAATATGCCAAACAAGGCTGAGCAAGCAAACTTGTACTGCCAGTCTGGTTCTAGTGATTATTCTTTTCGCGTGCGCGCGTGTGTGTGTTACTCGGACCGCTGGATTGTCCCACAAGCCGGTAACTGTTGCGATGTTACCAGACTATATCCCAGAGTAACAGTATTGGAGGACCGGGGCGAGTGTTGGGTACCAGGCAGACTGAGTCTCTCTCTAGGGAGGATGAATTTAATTTTTAAATTTTTTTATTTACGGACTCATTTGTTGCTTGATAAATTGCATTAAGCAACAATTCCCCATAGCTTAGAACGGTACATTAGAGAACTTGGGGGCAGATGTATAAAGCCAGGAGAAGTAATAAATAAGTACAAGGTGATAATGTACCAGCCAGTCAGCTCCAATATGTATACTGACAGTTAGGAGCTGATTGGCTGGTGCGTTATCACCTTGCACTTATCACTGCTTTATCACTTCTCCAGGCTTAATACATCTGCCCCAGAGTACTGCAGAAGAACACCATTTTCTCCAGTGAGAACCATTTAATAAATTGGAGAAAACCGCAGTCTTCTCGAGAGAATGGGCTCTTCTCCACTTAGTAAATAGACCCCTTATTCACTTGACCATACTCTGGAACTATTCTTGTACATTAAATTAAACCCATAATGCTGAAATCTGTGCTTTTTAGTACCCCATTGATAGCACAAGGCTGATTATTTAGTGTACATTATATATTTATTTTGTGCTTTTTGCTGCTCAGTGTAATCTCTATGCTAATAGTGAGGATGTTTAGTAATTGTTACTGTTGCGATCGCCTGTCCTAGCCCAATCTCTCGCTGTTTTCTTCCCCTTCCCAAATCTCCACCCAGTGTTCCTGTTCTTCAGGTTGTCTTGCTGAGACTGATGGGGGTGGGTATTCCCCATGATAATGTCAATATTCTCTTAAACCATAGAGCTATACCTCTAGATACACTTTTACCGTGGAGCCGCTATGGCCGCTAGACTGAATACACGTGCTACGCACTTTGTACGCTATTTGCGTACAGAGTCCCGTACGTGGTACGTACTTGGCGTACACACGCCGCGCTGAGTGTACAGAGTACGCACAGCACACGCACACACAATTGATAACCTTTAAACCTTGTTAGTGTTACAATGCAATGATATGATTACACTTTAAACCCTTAGCAGCAATGTACTGCAACGATGTTGTACCTAAAACCTTAAGTATGTCAGGTCCGGGTGTTTTTGTGAATCCGTTAACCCGGGACCAACCACAGGTGTAGGTGCTGGGGTATTAAGAAAGCAGGGAGGACGAAGAAAGTTCTGTTTCATATATTTATTAAAAATAACAATTCAGTAAAGTGTTAAATGACATGTTGTTAATCATCATATTATACTGAAGTATTGCAGGAATGGCAGAAATAATATGCAGGATAAAACTCAAAGACAAATAAAAGAAATGTTCATGGAACTGTATGCAAAACAAGCTGATGAATAAATGTTGAATTGTCCAAATATAAACAAGCTTTGATGCTGAACTGTAGAATGTGTTTAACTGGGTAATGCAGACATGAAGAAATAACTGTAAGGATTTGCAATGAAGTTTTGAGAGTTAACTGAGAGGTTGTGAAGAATTATCCTTGTTATGGCAACATAGCAAATAAAAGTACTGAATTGGGTTACTTGCGGGTTCCGGAGATCACTGTGAAACTGTAGCAGATGACAAGGTGATGAACGGGTTAAATGCAGAGTAGAACAAACGAACAGCTGAGGGTAGTGGAATCCTCCAAACTTTGTAAAGTTGAAAACAGGCAGACAAGGTAACCTCATGCAAGACTCTGGGAATCCAACTGTTTCCAGTAGGTGTGCAATTAACTGACAGCACAGCGGAGAGCCGGTGGATCTTTTAGCAGTGAAGGCTGCAGACGGACCTCTGGGAATGGAGGCGATATCTGGACCACGGGAATCACACAGGAATGCACGGAGAGAGCTCAGAGCTAGAGCACAGCGTTGATACAACAAAGCACTGGCCCAGAGTAACATAATCCCAGCCTACTTAAAGGCAGCACAAGCACGGGATTGGCTTACACCTGCCCACAGGTGTTTTCACAAGTGCTCTGTATTACCTATTTGGTCTCCAACATGGCCACCTCCTATACAGCAGACACACCGCAGTGCCTTAGGCCATTTGGTCCCCGCACTCCCAGTTCTCAGACTCTGCATTACCTGTGCCACTGATCACGCCGCGTCCCCACACGGGCGCACAGCACCGCGAGCAACTGCACTTGCAACGGATGAACCCCAGAACCCGCAGAGGTGAGAGACCGGTTCGTGACAGTACCCCCTCTTCTAAGGGTGGTCTCCGAACACCTTTGAACCTTATCAGGATTTTTGGAGAAGTATTTCTGTACCAGTCTTGGAGCATGAACATCTTCAGAGAAAACCCAGGATCTCTCCTCCGGACCGTAACCCTTCCAGTCGACCAAAAACTGTAAACGTCCATATTGGGAACGTGAGTCCACAATCTCTTTAACTTCAAATTCCTCATCCTGCAAAGAGTGAACTTTAGGAGATTTGGACTGGGTAGTACAGAACTTATTGAGAATCAAAGGCTTCAATAAAGATGTATGAAAGGCGTTAGGAATTCTCAAAGACGGTGGCAACTTGACTTTGTATGACACAGGGTTGAGTACCTTTACAATGGGAAATGGACCAATAAACTTGGGAGCAAATTTCTTAGAAGGAACTTTGAACCTGAGATTGCGCGTAGAAATCTAAACTTGGTCTCCCACCTTGTAATTCGGTACAGCTTTACGTTTTCTATCTGCAAAAGATTTATAACGAGCGGAAGTTTTGACCAACGACTTACGCACACAACTCCAGATTCTAGATAGACGTTGAAGCTCTTGATCTGCTGCTGGAACCTCTAGGGCTGGCAATGGATGGAACTCTGGCACACGAGGATGAAAGCCGAAGTTAATATAAAAGGGCGTAGATTCTGAAGACAAATGGAAGAGATTATTATGAGCAAATTCTGCCAATGGAAGGTAGTCAACCCACTCATCCTGTGAGGACGATATATATAGCCGGAGAAATGTTTCAAGGTCTTGGTTTACTCTCTCAGTTTGTCCATATGTCTGAGGATGATATGCAGAAGAAAAATTCAACTTGACATTTAAAGATGAACAAAGCGACCTCCAAAACTTGGCCACAAACTGTGTTCCCCGATCAGAGATGATCTCTCGAGGAAGGCCATGCAACTTGAAGATTTCAGAGATGAACAATCTGGCTAGTAAAGGGGCTGATGGTAATCCAGTTAATGGAATGAAATGTGCCATTTTCGAAAATCGATCCACTATCACCCAAATGGTATTTCGCCCTTTTGATGGAGGTAGATCGGTCACGAAATCCATTGAGATATGAGTCCATGGTTGTTTGGGTATGGATAATGGATGTAATAAACCTGGTGGAGAACTTCTTGGACTCTTATGTTGGGCACATTTAGGACATGCTGCTATAAACTCTTGGACATCGGCTTTGAGACGTGGCCACCAATAAGACTGTTGAATAAATTTAAGAGTCTTTAGAACCCCAGGATGACCCATGAAGGAAGAGGAGTGAGCCCAGGTAAGCAGCCGTTTTCGAAGATTTGTGGTGACAAAGGTCTTGCCAGGCGGAGGAACTGGAGAGGTTCGAGTCATTAAAAAGGACGTAGGATTCACAATGGCTTGATTCGTGGTAGCATCATTTAATTCAGAAGAAGCAAAGGACCGAGAAAGGACATCTGCCTTTTTGTTCTGAGACCCTGGACGATAGGTGAGCTTGAAATTAAATTGTGTGAAGAAAAGCGCCCATCGAGCTTGTCGTGGATTTAAGCACTGAGCTGACTGCAGATATAGAAGATTCTTATGATCAGTATATACTGTAATGCGATGTTGTGCTCCTTCTAGAAGGTATCTCCACTCCGCAAATGCCAACTTGATGGCAAGTAATTCTTGCTCACCGATTGCATAATTACGTACGGCCGGGAGGAACTTACGGGAGAAATATCCGCAGGGATGGACTTTTTTATCTTCAAAGACTTGTGACAACACAGCTCCTACTGCTTCTGTAGATGCATCCACCTCTAGTAGAAAGGGACGATTCAAATCAGGCTGTCGAAGAATGGGGGCTGACACAAAGGCTTGCTTTAAATCAGAGAAGGCTTTGATTGCTTCAGAAGACCAGTTCGTAGGATTTGCTCCCTTGCGAGTTAGGGCTGTGATGGGAGCAGCTAACGTAGAATAATTCTTAATGAATCTCCTATAGAAATTAGCAAAGCCAAGAAATCGCTGAATCCCCTTGAGAGTTGTAGGAGTGGGCCAATCTCGGATAGCTTGTACCTTACCGGGATCCATACATAGCTCTGATCCAGAAATGATGTAACCAAGGAACGGTATGGAAGATACTTCAAAAGTGCACTTCTCTAACTTACAATAAAGTAGATTTTTCCTCAGACGTGTCAGTACCTCTTTAACTTGGTGACGGTGAGACTTTAGATCCTTAGAGAATATTAGGATATCATCCAGGTACACTACTAGACACTTGTAGAGAAGATCACGAAAAAGTTCATTCACATAGCTTTGAAAAACTGCAGGTGCATTACAAAGACCAAAAGGCATTACAAGGTATTCGTAATGCCCATCCCGGGTATTAAAAGCAGTCTTCCACTTGTCCCCTGCCCGGATGCGGATTAAATTGTAGGCCCCTCGGAGATCCAATTTTGTAAACACAGTAGCTCCCTTTACCCGGTCAAATAATTCTGGAATTAAGGGTAATGGGTACTTGTTTTTCACAGTGATCTCATTGAGTCCACGGTAATCTATGCATGGTCGTAACCCACCGTCCTTCTTCTTAACGAAGAAGAATCCGGCTCCTGCAGGTGAAGAAGATGGTCTGATAAATCCTTTGGTTAGATTTTCCTGTATATAATCAGACATAGCTTGCGTCTCTGGGATGGATAGCGGATAAATTCGTCCCCTAGGAGGGGTTTTGCCCGGAACAAGGACAATTGGGCAGTCCCATTCGCGAGGAGGAGGTAGAGAGTCTGCTGCTTGTTTACTGAAAACATCTGCAAAGGATTGATACACCGGAGGTAGGTCGGGAAGGCTAATTGACCGGAGAGGTACAATTGAGGCTAAACAGTCCTTGGTACAAGATTTACCCCACGAAAGGACTTCCATGGTTTGCCAATTAAATTGTGGATTATGTTTCTGTAGCCAAGGTAAACCAAGTATCACATCTTGAGAGGCTTTGGGAATCACGTAGAAGGAGATGTATTCGGAATGGAGCACACCAATTTTCATCTTGAGACATACGGTTCGATGAGTAATTATACCATCTGGAATTCGACTTCCATCCACTGCTGTAACAGCAACTGCTGCTTCCAGAGGCATGGTTTGAACTTTAGACCGTAAGACAAAGGCTGAGGAGATGAAGTTCTCGGCTGCCCCGGAATCTAGGAGGGCTGAAACTTTCACTGTAGAACTTGGAACCTCTAATTGAATAGACAAGGGCGGTTTTTTCCCAGAACGTGATTCTAAAGTAACTCCTAGCTTAACCTCCCTTGAATAAGCTAGGAGCGAGAGTTTCCCGGCCGGAGTTTGCAGAATTTAACTAAATGTTCAGAGGACCCACAGTACATGCAGAGGTTACCCTGTCGACGATGAAGTCGTTCTTCCTCTGTGAGGCAAGAGCACCCAATCTGCATAGGTTCTTCTGTCGTTACCGGCGACTGTGATGAAGAATCTTGTCGAGGCCTAGGATGATAACGTGGACTGGATCGCTCTGTCCTTGATTTCTCTAAACATCGCTCTCTGTAGCGTAGGTCAGGTTTGTTACAGAGAGAAATCAATTCATCCAGTTTAGTTGGCACATCCCAGATGGTTAAATCATCCTTGATTCTCTCTGAAAGTCCATTCCAAAACGCGGCGATCAGGGCCTTCTCATTCCAATTTAACTCTGAAGACAACGTGCGAAACTGAATAATATATTGACTGACAGGACGTAAACCTTGATGTAGACGAAGAATCTCCAAAGATGCTGAGGTGGTTCTGCCTGGTTCGTCAAAGATTCTCCGGAAGGATGATACGAACTCCTTGTAATTGGAGTGGATAGGATCACCTCTTTCCCATAATGGTGATGCCCACTCCAGAGCCTGACCGGAGAGGAGGGCAATAATATATGCAACTTTAGAACGAGCTGATGGGAAACTGGCGGACAACAGTTCGAACTGGATCTCGCATTGATTCAGGAATCCTCTGCAAAGTTTTGGGGTTCCGTCAAACTTACTCGGAGAGGGTAACTGCAAGCGGGACGTAGGCAGCGTCACAGGAGAAGCCGTAGCGGTAACTGGGACAACCGGAGTTGGAATCTGGACTTGAGACGTTTTAATAGCCGTATAAAGAGTCTCTAAACGGTCTGCCATAGTTTGCATAAACTGAACTATTTGTGTCTGTATAGACTCCTGATTTTCCAAACGGGAAAGGATATCTGTCATAGCACCGCCTCCTGCGAATTGGTCACTTGACGGATCCATGTGGCCAGTGCTTACTGTCAGGTCCGGGTGTTTTTGTGAATCCGTTAACCCGGGACCAACCACAGGTGTAGGTGCTGGGGTATGAAGAAAGCAGGGAGCACGAAGAAAGTTCCGTTTCATATATTTATTAAAAATAACAATTCAGTAAAGTGTTAAATGACAAGTTGTTAATCATCATATTATACTGAAGTATTGCAGGAATGGCAGAAATAATATGCAGGATAAAACTCAAAGACAAATAAAAGAAATGTTCATGGAACTGTATGCAAAACAAGCTGATGAATAAATGTTGAATTGTCCAAATATAAACAAGCTTTGATGCTGAACTGTAGAATGTGTTTAACTGGGTAATGCAGACATGAAGAAATAACTGTAAGGATTTGCAATTAAGTTTTGAGAGTTAACTGAGAGGCTGTGAAGAATTATCCTTGTTATGGCAACATAGCAAATAAAAGTACTGAATTGGGTTACTTGCGGGTTCCGGAGATCACTGTGAAACTGTAGCAGATGACAAGGTGATGAACGGGTTAAATGCAGAGTAGAACAAACGAACAGCTGAGGGTAGTGGAATCCTCCAAACTTTGTAAGGTTGAAAACAGGCAGACAAGGTAACCTCATGCAAGACTCTGGGAATCCAACTGTTTCCAGTAGGTGTGCAATTAACTGACAGCACAGCGGAGAGTCGGTGGATCTTTTAGCAGTGAAGGCTGCAGACGGACCTCTGGGAACGGAGGCGATATCTGGACCACGGGAATCACACAGGAATGCACGGAGAGAGCTCAGAGCTAGAGCACAGCGTTGATACAACAAAGCACTGGCCCAGATTAACATAATCCCAGCCTACTTAAAGGCAGCACAAGCACGGGATTGGTTTACACCTGCCCACAGGTGTTTTCACAAGTGCTCTGTATTACCTATTTGGTCTCCAACATGGCCACCTCCTATACAGCAGACACACCGCAGTGCTTTAGGCCATTTGGTCCCCGCACTCCCAGTTCCCAGACTCTGCATTACCTGTGCCACTGATCACGCCGTGTCCCCACACGGGCGCACAGCACCGCGAGCAACTGCACTGGCAACGGATGAACCCCAGAACCCGCAGAGGTGAGAGACCGGTTCGTGACAGTACCCCCTCTTCAAAATAGCACTGACGGTATAAAGTACCCGCAGTGCATACACCTTATCAATGCTTATAAACCTGATACAGTCAAATATGCTTTTAAACCCTTGCAGGAAAGTGAGGACACAACACCGATTTGTAGTTGAAACTAGAGATGTGCACCGGACATTTTTCGTGTTTTGTGTTTTGGTTTTGGATTCGGTTCCGCGGCCGTGTTTTGGATTCGGACGCGTTTTGGCAAAACCTCACCGAAATTTTTTTGTCCGATTCGGGTGTGTTTTGGATTCGGGTGTTTTTTTTTTCAAAAAAACCCTCAAAAACCGCTTAAATCATAGAATTTGGGGGTCATTTTGATCCCATAGTATTATTAACCTCAATAACCATAATTTCCACTCATTTCCAGTCTATTCTGAACACCTCACACCTCACAATATTATTTTTAGTCCTAAAATTTGCCCCGAGGTCGCTGTGTGACTAAGCTAAGCGACACAAGTGGCCGACACAAACACCTGGCCCATCTAGGAGTGGCACTGCAGTGTCAGGCAGGATGGCACTTCAAAAAAATTGTCCCCAAACAGCACATGATGCAAAGAAAAAAAGAGGCGCACCAAGGTCGCTGTGTGACTAAGCTAAGCGACACAAGTGGCCGACAAAAACACCGGGCCCATCTAGGAGTGGCACTGCAGTGTCAGGCAGGATGGCACTTCAAAAAAATTGTCTCCAAATAGCACATGATGCAAAGAAAAATTAAAGAAAAAAGAGGTGCAAGATGGAATTGTCCTTGGGCCCTCCCACCAACCCTTATGTTGTATATAAACAGGACATGCACACTTTTACGTACCCATCATTTCAGCGACAGGGTCTGCCACACGACTGTGACTGAAATGACTGGTTGGTTTGGTCGCCAATCAAAAAAAGAAGCAATCAATCTCTCCTTGCACAAACTGGCTCTACAGAGGTAAGATGTCCACCTCATCATCATCCTCCGATTCTTCACCCCTTTCACTGTGTACATCCCCCTCCTCACAGATTATTAATTTGTCCCCACTGGAATCCACCATCTCAGGTCCCTGTGTACTTTGTGGAGGCAATTGCTGCTGGTGAATATCTCCACGGAGGAATTGATTATAATTCATTTTGATGAACATCATCTTCTCCACATTTTCTGGAAGTAACCTCATACACCGATTGCTGACAAGGTGAGCGGCTGCACTAAACACTCTTCGGAGTACACACTGGAGGGAGGGCAACTTAGGTAGAATAAAGCCAGTTTGTGCAAGGGCCTCCAAATTGCCTCTCTTTTTCCTGCCAGTATACGTACGGACTGTCTGACGTGCCTACTTGGATGCGGTCACTAATATAATCCTCCACCATTCTTTCAATGGTGAGCGAATCATATCCAGTGACAGTAGACGACATGTCAGTAATCGTTGGCAGGTCCTTCAGTCCGGACCAGATGTAAGCAATCGCTCCAGACTGCTCTGCATCACTGCCAGCGGGTGGGCTTGGAATTCTTAGCCTTTTCCTCGCACCCCCAGTTGCGGGAGAATGTGATGGAGGAGATGTTGACGGGTCACGTTCTGCTTGACTTGACAATTTTCTCACCAGCAGGTCTTTGAACCTCTGCAGACTTGTGTCTGCCGGAAAGAGAGATACAACGTAGGTTTTAAATCTAGGATCGAGCACGGTGGCCAAAATGTAGTGCTCTGATTTCAACAGATTGACCATCCGTGAATCCCGGTTAAGCGAATTAAGGGCTCCATCCACAAGTCCCACATGCCTAACGGAATCGCTCTGTTTTAGCTCCTCCTTCAGTGTCTCCAGGTCCTTCTGCAAAAAGCCTGATGAGGGGAATGACCTGACTCAGGCTGGCAGTGTCTGAACTGACTTCATGTGTGGCAAGTTCAAAGGGTTGTAGAACTTTGCACAACGTTGAAATCATTCTCCACTGCGCTTGAGTCAGGTGCATTCCCCCTCCTTTGCCTATATCGTAGGCAGATGTATAGGCTTGAATGGCCTTTTGCTGCTCCTCCATCCTCTGAAGCATCCACCTCGTTACCACCTCTTGCTTCAGATGATGGCAGGGCAGGTTCAGGAATGTTTGTTAGTGCTCCAGTCTTCTGTACGCGGTGGCTGAATGTCGAAAGTGGCCCGCAATTTGTCGGGCCACCGACAGCATCTCTTGCACGCCCCTGTCGTTTTTTTAAAAATTCTGCACCACCAAATTCAATGTATGTGCAAAACATGGGACGCGCTGGAATTTGCCCAGATGTAATGCACGCACAATATTGCTGGTGTTGTCCGATGTCACAAATCCCCAGGAGAGTCCAATTGGGGTAAGCCATTCTGCGATGATCTTCCTCAGTTCCCGTAAGATGTTGTCAGCTGTGTGCCTCTTATGGAAAGCGGTGATACAAAGCGTAGCCTGCCTAGGAACGAGTTGGCGTTTGCGAGATGCTGCTACTGGTGCCGCCGCTGCTGTTCTTGCTGCGGGAGGCAATACATCTACCCAGTGGGCTGTCACAGTCATATAGTCCTGAGTTTGCCCTGCTCCACTTGTCCACATGTCCGTGGTTAAGTGGACATTTGGTACAACTGCATTTTTTAGGACACTGGTGACTCTTTTTCTGAGGTCTGTGTACATTTTTGGTATCGCCTGCCTAGAGAAATGGAACCTAGATGGTATTTGGTACCGGGGACAGAGTACCTTAATCAAGTCTCTAGTTGGCTCTGAATTAACGGTGGATACCGGAACCACGTTTCTCACCGCCAAGGCCTGAGTTATCTGCTTTGCAGAAGGATGACTGCTGTGATATTTCATCTTCCTCGCAAAGGACTGTTGGACAGTCAATTGCTTACTGGAAGTAGTACAAGTGGTCTTCTGACTTCCCCTATGGGATGACGATCGACTCCCAGCAGCTACAACAGCAGCACCAGCAGCAGTAGGCGTTACACTCAAGGATGCATCGGAGTAATCCCAGGCAGGAGAGGACTCGTCAGACTTGCCAGTGACATGGCCTGCAGGACTATTGGCTTTCCTGGGTAAGGAGGAAATTGACACTGAGGGAGTTGGTGGTGTAGTTTGCAGGAGCTTGGTTACAAGAGGAAGGGATTTAGTGGTCAGTGGACTGCTTCCGCAGTCACCCAAAGTTTTTGAACTTGTCACTGACTTATGATGAATGCGCTGCAGGTGACGTATAAGGGAGGATGTTCCGAGGTGGTTAACGTCCTTACCCCTACTTATTACAGCTTGACAAAGGCAACACACGGCTTGACACCTGTTGTCCACATTTGTGTTAAAATAATTCCACACCGAAGAGCTGATTTTTTTTGTATTTTGACCAGGCATGGTAATGGCCATATTCGTCCCACGGACAGCAGTTGTCTCCCCGGGTGCCTGACTTAAACAAACCACCTCACCATCAGAATCCTCCTTATCAATTTCCTCCCTAGCGCCAGAAACACCCATATCCTCATCCTGGTGTACTTCAACAGTGACATCTTCAATTTGACTATCAGGAACTGGACTGCGGGTGCTCCTTCCAGCACTTGCAGGGGGCGTGCAAATGGTGTAAGGCGCAAGCTCTTCCCGTCCAGTGTTGGGAAGGTCAGGCATCGCAACCGACACAATTGGACTCTCCTTGGGTATTTGTGATTTAGAAGAACGCACAGTTCTTTGCTGTGCTTTTGCCAGCTTAAGTCTTTTCACTTTTCTAGCGAGAGAATGAGTTCTTCCATCCTCATGTGAAGCTGAACCACTAGCCATGAACATAGGCCAGGGCCTCAGCCGTTCCTTGCCACTCCGTGTCGTAAATGGCATATTGGCAAGTTTACGCTTCTCCTCAGACGCTTTTAATTTTGATTTTTGGGTCATTTTACTGAACTTTTGTTTTTTGGATTTTACATGCTCTCTACTATGACATTGGGCATCGGCCTTGGCAGACGACGTTGATGGCATTTCATCGTCTCGGCCATGACTAGTGGCAGCAGCTTCAGCACGAGGTGGAAGTGGATCTTGATCTTTCCCTATTTTAACCTCCACATTTTTGTTCTCCATTTTTTAATGTGTGGAATTATATGCCAGTATCAATAGCAATGGCCTACTACTATATATACTGCGCACAACTGAAATGCACCACAGGTATGGATGGATAGTATACTTGACAACACAGAGGTAGGTAGAGCAGTGGCCTTCCGTACGGTACTGCTATATATACTGGTGGTCACTGTGTCAGCAAACTGCAAAACTAAAATGCACCACAAGTATAGAATGTAGATGGATAGTATACTTAATGACGACACAGAGGTAGGTACAGCAGTGGCCTTCAGTACTGCTATATATAGTATACTGGTGGTCACTGTGTCAGCAAACTGCAAAACTAAAATGCACCACAGGTATAGAATGTAGATGGATAGTATACTTAATGACGACACAGAGGTAGGTACAGCAGTGGCCTTCCGTACTGCTTTATATAGTATACTGGTGGTCACTGTGTCAGCAAACTGCAAAACTAAAATGCACCACAGGTATAGAATGTAGATGGATAGTATACTTTATGACGACACAGAGGTAGGTACAGCAGTGGCCTACTGTACTGTAATGCTATATATTATATACTGGTGGTCACTGGTCAGCAAAACTCTGCACTGTACTCCTCCTATATAATATTATACTGGTGGTCCCCAGTCCCCACAATAAAGCAGCACACTGAGCACAGATATGGAGTGTTTTTCAGGCAGACAGTGTATACTAGTGGTCACTGTCAGCAAAACTCTGCACTGTACTCCTGCTATATAATACAGCTGCTCCCCAGTCCCCACAATTAAGCAGTGTGAGCACAGATATATGCAGCACACTGAGCACAGATATGGAGTGTTTTTCAGGCAGAGAACGGATAACTGGTGGTCACTGATCAGCAAAACTCTGCACTGTACTCCTACTATATTATACAGCTGCTCCCCAGCTCTCCCCACAAGTAAGCAATAGTGCACAGCACAATCAAGTTCAACAATAACGGAGAGGACGCCAGCCACGTCCTCTCCCTAACATTTCCAATGCATGAGTGAAAATGGCGGCGACGCGCGGCTGCTTATATAGAATCCGAATATCGCGAGAATCCGACAGCGGGATGATGACATTCGCGCGCGCTCGTGTTTACCGAGCCATACGGGAGAATCCGAGTATGGCTCGGACCCGTGTAAAAAGGGTGAAGTTCAGGGGGGTTCAGTTTCCGAGAAACCGAACCCGCTCATCACTAGTTGAAACCACAGGGTTCTAAGGCCACCGTGGATTATTTCAAAGGGTAAAACAGTACAAATCATACACTACAGGCTAACAAGATAAATCTAAACAGAATAATGGCTACAGAGAATGTACATACGTGAGAAGGTTCGCAAGCGCAACCCGGCCGGTCCTCCGCTTGTCAGGCAGAAAGCGTTCAGAGTCTTCTGACCGGCCAGGCAACAACGGTCTTTTTATACACAACTTACATACACAATACAATGGTCACTGTAATCTCATTGTCCATTGGACACAGAGATGTGTCTTTTCATTACAGGAGAGGTCATAGGTTGATTTGCAAAGGTGGACGATGTCTTTCCCTAACTGCTCTTGTGGGTGGTATCCTCTGGATTCCCGCCGCATACATAATATACAGTAAATACAGTTAATATCTATATTCTACTTTTGCACATAACTATACGCTGGAACATGCAATCTTTCTCTAACCAATACCGGAATGTTACCCTTAAAATACCCTACAGCTGGATACTAGACATCACCTTCTAACCTTTATCTGACCCTTCCTATCATGCAAAGGCGAATCCCTTACTCCTGGAACTGTTAAAACTATTGATACCCGCTGATGTGGTGCACGGGAGTTATATCTAAAATGTACACTATTTGGGTTAAATATATAATGTTCTAATAACCCTCTATGCACTCACAAACTCCGCTGTAAATACCCAAACCACGCGCATGATCGCAGGAGTGATCCTATGCAAATTGCGGATACGTGCACACACGGCGGACTGAGTGCACGCGCAGCGGGCATGTGCATGGGGTTAGTACAGGGTATGTGCATTACAATATTTTTCGACTTTGACACCCAGTTCAATATAGAACCCTATTTACTGGTTGATTATAATTTATAACCTCTCTCAACCCTTCTGAAATAAACGTGACTCTCCTGGGGATCAGGCGTTATGTCCCAATATCAGAACTATTGGGAGGTCTGCACTGCTGATTGAGGCCCTTTCAGACACAAGCATGCCAGCAATCCATTTATAGGGTAGGGTAAGGGGGCTGGAGGTAGCTCAGCCCTTCATCATCCTTAACCATGCTACTGGTGATAAATGTTGGATTCCAATATTTATAGTAATTACTCTTACACTCCTTCCGGTGTGCTGTTTGGGCTCCTGCTGAAATCTCTCCACTTCATAGTAAGCATGGCAACCTCTTCTAAAGACACCTAGCGATCTCTTATGAGAAGAATCAGAATAAGCTTTATTGGCCAGGTATACTTGCGTATACTAAGAATTTGTATTTGGTTTGCTTACACAACAGCCAAGTAGGTAACAGATAAGCAGGTGGGGGTGTGCATGTAAAGTCATACAGATAGGCATACCATAGGGACACAAGTGAGTTACATGTACGTCTAGTCAGTCAATGTTCAGGACTTCAGCAGGTGGACCGCTTGGGGAAAGAAACTTTTGAGGCTTCTGGTGGACCCGGCAGGGATGGCCCTGTAACGCCTGCCTGAAGGAAGCAAGTTAACCTACTGTGGCCAGGGTGTAGCTGGTCCTTTACTATCTTCGATGCCCGCTTTTTAGCTCTGGACAGGTACAGGTCCTGGACTGAGGGAAGGTCGGCCCCGATGATCTTCTCTGCGGTTCTGACCACCTTTTGGAGCCTGCCTCTGTCCCTCACACTGGCGGAGCGTACCATACCAGTATCGAGAAGCACAGTACCGACTCCACAACCGCGGGGTATAAGAGGAGCAGAAGCTTCTGTGGGATGTTGAACTTCCTTAGTTGCCTGAGGAAGAACAACCTCTGCTACGCTTTCCCAACAGTGGCGTCAGCGTTGGACCCCCATTTAAGGTGCTGAGAGATTGTGGTACCCAGGAACTTGAAGGAGTCCAATAGCGATACCACACTGGCAATCATTGGCGGAGGTGCACTAGCTGGCTTCTTCATGTCAACAGTGGACAGAAGACTGCCTGCAGGGGGTATTTATTCGCACCAGCACAAGTGATAAGTGATTAGTACATACTAACCTGTCCAACCTGACTGGATGCTTCTCTGACATGAGAGCCTATTTATTAAGCCCTTTGCAGCGTCTGCACATTAAGTGTCCCCCACATGTAGTAAAAGGCTACCGCACCAAATGCAGCCCCCTCAGAAGACTATTAGGACTGCGATCCGGTCAAACATATCAAGCTCCAAAATACTTTGCCAAAAGCTTCCCCAACCTCACTTCTCATGGCAAACTAACAGTCCACATTTTAGTGATATCCATGCTTGTGCACAGATGGTTAAATTAAAATAATTGGGGTTCTAATTAAGTTACTGTAGCTGTGCTCAAGTATGGCTGTTCTTAAAGCCAGAACTGTTATACCCCTTTCACATCGCAAATTCTAGGTCCCACCCGGTAATTGGAAATGAATCCTTACCGGGTGGGACCCGGCATTTGACCATACAAGCTGCCATTCCGACCTGGCATATTGCCGGGTCGGGTTGCTATACAGGGGCGGGGACTGCAGCATCATTGGGGGTAGGGGCGGCGCTGGAGAGGAAGTCATCTCTGCACGGCCTCTCCCTATCAAGTGAACGAGTCCCGGGTCGCATTGACTTGGCAACCCATTCACACTTCCACTGACCCGGTATTCAACCCGGGAATAACACTGCTTTATTACAGATGCGCGGAAGCTGTGCAGGGTCCAAATGCCGGAAAAACAGTACAGTTAATGCTTAAGCGATCACTTTACTTTTTACACTACAGAGGGATGGGGACTGTCACTGGGTATCCATTTAGCAGGTCGGCAGTCACTAGGTTGACCACTATTGGTCGACACATGAAAATGGTCAACACATGAAAATGTCGACATGGCTTTTTAAAGAAAAATGTAGATTTTTAACTTTTTCATACTTTACCATTCACATGGACTATGATTGGGAATAGTAACCTGTGCTGAGAGCAGCAGTAGCGGAGCGAGGCACCTTGCCCGCAGCATGGCGAGCGCAGTGAGCCATGCAAGGTTACGCGGTACACTAATTGGGGTTCCTGGTCATGTTATGGAAAAAAGACACCAAAAACGGTTCAAAAATCCATGTTGACCTTTTCATATGTCGACCTGTCCCACGTTGACCACTTTAATGTGTCGACTATTTGTCCATGTCGACCTAATGACTGTCTACCTTAAAACGGTTAAGCATTCATAGTGGAACCCTGTCACTGCATGAGTTTTGTCAGTAAGAAATGTGTTATCAGAACAATAGAACAAATTACACTATTGCAGTATTTTAATGGGGAATGGGACATTGGCCCCACAATACTGTGTAATCTTTTTCTACCTTTTAAACTGTACGTCTTCCTTTGTATCTGATTGTCTTGGTGACACAAGAATTTCAATAGGCTCTGAATGTTGACAATCAGATTGTCGACGCGGTCATTAAGTTGTGAACCTACAGATGGAGCCTCTGTTATCTTACCCGGCTGAGGTGCACACGTGCCCTCCCGGGATGACTAGGCGATCCGTCCGCTAGTCACGTCGGGAGTGCATGAGCCGCTTCCCATTCAAAGCATCTCTTGCCGGGCAAGCAGACTGAGACGCTCTCCATCTCCATTAAAGTGAATGGGGAGCGTCTCCATCCGGGCGCGTGTGCCCATCCAGACAGAGATGCTCACACTGACTAGGCACACCCAGACGGGTGCGCCTAGTTACATAAAGAGCCTGAATAACTGAGGCTCCATCTGTAGACACTAAAGTACCCATAGATATTGGGGATGCGGTTATGTTACTAGTGCTTGGGATCCCGGTGGTCAGCATGCTGACGCCAGAATTCAGAATGCTAAAAATGCTGGCAAATGGAATGCCGACCCACAGGGGCTATTCCACAACACCCATAGAGTGGGCATAGAAACTGTGGTGAGCGCAGTGTGCTCACAAGGGGCTCTGTTGCGCTTTCCCTTCCCCCTCCTCTCCTGCTGCTGGGATCCCGGTGTCAGTATGCTGACCGCCAGGATCCCGGCAGCCGGCATATCATACCCAACGCAGATATTGTATTGCAAAACTATCAAGACTGTCTAGAACTGAAGGTCTCTACCTTAATATCAATGTCCAGGGAACTTATTCAGTGACAGATGTTCTAAGCATTGATAAGGTGGAGAGTGATAAATTACCGGCTAACCAGCTCCTAACTGCACACCTCCCAACTTCTGTGACAGCTGAGGAGGGACACTCTACCCAAAATTGGGGTTGTGGCCTTGTGGTAAGGAGGCGTGACCTGCGGCAAGTGCCGCAACCCAAGCCAAGCCCCCATTTTTGTCACTATGGGGGTATTGACAGCGCTCAGGGAGACTTAGATTTGGGTCGGGTTCAAACTGAAATCTAACTTGCAATTTAGAAATAAAGCAGACAGTATTTACCCTGCACAGAAACAAAATAACCCACCCAAATCTGACTCATGTTACGTCTGCCCCAGTGCAGCATGGTTTTGCCCATTAGAGAAAGATTTTGCTTTTGCGATCAGGTCTGAATTGGGCCCTTAGAACATTAACCAAACCAATAAAAATGTTTCTTTCTGCAAACTAGGCCTCACCACTGCCCTCAAACAGCCCATAGTTAATAGAAAAGCAAGATAGAATTGACCATGGGACATGCACAGTTTAATAAACCAAGCATTTCAGCAACAAGAACTGCCACTTTTGTTGCTGAAGTGCTTGGTTTGTTTGGTCCCTCATAAACCAATTTTTTGCAAGGATTACCTCTGATCACTAATGAGTAGGTTGATGAGGATGTTGGCGGTGGAGACTGCATGGGTTGGTCCAAACTGCTGGTAGCTGATAATAACCTGCTTGTTATTATGTTCATGAAATTTGTTTTACAAAATTATATCTCACATGGGGGGTCATTCCGAGTTGTTCGCTCGCTAGCAGATTTTAGCAGTATTGCACACGCTAGGCTGCCGCCCTCTGGGAGTGTATCTTAGCTTAACATAATTGCGAACGAAAGATTAGCAGAATTGCGAATAGAAAATTCTTAGCAGTTTCTGAGTAGCTCGAGACTTACTCCTACACTACGATCAGCTCAGACCGTTTAGTTCCCGGTTTGACATCACAAACATGCCCTGCATTCGGCCAGCCACTCCCCCATTTCTCCAGACACTCCCGCGTTTTATCCTGGCACGCCTGCGTTTTTCCGCACACTCCCAGAAAACTGTCAGTTTCCGCCCAGAAACACCCACTTCCTGTCAATCACACTCCGATCACTTCAACGATGAAAATTCTTGGTTCGGATGTGAGTAAATCTACTAAGTTTTGTGCTAAAATACTTAGCGCATGTGCACTGCGTACCATACGCATGCGCATTTTTGCCTTAATTGCTCCGTTGCGAAAATCGGCAAACGAGCGAACAACTCTGAATGATCCCCATGATGTAACATGAAGGAGATGCCTACATGGTTTACGTCCCTACCTCCTGATTACTTTGTCCTAAAAAATGGAGCAGACACCTTCACAAAAATGTACAGGATTTGGATAAAAATAATCACACACCCAAGAGCTGACTTGTTTGGTCTTATACCCAATCATCACAATGACTTTTTAATTACTGTCAACAACTGTTGCCACTGGTGGCTGACTTACACAAACAACATAATCATCAAGATACTTGTCAATAGCTTTGTTAGCATTGCATAGTACACAAATATCCCCCTCATCCTGTTGCACTTCCACACTAGCATCCTCAGTTTCTATTATGTCATCTTCACCATTTTTACTTTTACTGCTCATCCCACATTTGCAGAGGGTGCAGAAATGGTGGAAGGAGGTAGCAATGTCAGACTCTCACAAACAGTAGCTGACGTGGACACCTCTAGACTCTCCTTAGGTCCACCATTAGTAGATGTTGCAGTACTATTGTGACTGACAGCAGCCACAATACTAGTATTTGGCTCTTGCTCTTACATCTAATGATCTTGATCCATATTGACTTTCAGCACTGTATTACTGCTGGCCTGATGTCTGCTAAACGCATGTTTCAATAAAAATAATAATAATTAAATTCAGGTGTTTTATTAACAACTGTGACTCATTGTGCATATATTAAGGTGGTGGCCCTGGACCTTCAGACCGTTAAAAACACAGTATCACTGACTGACTGAAGTTAAACCCACACAAGTAGAGGATTTTTTTTTCAGTTTTCCGCAAGTGACACTGACCAGTGATCACAAACAGTAGATCACTGTCCAAATAACTGTTTTTATTTTAGTACATAGTGCACAGTGAAAGTCACACAATCACTGGTGTTTCTATAATGGGTGCAATGTGTGCGGTGAACTCCGGCCCCTGGGTCCAGGGGAAGCCCACACCTCACACACTGCACCCATTAAAATACTTACCTTACCGGAGTCAAGCTCCAGATGCAGTGGTTGCAGCAAAAATCACAGCCAAAATGGCCGCAGTGCATACGGGGTAGCCATAGTGGATCATGGTAGGCGCCATGTTTCCGGAGACATGGGCATGCACAATGCCGGAGTCTACAGCGCTGTTCAGAGGAGGGGGCCCACCCAGAGATGCACACGGCCCCTTCCTCTGTACTTTTTTTTTTTTAAACATAGCCCGTAAGATGGCAGTTAGTAACTGATTGGCTGTTATGTCTGTCCACTTTATCTCTTTTCAAGGCTTAGTATATCTATTCCAGTACCCCGGCACCCCTACAACTTAGATTTTAAGGGTCACTGCTGCTAACTTAAAACACTTTCTTTCACAAAGAGCTACACCCTATCCGTCGGATCTCCAGTATGAAATGACACCTGAATCACAGTGGGAGGGACTTGTATCCAATCCAAAACACATGAGATCCGACGCCGGGAAGATTAAGTTTTGTCTCCTTTTGGCATCTGAGCAAGGCAGGAAAACCAGAGCCCAGGCTTGGAAGTACTCTGATATGCAGAATTCAGATGGGCTCGGTTTTCTGAGAAACTGACCCGCTCATCTTGAATATATATTTTACACACATACACAATGGCTGTCTTCCTCTCATACACTATTCAGCTGGACACGAAGGAGTGTGTGTGTGTGTGTTTGTGGGGAAGGGGAGGTTGTCCGAGGTGCCACGTGGTGGTGGGGAGCAGCAGGGATAATGAAAGGGGAGCTGATGGGAGACGAGGAACATAGGAGGAAGGAGGTTCAGTGGCAAAACGCAAGATTTTTAGAGGGGGTTTTCCAAATGCAGTCCACAGTCTCCCACTCTGCAGTACATTGGAGCAAGTGCTGGAGTCTGGGGGAGCAGTAGCAGAACCTAGCAATGACCCTGAACTTTATAGTAAACATTTTGTCTTTGTATATACTGTATGGAATGCAGTGTCAATATTTGACACTATAGACAGTCTATATAGTATAGGCTGTATCAAACATATTTAAATAATATAAATATGTGGTCAGGAAAAAGTTAAACATACCATAATAAATACACAAACATAATGTAACCAGAACTGCACTTTTTAAGCACACATCCTCCCAACTCATGGTAAGGCTCCTCTCTCTTCTTCCTGGCAGCTACTCTCTGGTCCAGTGCACTGATTGAGCCTCAGATCACACACAGCACAAACTTGGTAGGGGAAGCTGCTTCCACTGGGCATGTGCAGCAGCTCCGCTCTTTCCCTTAAACTGCATGATGTGGTCGCATTTCTAGTAATCATTTTATATACCATTGCTATTGTCATAAGTTTAGTCACTTGCCAAAAGGATGGGGATTTCTGAGCAACTGGAACCCCCCCCCCCCCCTCACGCCGCGTTTGCCTATGACGGTGATGATAAGCTGGCTTTTGTAAGAACGAGATTGGTCCAAGGGTATGGGAGGAGGGCGCACAGAAACTAATAAGCCTATGACTGTGTCAGGACAGGGCTGCCATCAGAAAGTGTGGTGCCTTTGACTGAGAACATAGGCATGGCCCACCTTGAGATGCCAGAGACATTTTGACTGTGTAAGGCTAGGGCCACACATATCGGCCAAGTGGGTCCCGCTGAACGGTACCTGCTTCACCTGGAGGGGGGTTTTGTGTGCACACAGATCCTATTCTGTGGGATGCTACAGAACAGGATCCGGCTAGTGATGCACGGGATTTCAGTAGAACACAGTGTGGCCACATACATTGAAATCCTGTCATCCGGCCCAACCACAGCATGCTGCGGTTTGATGCGGTGGTGGGACTGCTGTATATGTGTAGGCGCCCATGTGCAGTCTTCTTCAGGCCAAGCTGCTTAACGGGACCTGCTTGGCCGCTATGTGTGGCCCTAACATAAGGGTTAGCAGTTGCAAGCTATGACATGCCCCCAAAATGGTCTCAACATGGGTGGCTGGGGGCTACAATGAACAATGTATCTTCCTCCCCCACACATGGTGGTGACTGGGGGCTATACACACACACACACACACACACACACACACACACACACACACACACACGCACACACACAACTGGTAAGCTATACATCAGGCACACATGTAGCTGCAGTGCTACACAGCACTCTCCCCATCTAATACTGCCTCCTACAGATGGGCTATACGGCATTTTCCACCTGATGGTATATACATTTATAAATGCATCATTTAATACCATCCACAGGAGTAACTGGGGGTTCTTACACCGCACTGTGTCCACATGGGTTAGTTCCTCTTCGGGTAGGTTATCTTCACACGCAGTGCCATAGGAGAGGGACTAGGCTGGGTTAGGTGACCAAGTGACTCTGACACAGCCAACCCGCCAGTGGCGCTCAGTGGGGCAGCCATCTAGCCTCCTTCATAATATGGCAGCCACAGCACTGCCTGTATTTAGAGGTCTCTGAGAGTGCTGTAGCCAGGCAAAGTGGGCCACAGCACTGTGTTTGAATTGCAGGTGGGAGGTAGGGGAAGGGTAATGGTGTGGGCTTCAATCGGATGGCTGATGTAACAGAGAATAAACATTTACTGTCTACAGCACACAAAATGATGGGAGGCCTGGAGCTGCAGCTACAATTTACCCCCATTGTTTCTGTCCCTCTGTTGTGCAGTGCTCCTCTGGGAACATGTCTTGCAGAGACACGGTAATGGAGCGATATGGAGTGATATCACTGGTCTGAGCCCCGTGTCTTGTCCAAATAGGGCAGTGAGTTGTAGGTGGGTGCATCCTCAGAGTGACAGGAGCCTCTCGCACACAGTGACTGGGTGGCAAAAGTGTGTGCTCCCTCTTCCTGGTCCAGCTTTGTTACAGGCAGTTACGGGACATGGCAGCAGCTCCACTGGCCAAATTTCCTGTGTCCTGGGCCAGCCTTTTATGGTGCGGTGTGAGGCCTGCATGGTACCAGCTGTTCAGTGTTCAGGTCTAAATATTGAGGAGTACAGCGCAGGTGAGCCTCTCCCCAGGGTAGGAGTGGATTGGTGAGGGGACACAGTGCTTTGGGATGGAGTGGAATGGAATGGAGTGGGGGAGCTGGGAATGCAGCATGGAGTCATTGGGGAGAGACAGACTGTAGGGCGTGTGGGAGGAAGGGGAAATATACATATTTATATATATATTGTATAGATAAATAAATAAATATATATTTAACAGTTTTGCATATAGCACAGCAAAGTCGACTGCGCATATCTGAGGGGGCCCCAGAGATATCACTGTACCGGGCCCCAATATTTGTGTTGCCGGCCCTGCCCCCAGTATGGCAGTGCTCGGGGGGATTTTCTACTGCTGGGACTGCCAGTCCAAATTGCAATTAGCAGAAAGTGCTCCCAGTGTGAAGCCGATTTTCCTTTCTTAATTCGTCAAAGCCGTACCTGGGTTCTAGTGGCTGTGTATCACATCCCTGTTTCTTCTCACCCTGCGGGTGCCCAGCAATTCCAGAGCTACTGGGCTATCCCCAGCCTCTCTATTCTTTGGATGCTGTGCTCTTTCCACTGAAAAGCGGGACTGTGCTGCCGAAATTGGGATGGTCGGGAGGTACAAAACCACTTTATGCTTATATACATCTGACAGTCCTATCTTCTGTGAATGCAGAAACTCACACTTGTGTCTTTTAGCTTCAAACTGGAATATAACTTGAGCTCGGGAAATTTGAAACAAATGATCACCGTAAAAAGAAGTGTATGCATAAATAATTAGGGTGGGAACTAAGAAAAACAAATCACGTGGAGGGTTTTTTTTTTTTCTTCTTAAATTAATACTGGAGTAATCATGAGAGGGAATATTGTGAGAAAGTAGCATTGGGTGGGGCTGTGATGGAGTAAGGTTTAATTGAGGGTGAGACTAGTATGATGAATAATAAAAATCTTCATTGTTTTTACATAAAATTAACTACTCTCCCCAATGTAGTGTCTTATATACAGCGTGGAGCACGAGCGATACTGTACTTTTGGTAAGTCTTAAGGAACAAGAACCAGGTGCAGCCCAACTTAAGGTTATTGTTGCACAAGTGTCTTGTTCCTACAGCTATAGGTTGTGACACCTGTGTGGATTTGATTTCCTTCCTCTAGAGCAGGGGTTCTCAAACTCTGTCCTCAGGACCCCACACCGTGCATGTTTTGCAGGTAACCCAGCTGGTGCACAGGTGTATTAATTACTCACTGACCTATTTTAAAAGGTCCACAGGTGGAGCTAATTATTTCACTTGTGATTCTGGGAGGAGACCTGCAAAACATGCACTGTGTGGGGTCCTGAGGACCGAGTTTGAGAACCTGTGCTCTAGAGCAGTGTTTCCCAACCACGGTCCTCAAGACAGTCTTGGTTTTAGTGATATCCAGGCTTGAACACAGGGGACTTAATTAGTACCTCAGTTATTTTGATTTAACCATCTGTGCTGAAGCCTGGATATCACTAAAACCTGCATTGTTGGTGTGCCTTGAGGACCGCAGTTGGGAATGCCTGCTCTAGAGAGACACTGACGGCCCTTAAAAGGTTACAGGAAAATACAGTTTTTTTTGGACGGTGTTCTCTGACCATTATGTGGCATCGGAGAAATGGCTTTTCTCAACATTTTGTTAACAATTTTTCCAGTACTCCCAAAATGGCACATAGTATTAACGTTGCAGGAAAACCCCATAGGCAGCCTTAAAAATATCCCCAGAATATAAGATGGGGGACCACAGAAGACCTCTTCAATATCTGCTGCCATTCCTGAACTTTGTTCACAAAAGCGGCCCTCATCGGTTTCTATGGAGGCTACTAAAATGTGAAACCTGCCAATTCCATAATAGTGGTAAATATGGATCGTAATGTGCACGCATGAAGCCAAACTGATCAAAAAAAAAAAAAAAGCTGAATTTTTTTTATCACTAGGCGTGCACAAGTTGAATGACAGGAAGCAGACGTTTGGGGGTTGTCACTGGCAGTTTTCCGGGAGTGTCAGGGAAAAAATGCTCAAGCATTTTCAGGGAGGGTGTGTGACGTCGGCTCCGGCCTGATAAGCCTGTTTCTTTCGCACTGTAGGAGTAAGTCCTGGGCTAAGCACAGACTGGAAACGATCGCTAGGCTGCATTTTCGTACAGCCTGCGATCAGGTCTAAACTGCGCATGTGCGTCGCACGGGTACAATGCGGATCATTGCTCAGCGATGGGTTTGTGCAAACGATCCATTCACAGAGGCGATCGCAAGGAGACTGACAGGAAGAAGACGTTTGTGGGTGTCAACTGACCATTTTCTGGGAGTGTTTGGAAAAATTCAGGCATATCCAAGCGTTTGCAGGGAGGGTTCCTGACGTCCGTTCTGGTCCCGGACAGGCTGAAGTGTTATTAGCGGCTGAGTACTACTTGGAGGCTGCTCAAAATATGTTTGTACATCTCTTCTACACATACGTTTGCACATTTGCAAAGTGAAAATAAACTCCCCTGTGGGCGGCTACTATGCAAATGCAGGACTGCAAAAACAAACCCTAGTGAGCAAACACGTCTGAATTAGCCCCATAGTGAGTGAGTTGTGAATGAATTTGCAGTTGGCCGTCGTTTGCAAAGCTTTTCGCACGGCGTACGCAGTCTTGCACAGGGCGGGTATTCACTCTGTCTGGACGGCGACTATCTGATCGCAAACCTCTGCAAATTCACGATCAGGTCTGAATTAGGGTCTTCATTTGTTCCTCAGTCAATTCATTTGACCATCTGGACTCAAAGCATGGATATCCGTGAAAACCTGAACTGTAATGGCGGCACCTGGGAAACTGAGGAATATTTACTAAGTGGTGGGGACATCCTTTCTCTTCAGAAGGGAATTAAAGCAACAAAAACCCCTGAGTTGAGTTTTATATAGCTGAAGATGCAAGGTCCCCCAGCAGCACATTAGTGCAGTCCTGCTCCTGTCTTACTGATGGCAGATTACTTCATGTACAGGTATATTTTACACTACAATGTATTGTACATACATTCAATGTGTTGTGTGTTTTTTTTTTTTAATCTTCTCCATAGAAAATATGTCCTGAGCACACCTGCCTCACTATACAGTGAAGAAACTGCAAGGCTCTGTATCCACCTTTGGAATTCCAATGAGCACCTAGATGTCAATGCAGTACTGCAATACAATGGAAAGAATACCACCATCTTTGCAGAGAATGTTGTTGCTCCTGAATACTTCAAGTGTAACAGTTACCAGGTAAGGAGCAGATGGTTTGAACAATCCAAAATATCTGTACACCAGATCTGGACTGAGTGACATGTTATGTTATTCACGATCGTGTTCCTCAGCCTTGTTGGGACAGAGGGGAGTAGAGAAAGACCACCTTTCTGTCAGACTGACAGGTGACACACCCCCTTTCACCTAGGCTCCGCCTCCTTTAATATTAAATGATAGTGTTTGATATCTCTTTATATAAAATTTTATATAAAAGTTAAAATTTTATATAAAAGTTAAAATTTTATATAAAATTTATAGAGTTTGATATTGAGCCGTATTAAAAGATAATGACTTTGAAAAGAGTGTCACGTAACACCAGTTGCAGAATGCGCAATAAAACTATCACAATCCAGCTTGTGATGAAAAAATTGACTTTAACAGGCTGTACACTTTCAAAACATTAGTGTTATAGTTCACATGTTATAGTTCACACATTCCAACAATTTAAACGTCACGCTTGGTACACATAGTACAGCTTTAAAAAGCATAATGACTAATGACCATGTCCATTTTCTTAGATGCACGGAAGCATCACACATGGCACTGATTTAAAAATGTTTAAATAAATATATATATATATATATATATATATATATAGGTTTTGAAAAGAGTGTCACATAACACCAGTCGCAGAATGTCACGCAACGCAGCGCGTCAAATCAAGCGGATGAAAGATGCATATTACACAGTGTTAAAACCAGGTAGTTTTAGCGGCATTGATAAATATTATGGGTCGGTTAAAAATAAATTTAAAAGATCCGACGTAAGAAAGTGGTTACAAGAACAAGCCGCATACACGTTGCACAAACCGGCAAGAAAAAACTATAAAAGGAACATGATTTGTGTATCGGGTATAAACCAACAGTGGCAATGCGATTTGGTCTCGCTGATAGATCTGTCAAAATACAACGATGGTGTTAAATACATATCAACAGTCATCGATATATTCAGTAAGAGGGTGTGGGCTGAAAGTCTGACCGCCAAGAATGCTGCAACAGTCGCTAATGCTTTTGAAAAAAGATTCCAGCGGGGTGCTGTGCCGATGAAGCTACAAACCGATAATGTAAAGAGTTTCTAAACAGAAAACTAAAAAAGGTGTTAGAAAAATACGGTATAAAGCATTTCACGGCCAATAACGATGTGAAAGCGGCTGTTATAGAGCGCTTCAATAGGACTTTAAAAACGCGCATGTGGCGCTATTTCACGGCAAAGAATACCTACAGATATATAGACGATTTACAAGCCTTCATACGCAGCTATAATAACACATACCATAGAACGATTAAGTGCGATCCAAATGATGTGAATTACTCTAACGCATTGAGCGTCTTCAAAGCGACCTACGGTGATTACTTTAGAAGAAAGAAAGCCCCTGTTTGTTTAGGAATCGGTGACCACGTCCGTATTTCTAAATATAAGGACATATTTCAGAAAGGTTACGAACAGAGTTTTTCTGAGGAGATATTTGTTGTACATAGTGTGAACACTAAAGGACTTAAGCCGCTTTATAAGTTGACAGATCTGTACGGTGAAGTTATAACAGGTAGTTTTTACCCCGAAGAGCTTCAAAGCATACCAAAAAAACTATAACAGGGTTTACAAAGTGAAAAAAATAAGACGGTCAGAGGCCGTAAATACGCGTTAGTCAAGTGGCGCGGGTACCCCGCAAAATTTAACAGTTGGGTCGCAGCATCGGTGATAAAATACATATAAATTTCATCACTATCTAAACAAGACAAGCGATGCATGACAAGGCGTTCTACATAACCTTACCCAGCAACTCATCGGCTGTTACTTTCCCGCAAAATAAGATTTCTAACTATACGACAAAGTTGGCTAAACCGATAGACTTAAATGGCGAATGGGAAGTAGCACTTACCGAGATACAATACCCGCATACGTGGAATACATTGGATTTACAAGATTGTATACTGCAATTATCATGGGATGGAACGGCGGACCAGCCGGTGGCGAGAGTCGCGAGTTTGTGCATTAAACCGGGTTTTTATGAAACAATCGAAGCGTTACTGAACGTAATCAACGCTGAAATTTTACAACTGAAACTGGACGTTGGATTAAGACTAACGTATAATTCGTTTGCACGCGTTGTAACATGCGACAGTAAACTGTTGTATCAAATCCTCGCCGGTTCTAAGCTGACATGGATACTGGGTTTACAATCTAAAACTAATATTTCTAAACCATGCGCAGACATCAAAGGCGGCCAATATACGATGTACGTGTACACAGACATTATCGAACACCAACGTGTCGGAGACAGTTATGTACCGCTACTTCACACTGTTGAAATGAAGGGTTATAACAATGAGGTTGTCACAATACGATACGAGAAGCCCGATTACGTACCATTGTGCAAAACACATTTTGACACGATAGCCATAGAGATAAAGAACGACCAAAACGAGAACATGGCATTTAAGTTTGGGAGAGCGATCGTGAAGCTACACTTCAGACGCCGCAAAACTGAATTTTATTAACTAAACAGAATGGTCGCTGTCAAAAATTATGGCGATCCAGGCCTCTACGCGCAATATTATAAATCTCAAGCCGGTAATGGATTACCAGGTTTTCACGGCAGCGCGTACATGTACGGCTGCGGTTTAGGCAGTATTTTTCGAAGTCTTTTCAGAAAAGCTGTTCCTCTTTTCCGGAGAGGTTTAGAGCTAGCTAAACCGCATATGAAGACAGCGGCACGTAATATAGCGAAAGATGTTATCGGGCAAGCCACAACGGCCGTGGTGAATAAGATACACGAGGCGAACCAAGCAAAGCAAGACGGTTCAGGACTAATATATACAAGAAAAGGTGTGTCTAAAAGAAAACGGAAGCGTATGATAGCGCTTCCGCCTTGGGACATACCCTTTTTAAATAAAAAGCAGAGACGACGCAACTCAAGGAAGAAGAGAAAGCCGAAGAGTGCCGTTGGTGATATTTTTTAAACATGTCTTTCATACACCACGAGTCCATTGAATTTGCAAAAACAGAGCTGGATCTTTTTGACGTGCCCCCGACACAAACTAGTATAGAGAAAAGTCTATACATCGAAGTTCAACCTTTAGCGGCGTTATCCGACACAGCTCCGCTTGAATTTTATATAGCAGCCAGCGGTGAACACTACTACGATCTGAACAACACGCTGCTGTACGTGACATGTAAGATCGTACGAACCGATAACACGCCAATACCGCAAGGTGCGCGGGTCGCACTTATTAATTACCCAATAGCGACTCTATTCAACCAAGTTGATGTAACTTTGGGCGACAGGCTCATATCACAATCCAACAATCTTTACGCATACCGCGTGTACATTGAGACTATATTGAATTACAGCTCAGATGCATTGTCAACAAAACACACAACCGGATTATTTTACAAAGACTCGGCTGGTGAATTTAACAACACGGCGCTGGACGGTCCGAATACGGGTTTCAAAAAACGAGCAGGAGTAACAGAGCAGAGTCGCACGGTTGAATTGCTAGGACCGCTTCACTGCGACCTTTTTCATCAACTAATTTTAAACGCTGTTGATCTGAAGATTAAACTAACCAGAAACAAAGACGCATTCTGCTTAATGTCGTTTGAAGCGGATGCCTTTAAAATACAGATCTCAGCGGCATCCCTGTTCGTGAAAAGAGTTCAGGTCTCACCGGCCGTGCGGATTGGGCACGCACAGGCCCTGTTAAACGGTAACGCGAAATACGCGATTGACCGCGTTGGGATGAAAATATACAGCGTACCAACAGGCAGTAGAGTATTTAATCTAGAAAATCTATTTTTAGGGCAGGTGCCGAAAACAGTTATAGCCTGTTTTGTGGATAACAAATCATTTTCAGGAATCCATAGCCGGAACCCCCTTTGCTTTGAACATAAAAATTTAAGTTTTGCGTCCCTTTATCTGGATGGAACGCCGCACCCCGCCAAGCCATTTCAACCCGACTTTGAACGCGGTAATGCTGTAAGAGAGTATATGTCACTCATACAGATCACAAATAAGCAGAAATATGACAATGGTATACTGATTGACCGCGAAGAGTACCTCAGGGGCTACACGCTATTTGCTTTTGACCTTTCACCAGAACAGGAGTGTGGAGAACACCTTTCCCTGATAAGAACAGGCAATCTGCGTGCCGAATTCCGCTTTGCAGAAGCGTTGGACCGGACAGTCAATGTAATAATATACGCTCTATTTGATAACATCATCGAGATTAATCAAAGGCGCGATGTGCTGTACGATTATCTATAAATGAAATAAACTAACACTACGCTGCTGAAAAAAATGAACACAATACAGATAAACTGTATTCTGTACGCTGTGCAAAGCACAAGGCATATTTTTAAAGGAACGTATCCGTGCGATATGTTACCGGTCAGTAAACTGTCGCAATACCCCTGCGCGTTTGTAATCAATACGCATAGCAGCGGGCAGCCGGGTGAGCACTGGTTGGCCGCTTATTTTAACGAACAGCGTGAATGTTACTTTTTTGATCCTTACGGTTTAGCCCCTGACAGCCCCCTATTCCCAAAAGCAATAATACATTTTTTAAACTAGAATTCAAAAAGTGTTTATCACCAAAATAAGCAGTTGCAAAATTTTAACAGCACCGTTTGCGGTCAATATTGCATATACTTTATATTTTACATGTGTAAAAAATACAAATACATGGATGTACTGGCCCGTTTTAGTGATGACACAGAACGTAATGATTGTTTTGTTTCAAATTTTGTAAGACGGCTCCCAAGAAGCCATTGTCTGAGTCATTATGCATATAAATATATACAGAATTGTGTAACTTGTAACCAACGCTGTGTGTTAAGCGTTTTATGTACAACGCGGCATAACTATGTCACATTGTACATAAAACGTTTCACACACAACGTTGTGTGTGAAGCGTGTTACGCACAACGTTGTATTGTTTGTGTAACTTGTAATCAACATTCTGTTTGATACGTTTTATGTACAACGCATCATATCTATGATGTTTTTCTAATAAACAACGTTGTTTATTAAACTTTATATCGTGTGCTTGAAATTTCTTCCGTTTACAGCAATAGAAACAAAGAACAAAACGTTGTTTTATAAAGCATAAGAATAATTTATTGATATATATATATATATATATATATATATATATATATATATATAACACGGTAAAGAAGTATTTAATAACATTACATAAAATATTATTGACATAAGTTAAACATTGTGGCGCAAAATGCCAACACAATATACAGTGTATAAAAATATTATAAATTAGTTATAAGTTATAGTTTCAGCCACTGTGAATCCTGAAATAGATTTACGGATCTTTTCCTAGGCAGTAAGTAACCGTGCGGCGTTGTTAACCCTGGGGGACTTAAAACATTTATTCGACCTTTGTTAAGGGTTTGTAATGACATGGGCGATGTCACAGCACTATCAGAGGCCTCCTGCTTCTCAGCTTTTAAGCGTTCTAAGCACATTCTATTTGCAGCATTGGCTATGACGGTTGAGGGAATATTTAATTCAGACATTGCCCGCATAAATTCAGGCCACCCGTTCGGTATATTACGGAGCGACACACCGTGGCTTTGCGTGATGCTTCTTATTAAAACTAACATGTTGGAACCTGGCACAGCGATGCCTTTGTACAGAAACTCCCCTTTACTGTTCCAGTCTGTGATGTGTTTAGAGCGTGTCATTTTACTCAATAGTATTTCACAGTTTTTTTTATACCGGGCATTAACACCGCTCAAAAGCTCATGATAAACAGCATCGGGCGCAACAGGTTGTGTTGTGTTATCTGATTCATCAACAGATTTTGCAACGGGGGATAAAAGAGCTAAAGTTGACATTTCACTATCAGCCTGTTTACTCAACACCAGATATCTCTGCAACAACATTGTATATCGCTTTGCTTTTTCATATTCTGATAAATCATTATTCTGTAGTATTTTCACGATCTCTACATCTAGACCGTGTGTTGCTGTTTTACGTATGTCCTCGCTGTTCGGTTTGTTATGTAAACGGTCTATCTGATTCTGAGGCACAAGATACATTTTCTCAGTGTACTCCATCAGCGATTAGACAATAGTCCTGTAATTAGCGGTATAGCAAAACCAAGCAGCGAACCGATAAAACCACCCGACTGTTTAACCAACCTCTTCTTTTTTCCAATGGCACATTTCTTATTACAAAGTGATTTTAAAAGCGCTCGCTTCTTTTTAAGGTAGTTCAACTGTCGTTGAGACAGCGGTATTTTACCTTTAAGCGTGTTGAGCGCTAGCTCACAAATAGCCGTGACTAAATCGTTTGAAGCGTTGGATAAAATAGCGTTTCTTTAGATTGGTGTTGCATTAATTAACGTTTTTAAAAGCACCCAATTATGTCTTATCCGCCCCGACATGTTCACAGTTGTTAGAATGACAACAAATGACTAAAGGTTGTACGGTTATAGCTTTATAGAACCGCGCTTCTTAATGACAAAAGCAACAGGCGTGTCTGGTGGGAATAAGCCGCTTCGTAAACGATAATCGTCAAGAGCGTTGTTTCTTAAATTAACCAGTAAATACCCATAAGGGGTAGCCGTCGCGGATTCATAGGATTCGAGAAAAAAACGATGTTTCGATGGGTACATTTGTCTAGCCAGAATGCCCACCTGCATTTTATCCCTGGGGTTTTTGAACAGGACCATATATTTTGTGTTTAAATGTATAGTTCTGCTCTTTTTACCTTGACAAAATATGTTTTGGACAAGGTACAGGATACTGAGATTACGATGGTGTACATACTTTCTCAACCTCAGAATTATTACTTGCTGCGTCCATCAGATCATTAATCACTGTTAAGATTAATCTTATCAGGTGGAAAAAGTTGATCATCGCTAAAAGACTCTGGTAAACCCTCTATAAAACGCGTACCGGGGTAATCACACAGAAGTTGGTCGTATATAGGCTGCCAACAGGTGTAAAACCAAACAATATTATCAGGTACATGAGTCATATGTGTTGCAGTGTGTTGCAACAGCGTTTTCACAAAATAACTTTTACCAGAATTGGACGGCCCCGCTAAAATACATGAGAAAGGGTGCTGAAATCTGGTGTCCATCTTAATAGCTGAACGGCAGTGTTGTGAGGTTGTCCGTAAGAGACCGTTTAGTATAAACACACCTTTGCGTCTTCTGCAAAGTACGCATCTCTATCTGCCAGCACTTTTTCGCACGTACTATACCGGGTTGACGGATCACAACCTTTTTCTGGTCGTCGCCTTCGGGGTTTAAAGGATAATCTAAGACCAGTTCTTTCAGGCTGTCAAAGTTAACGTGCTGCGCATTATCAACATTGAGCGTTACACCTTTAACTTTTAAACAGGTCTTTCCGTTGTTTAGTCGATAGCCGTATGACTTGGGACCGGCTGAGACAAATTCTGTTATATGGGTGCCTGTGGGTAGTTCGCTGGTCAACTCGCCTAAATAATCACCCAATGGCGGGCTCCAGTCACCGGGTCTACTGACAAAAATTACAGAATCTGTGTCGTGATAAAGACATCTATCTTGTAATCTATACAGTATTTTGTACAGTTCAACACGTGCATAAGCAGTTGTAAAGATGGCTATAGTTACATTTGAAATTGCGCCCCTGGTGTAATGGTCTTTGGCATACTTCCAATTTACCATAACGGTATCATCGTCAACAAAGTCCAAAGCAGACACATCATAGTACGGTAAGAACGTGTATTCAAAAAGTTTGTCGGGATCGGTCACTAGGCACGTATTGGGCATGTTGCTACGTTGACCAAATTTTCCCCATAAGGAATTTAAAAACAATTTTTAAATTTGTCTTTTAGCGGGGTTGATTTCTATGTGATCGGGTCGTAAAGACACGCCTTCATTTTTTTGATAGGCGTCTATATACTCTTGGCGTTTCTCGGCGTCTGTACACCATTCAGGATAACCAGAGGCCTCTTGTTTATCCCTGAGGTGCGTTTTAATGTAACCTGAAAACAATTTGTCAGATCTCTCATCAAAATGCCACACCTCATAGATTTTACACACCATGTACCCCATTTCTACAGCCAAGTTTAGTTCCACGGTACACCATGTACCGATGAGTGCATGTTTTTCTGAATCATGAATGCACGGCTCAGTCTGTCCAGACTCAGCGAATGTGCGACATAATGGAAACATTAACTTGCCGCCCATTTTAACCGGCAGAACCGGAAAGAATAGACCACGAGGCGGGTAAACTTTAACCCTGGCAAAACCGAAATACTTTGTGACATCACCAAAATCCTTATAAATAATGTGTGGATGCTGTACAGGATACGTTTTGGTTTTATTAACAAACGGGTACAGGCTGGTGAAATCAAAATAGTGAATTTTTTCATCACAACCTGTTTTGTGATACAGCTTTATGGCGTTTGTGCGCTCGCCATAAAGAGCATCACGTGGCTCCAAGGGTTCAGGTAATTCTTTACCCTTCAGAAAAGCCTGTAGATCCGCATCAGAATCTAGCATAGACTTCCATTCACAACCCCAGATTTCACGTATCTGAAATTCACAACGTTTAAGGTAGTGCAACTTTACCTGCGTCTTGTGGTGTAATTGACCGTAGGTCGTTTTAGTCAGTTTGTTTTTATCATCGGCGTTGTAACAAACACCACAGCCGTGATAAAAACAACCTTGGAATTCAAAAGCAGTGCGTGTGCCGTTAATCATGGCGTAACCATCCAGGCTGTATTTACCAACTTTCTTCTCACCCCCTTGAAAGCGTGTCTTATACTCACACCTTCTTTGTGCTATATGTACATTAACCACTGTATGGCTGGCGTTGAGTAACGCTTCTGAGTCTTGTGATAGTTATCACCCGGTACAAGGGCCAGTGTCTTTTCCTGTAAAAATTTACAACGGTACATGGCCATGCATACGGAAGCCAACGTGACTAATTGAAAAGCCTCGATGTGACGTTTAACCACAACCTTTTTTTTTCCCTTTGTTATTAGAAATTCCTGTTCTGTCATGGCTATAACAGCCGATCTGAAAGCATCACAAGCTTTTTGTAATATTTTCACATCGTCTTTACAATATCGTACGAGCTCTTTTTGAAAGTTAAACGGTTTGTGTACATACTGTTTATACCAGGCTGTAAACTCAGATAATTCATCAGGCATCATGTATTGTGGACCAAGATACTCTATTGACGGCATAGCGCCTATGTAATTTTGGTTATCAGCTGTGTTAAAAACATGTGGGAAATAACCTTTGGTACCGTCAAAACCCATCGCCTTTGGTAACTTGCTAAGCCGCATGGATAAAAAATGTAAAGAGTCGATAAATCTTATCTTCAAATCTTTTACCGTGATGCACATTATGTTGCCGCCTCTAGATAATAATTCCATCTTTAATTTCTCCTTAATCAGCTGGCGCAGCACAAAATACGCATCATAGCGACCTGCATTATGGGCTATGAATGTGTAATGCGCAAATTTTGGTTTCATGAACGTCTTTACAAAGTCTTCATTACACGCAACACCCTTAAACTCCCAGTCTTTCTCCCCCGTTAATGTTAAAGCGTAACAGTAGTTTGGTATGTGCACATCCGTCTCCTGCATACACTCAAAATCATAAAAGATGTATTTATTTGTGGGCTCTTCCGGCTTAATGGTTTGTATATAGCACAAATGGTTCGAAAACCCATCAACGAACACCTTACAAATGGGACACTTTAGGCCTTGGCAGTTATGATCTGTTCGCCTGTAGAGACAACACTTGTCACAATATACATGTTCAAGACAGGATATTTTGTGATCAAGAGCTAAAGCTTTGTGTAGCTCTAAACACTCGTTTGATCGACAAAATACCCTACACACCGAACACCTTAACGCAGTCACACCGTCGTCAACACAATCCGGCCTGTGACAAGCCTTACAAAAGAAAAGACAATTGTGATTATTTCTATGATGATAAGCGCTATGACAACGGATGTAATAATATCGGGCTCCATGAAACGCTTTGATATCGAGTATCCCATAAAAGTGACAATCGTGATATAGCACAAACAGCGTGTCTTTGTAACGGCTGTCCGTACAGTAGTATTTCCAATCCCCTTGATTGTAATAGAGGAGATTGATCGAAACATTTAAATAATTTTCAAAAATTGCAACATCGCTAAAGCTGACCGCTTTATCAAGCGGCAGATTTAAAGCTTTATGTAGTTGGATCACTCTCTCCTGTATTACATGGTCATTGGCATTGTTACCTTTATCCAGAAGTTTACAGACGCTAGCGGCCAAACACAGGTTATTACCGATGCCTCTGAAATCATAGAGACATCTTTGCCTCTTATTTATTATTAAACTATAGGGCAAGCGGTGTAAACTTCTACCGGTCAACCCGCGTTCTGACCTGTTCATAAAAATACTGATCACAAATCTTAAACCTGTGGATAATAAGAATTCAGCGTTACTTTGAAGCGCGTTTGTAATCTGGTTAAAAAAACTGGTAGCGTCTAATGTTTCTTGAGGCTTACGATGCAAATAGATGGCGTTGTGTAACCCACCCCCTCCAATCTAAGGTGAACGCGGTCGGCTGGACCCACGCCCACAAGGACGCCATCGAGCATGGCCTGTATAGCAGTATGAACGGCTCGAACTCCTTCTACAAATGATGTCACCCTGTCCAAATTAACAAACCGATAGTGATTGTGGTACTCAACGGCTCTGAAATTCGGTCGCTGTCGTTCATAACGGTTAATTGCTTCTAAGTATACATGTTGCCGACCTTCATCATTACCGGGTGACTCAACACCTCGTGCATCATCATATATGGGGCTTGCAATGCGCTCAATAATGTCAGGCTGTGATTCGTCAATCGGTAATGCTTGGGGTGGCGATTGATCTAAATCTACATACCTCGCACTCTGCTTCCCGCCTACCACATGTTCCCTGTGCCGCTTGCGCTTTCTCAATCTGGTTAATGTTGTTACAGCCTGTTTCACCTTTGCACGTCGGAATAACTGTGAGATCTTGTATGTTAAACAAGGTTTAATTCGTGGATTTGTTTTACAGGCATTTAAATTTAAAACACATTTCAAACCATTGCCTAACATGCCTAGTCACGGCTCAGTTTAATTTATTTCTGCAAAATGATGTATGTTGGCTTTAATAAACTCAGTTGTCTTAACTGACCGATCTATGTATTTTGACATGACATTCCTATACGTCTCAACAACTTCTTTAACAATGTCTTGTTTACATTTACCACCGTGGCTCACACCTTTAATGTGTTTTAACAAATATCTGGCTTTTACGCCCATGTTCTCAACATCTTCCCGTATCTTACCCAACAACGCGTAAAATTGTATTTCAGTGTCTTGGCCTAATTGTTCTGTATTTTGACATTCATCAACTATGTCGGGAGCTATCCCGCGCGCCGTTGCACAAGCATCAGCCCATGCGTGTGCCACGGCTGCCGTTGTAAAAATATTGGGCATTGATGTTACACAATCAACCGTTGTAGTATTAACAGGAATTCCTGCAATGGCTGATAATACTTCATCAGCACTATTCTGCGGTTCTTGTGTCGTTGACTCTACACAGTTTGTAATAAGCTCTTGCCCATTTATGTCATCAATATCTGATATCACAGGATTACCAGCTATGTGTCTTGTTTCTGTTTCAGAGCAATCCTGTGTATCAGGAATAGTGATTACATCGGATTGCGACAATCGCTTAACATTACTTCTTGAGAGCCGCGATGCCCTCTTAACCTTTGCAGTCTTTGTATTACCAGCGACATCCCGGTCTGCAGTGTTAAACGCTGTGTGTTTTGATGTTACAGCAACATCGTTACTTACGCTTGATACAGTTTGTAACGCGATCCTTCTCCGTTGCGGCTTATCATTTTCGGAATAAGACAATTTTCTTTTAAGATCGGTAAATGCTGCATTATGACTTCTCTCATTCGTTCTTGGTCGAGCAGGTCTACGTTTGTTCGGGTTGATACAACCGTTATGCACCACCATAACCGATGACCTAGCAATCTCTTTTAGGCTGTTATGTACAATCGACGGCGTTGCGAATTGATGGTTCTCCGTTTCAGCTGCGGTTGTGCCCTTTGATGTTTTCCCGCTTGTACTAGGCCTGTGTATTTGCGCGACTGTATCACGACATACGGGTATCGTAGGATCATATCGTCTTGCTACAGCATCATCTGTAATACATATATTATAAAATAAATATAAACATCGATGCACGTAAATCAGCATTTAAATCACTGCATAACAATATACCATATAACAGTGTTTGATTACACACCTGCTGTTGCGAATTGATGGTTCTCCGTTTCAGCTGCAGTTGTGCGTTTTGATGTTTTCCCGCTTGTACTAGGCCTGTGTATTTGCGCGACTGTATCACGACCTGCTGGTATCGTAGGATCATATTGTCTTGCTACAGCATCATCTGTAATACATATATTATAAAATAAATATAAACATTGATGCACGTAAATCAGCATTTAAATCACTGCATAACAATATACCATATATCAGTGTTTGAATACACACCTGCTTTATATTCGAATGTTTGAGCCCGGCCCGCTGTCGAGTGGGGGAAAAACGTTCGCTCATCAACAGCATTGCCAGTCTGTATAGCTGTGTTGTGACAATATTCAGGTTTGTTCAATATGTCTCGTAGAATATTGTCAGCCGTCGCATCATCCATTTTTGTGGAATCTTTAGCCGGTGAAAAAATGAAAAATAAATATTACATACGGTATAAAATTAGAATAACATGAAAAAGAGTTGTATTATTGAGAATATATAGTGTGTACAGTTGATATCAAATCAGCACAACTGTACAATGTTTATTTTTAATTCTTTAGCCGGTGGAAAATAAAAAAATAAAAAAATGAATAATAAATAAATAAAAAATAAATAAAAATATCATGTTACTCACAGGCTGGAGCCAATTCCAAAATATTAGTAAAATCAGGTATAACGCTGAAATCTAAACCAAATGGACTCTCTCCAACATCATCGAAATTCTCTGTGTTTGTGGTGTCTGTCATTAAATTGTGAGAAATAAAAATGAGAAAATAATTTTAAATTTTTTTTTTTTTAATTACTTATCAATGTATCCAGACTGTTGTACATTCATACTATTTAAACTTTTAAAAATAAGTAAAAATGAACAAATTGTAGACCTTGACTATAATTTCGTACTATTTAAACTTTTAAAAATAAATAAAAACGTGTCAATGGTATTTATAGACATAGCTTACCATGGCTCGTTTGATAACTTGGTAAATCATCATCACATTCTGATTCGGATGTACACATGATATTATCTTTGTTAATGTTCTGCATTCTCTGTCGCTGAACCAATAATGAAAATGAGATACGATTTAATATCAGTCAAACGATTTACATGAAATACAGTGTCGGTGCATTCCCAAAATGATCCACTAGATGGCACTATTGTAAGAGGGCAACGTCAGGGCGTATCGGGTCTGCTGCCGTGCCGATGTACCACTTACCGGACGCCGCACGCTCTCACTCGCAGGTGCCGGAACACTCGAGAGTCCTGGAAGCACTTCTGGACGACCCGGGCCCCAAAAACTTAAGAGGAAGAAAACCGTTGAATATCGTCTTCCCAAACCCTGGATCGCAACACCCTATGTGGCTGAGGAAAAATGCGCCTTCGGGCTAGGTGGGGGTCATCACCGGCGTCCGCCTCAGAGCCCGAATTTCACCTATCGGCACTTTCGCACCAGGTGGAAATTCCGCCTTGCACAGCCGTGCAAGGCTCACCGTTGCCCTGAAAGAAGGGTGATAGAAAGAACACAACCAAACACTCAGACTGTGGGTACTCACCGTCTCATCCTCCGGTACTCCGATCTTCTCCAATACAGGTCCCAGTAAGGAGGCAAGAGAGAGAAAACCGCCGTGCAGGGCCTAACTAGACCTAGTGTCACACCTTATCCTAACTACAACGGCAGAGCCCTCAAACTAACTCTGTGGGTGGGGTGCAACCAAACTATGCACAAACTTCATAACAATAACTCGCCCTGCACGGTAACACACATCGGAATACACATAACACAGCACTGTCCCTTGAAATACCTACCAACCGAATAGAGGTAGGCCTCCGCTCTGCCTTCCTAAATACCTCGGGGTGGCCTGGGCCTAGCGCCCAGGGCCGCTTGTACTCACCTCGGGAAAATACCGATTTGCCGGGCCAAGCGCCCCCTACCTGCACACAGGCCGGAGGCCTGACTTTGCTCACGGGCCTAGCGCCCGCCTAACGTGCTGCCCGTTGGGTGACCTGGGCCTTGTGCCCAGGGTCACCTTATATGTACCTACTCGGCCACAATACGCTAGGGCCTAATGCCCTCTAACGCTGCACAGGCCTATCGCCTGATATGCCCCCGGGCCTAGTGCCCGCCTAACTGGTGCCCGTTGAATGAGGGTGGCTCGGGCCTAATGCCCGAACCCCCGGAGCATAGTGGTCTGGGCCTGCGGGCCACGGGCCGAGTGGAACCCCGACTGCGCGTGGCCTCGGCCCAGACACAGTGACCTAATTGCCCCACGGGCCGGGAGGGCCCGACTGAATAGCCACAGGCCGGGAGGGCCTGAACGTGCCCACGGGCCTAGTGCCCGAACACCTGGTGTCTAGGGAGGGAGTTACAGGAAAGTCGTGCAGGCCCAGGGCCACTTACCAGGACCGGTGGGAGAGGCTGTGGAGGGGAGCTTCGTTAGCTCTTTTGCTTTCCGCTCCAAACAGCACTCTCCGCCGATCTCCCGTCTCTGCTGGGCCGCCGCCGCCTCCGTCCCGTCTTCTGTCGCCGTCTTCTGCCTCTTCCGGCGCCGCTGTCGTCGTCCGCGCTGGCCTCCTGGCTTCCTCTTCGGGAGCTCCTCTCCGCTCCGTCTCCGGCTCACTAATGAGCTCCGCCGCCGCCCAGCGCCTGATATAAGGCGCTGGGAGGAGGTGGAGCCATGACGCGGCGGACTCCCATTGGTCCGCCGTGGCGACTCCTCATTGGGCGCCGGGCTGCGAGCAGCGATTGGCTCGCGTCCGGCGCCCTTTTCAAATCCGCCGCCGCTGATTGGAGGAACTTGGATCCTTTCGGATCCTCGTTCCTCCGGACTCCGGCGCGCTGCCGCCCGCCGCCTGACATTTCCCCCCCGTTTGTCCTTTGTAGTCCCGACAAAGGTAGACTGAGACCAAATATACTCCGGGTCCGCATACCGGGGACCAGGCACACCGCGGTTGGAGCGCTGAGATCGCCGAGGCAAAGGAGATAACCCAGACCGGGGGGCCTCAGCCTCCAGGAGACTATTGCCATGAGACGGAACCACTGGGATCCACCAATCTTCCTCCAGGTCAGTCCCTCCGGGCAAGGATGCCAATACAGTATCCTCCCCAGGCAACGAAGCCGTGTTCACACCGGGGGCACCTTCAACCTCCACTTCTTCTGGAAACCTACAAGGACGCAGCATATCCCGGTGAAGGGTTCTTAACCGACCAGACCCATCTGTTGCTTCCACCTGATACACCGGGCCCTCCTCGATGAGGCGCCTCCGAACAATATAAGGTCGCACCTCCCACTTCTCCGCTAACTTGCCGCCCGGCCGCATCATGCGGACCAGCACCCGCTGTCCAACGTCGAAAGGCTCTGCTCCTCGAGTCCTATGGGGCGTATAAGCGTGGTCAGCTATTCTCTTCCGAGTCACTTCGTGAGCTACTTTTAACCGCTGCTGGTGTTCGGCGACCCAATCGGTGGGCAGCAACCCTCCTTCCTCCCGAAACTCGGTCAAGTGCAAATCCTGTGCTTCCCGCCCTGGACGACCAAACATCAAAAAGAAAGGGGAGTATCCAGTGGTGCTGTGGACCCGGTTGTTATGGGCCCATACCAGCTCGGCTACATGCTCGGGCCACCTCCGTCTTTTGTTGTCCTCTAAGATCCGCAACATCTGGAGCAAAGTCCGATTGAACCGTTCGCAGGCACCATTTCCCTGAGGATGATACGGCGTGGTGCGGGACTTCTGCATCCCGTAAAGTCGACAAAGCTGTTCCATCAACTTCCCCTGGAAGCAAGCCCCTTGATCGGAATGAATCCTCTCAGGGCACCCAAACTGCCGGACAAAATGCTCAACAATGGCTTTGGTTGCGGACTCCGCCGTCTGATCCCGGGTGGGGACCACCACCGTGAACTTAGTGAAATAATCAGTCATGACCAGGGCGTACTGATGGCCACTAACGGACTCCCCAATCAGAACATAATCAATCATCAACAACTCCAGGGGACGACTTGTCTGAATGGTATGTACTGGCGCATGTTGTTCGTTCGGTTTGACCACGCCGCACCTCCGACATTCCCTGCACACCTTCTCCACCAATGTCCATAGCTGAGGGGCGAAAAACTGGCGCTGTATCCACTGAAAGGTCTTGTCTACCCCTAAATGGGCTCCGCCATCGTGCGCCTCCGTCACCAGTGCCTGGAGGGATACTTCCGGCACCACAATCTGTTCCACCCTCCTGAGTTCGTGTCGGAGATATACTTGTCGACGCAGCGTTCCGCCGCGGACGAGTAATCGGTCCCTACTCCGCAGGACCTTCCGGCAGTAGGGGGTCAGCCGACTCCTCTCCCACTGGCTTGGCCAATGTTCCTTCTGCTTCCTTTGCCGAATGACGTTCAGCCCTGGGTCACTCTGCTGTAGAGAAGCCCACTCTAGTTCAGTATTCTGGAGCAGGGCAGCGCATTCAAGTACTCTTGACCCTTCCAGTGTACCTGGACACTCAATCCTGGTCAAGTCGGGGACCTCCGTATCCTCGTCCTCACTGTACCTCGAAGTCGGGGACATTGACACAGGGTGTCGTGACAGCGCATCTGCATTCCCGTTACTCTTCCCTGGGCGATAGTGTATTTTATAGTGGAACTTTGCCAACCGGGCTACCCAACGCTGCTCCAGGGCGCCCAGTTTCGCAGTCTCCAGATATGCCAGGGGGTTGTTATCCGTGTATATTTCCACCTGGGTAGCGGTCAGGTACTCGGCGAACTTCTCAGTCACGGCCCAGACTACAGCCAACAACTCCAACTTGAAGGAACTGTAGTTGTCCGGGTTCCGCTCAGTTTCCCTCAAACTCCGACTCCCATAGGCGATTACTCGTTCTCGGCCATCCTGTATTTGGGAGAGGACTGCTCCCAATCCCTGTAGGCTGCCATCGGTATAGAGCAGGAATGGCTTGTCGAAATCCGCATAGCCCAGAACCGGAGCCTCCGTGAGCATCTCCTTCAGGTGGCGAAATGCCTTCTCCTGTGCCTCACCCCAAGCCACTACCTGTGTTTTCTTAGTAGTGGGTAGCCCTCGCAGCAGGGCATGCAGGGGTTCCGCGATTTTTGCGAAGTCCTTGATAAACCACCGATAGTATCCAACCAACCCCAGGAACGCGCGCAGTTCGGTAGTAGTAGTGGGTGTCCCCCAGTCCTGGACTGCCGAAATCTTGCCCGGCGTCGGGCAGACCCCTTCTCGGGACACCACATGTCCCAGGTATTCCAAACTGGGTTGCTAAAGATGACACTTGCGGGGCTTGAGCTTGAGCCCATATTTCTCCAGGCGCTGCAACACCACATCCAGGCGCGCCAAATGTTCCTCCAGAGTGGGGGCGAATACTATGATATCGTCCAGGTATATCAGCAAGGCTTCGATGTTCAAATCTCCCAGACACCTCTCCATCATCCGTTGGAACGTAGCCGGGGCATTGGTGAGCCCGAAGGGCATGCGCAGGAATTCAAACAGCCCCATAGGAGTTGTGAAGGCGGTCTTCTCCTGATCCGATGGGCTAACCGCCACCTGCCAATACCCACTGGCCAAGTCCAGCGTGGAGAAATACCGAGCATTCCCCAGGGCCGCCAAAGATTCCTCTATCCTAGGCAACGGGTAAGCATCTCTCACGGTACTGCTATTCAACCGCCGATAATCCACGCAGAACCGAATGGAACCATCCTTCTTCCGCACCAACACGATGGGCGCAGCCCATGGACTTTTGCTCTCCCGAATGACCTGATTATCCAACATCTGCCGCAACATTTTCTTGACCTCCTGGTAGAGCTTGGGGGGAATGGGGCGATATCTCTCACGGATAGGTGGGCTCTCTCCAGTGCGTATCTCATGTTTCACATCTCCCGTATATCCGAAATCTTCTTCATAGCGGGAGAACGCCTTCCGTCGTGCCCACAACATCTGCTCCAACCTCAGCACCATACTGGGACTACATTCGTCCAAGCAAACATCCATCTGCTCCCGGATAGTCCGACGGCACCAATCTGCACTGGGTTCTTCTTCCTTATCCAGGCTCACTGCCATGGACCAGGACCCGGGTTCGTCCGCATGCAGCAAGACCTGCCGCCCCCCGGACACTCCGTCCCTGGTGACCGCCGTTATGTTGGCAATTGTTGCTCCCGCCGGGATTTTCTTCCTTTCGTCCAGAAGATTGCACAGCCGTACCAACACCCGGCCGTCCTTCACTATGGCGAGGGTTCGGGCCAGGATGACCCCCGAATCCATTACAAAGTATCCATTGGGTTCCACCATGACCTCTAACCCCTCCAGATGTTGGTGAGTCCGCACCTCGAGGGGGAGGACCATCTCCTGGCGGGGAGGTAACTCAATCTGTTGCCGACCACCGGTCCGAATCGCTCCCAGGGACTCCTCTCGATGTTCAGCTTCAGATTCTCCCTACCTGCTGAAAGGCTTGTTGCACCGGCCGCTGAATACCCATCTCCTTCCAGTATTGCGGACCCTTCTCCCGAAACAAAAGCTGGTTGAGATCCTGGAGGACGTTCATGCCCACAATCACGGGCCCGTGACTCAAGCCCAAGCTCCCCACAACCAGTATTCCCTTCCTTCCCAACGTCTGTCCGCAGATCGAAATCTCCATCCACACAACTCCGACAACCGGAATAGGAAGGTTGTTGGCCGCCGTGAGGGTGACCCAGCTTTCCAACACGGAATCTTTCAAATGGGAATAATGTTCCAGGAAACAAACCTCCGACATGGTGGTGACCTGCGAGCCAGTATCCAGCAGGCATTTCTGCTCCTTGCCCCCAAGACACCCAATCACCACGGGACACTCCCCCACTATGTCGGCGGAATCCACTATAGTGGTTTCTCCCCCGCCCACCTCCCTCGCGGGTGGTCCCGCTACCGCGAGGGACTCTAGTTTAATGGAGGATCTTGCCTGGGCTCGTTACATTCCCGGGCAATGTGTCCAAACCGATTGCAGCGGTAACAACGGGGACCCCTACCTTCCCTGGGGCGGGCACCTCCTGCATTGGACCGTGATTCCTTTGGCCGCCGATGCGGTGCCCTATCCTCTGACCCCTCCGAACCTCTCTGCCTGTGCACCTCATCCAGCAACTGGGAGATTTCTGCCTTCATTTCCAGAGTGACCTTGGCGAATGCCGCCTTCAGATCCTGGACACAGGCTTCCATGGGACTGGGTTCTTGGCTGGTCCCTGCGGCCACCGGTGCCGACCATTGTGGGGCCATGGCGTAAGGACCGAAATTAGCATTACGGTCTCTGGCGACCGCCTCCACTTGGACCTGACAGAAGGTCATTGTCTTGTCACTGGCGATTTTATCCAACAGGATTTGTCGGATGGGAATACTCCGGAGGCCCAGTGCGAACTGATCCCTCAACATCAGGCTGGGGTTGACCAAGGACCCCAGACCTTCCGGATCACGCCGCGTAATTTCGATCAGCATGTCCTGTAGCGCGTTAGCAAATTGGGGTATGGATTCGTCCTCCCTCTGAAACCGATTGAACAATTGCTGACGCAAGGTTCCTGCCGACGCAGTGTTCCCATAGGTACCCTCGAGGATCGAGAGTACCTCATCTAACGTCTTACGTTCCTCTTCCGGAACAAGGATCACCGATCGCCAGGCATCTCCATCCAGCGTATTCAACGCCAAGTGTAGCTGCATTTCTGGAGGCACCCCATACAGCTGGATGATTCCCTCCAGTCTCTTCTTCCAGTCTGCCAACGGCATGTTCTGCCCATCATACCGAGGGGTATGCGTCAAGGCTGGTCCAAAATTGAACTTCCTCTCTACTCCCGGAGGGGCGTCGTTTCCCACTCCCGGAGGAGCGACGTTCTCTGCGTTTGACATCCTGCCGACTACGCCAAATGTAAGAGGGCAACGTCAGGGCGTAACGGGTCTGCTGCCGTGCCGATGTACCACTTACCGGACGCCGCACGCTCTCACTCGCAGGTGCCGGAACACTCGAGAGTCCTGGAAGCACTTCTGGACGACCCGGGCCCCAAAAACCTAAGAGGAAGAAAACCGTTGAATATCGTCTTCCCAAACCCTGGATCGCAACACCCTATGTGGCTGAGGAAAAATGCGCCTTCGGGCTAGGTGGGGGTCATCACCGGCGTCCGCCTCAGAGCCCGAATTTCACCTATCGGCACTTTCGCACCAGGTGGAAATTCCGCCTTGCACAGCCGTGCAAGGCTCACCGTTGCCCTGAAAGAAGGGAGATAGAAAGAACACAACCAAACACTCAGACTGTGGGTACTCACAGTCTCATCCTCCGGTACTCCGATCTTCTCCAATACAGGTCCCAGTAAGGAGGCAAGAGAGAGAAAACCGCCGTGCAGGGCCTAACTAGACCTAGTGTCGCACCTTATCCTAACTACAACGGCAGAGCCCTCAAACTAACTCTGTGGGTGGGGTGCAACCAAACTATGCACAAACTTCATAACAATAACTCGCCCTGCACGGTAACACACATCGGAATACACATAACACAGCACTGTCCCTTGAAATACCTACCAGCCGAATAGAGGTAGGCCTCCGCTCTGCCTTCCTAAATACCTCGGGGTGGCCTGGGCCTAGCGCCCAGGGCCTCCTGTACTCACCTCGGGAAAATACCGATTTGCCGGGCCTAGCGCCCCCTACCAGCACACAGGCCGGAGGCCTGACTTCGCTCACGGGCCTAGCGCCCGCCTAACGTGCTGCCCGTTGGGTGACCTGGGCCTTGTGCCCAGGGTCACCTTATATGTACCTACTCGGCCACAATACGCTAGGGCCTAATGCCCTCTAACGCTGCACAGGCCTATCGCCTGATATGCCCCCGGGCCTAGTGCCCGCCTAACTGGTGCCCGTTGAATGAGGGTGGCTCGGGCCTAATGCCCGAACCCCCGGAGGATAGTGGTCTGGGCCTGCGGGCCACGGGCCGAGTGGAACCCCGACTGCGCGTGGCCTCGGCCCAGACACACTGACCTAATTGCCCCACAGGCCGGGAGGGCCCGACTGAATAGCCACAGGCCGGGAGGGCCTGAACGTGCCCACGGGCCTAGTGCCCGAACACCTGGTGGTCTAGGGAGGGAGTTACAGGAAAGTCGTGCAGGCCCAGGGCCACTTACCAGGACCGGTGGGAGAGGCTGTGGAGGGGAGCTTCGTTAGCTCTTTTGCTTTCCGCTCCAAACAGCACTCTCCGCCGATCTCCCGTCTCTGCTGGGCCGCCGCCGCCTCCGTCCCGTCTTCTGTCGCCGTCTTCTGCCTCTTCCGGCGCCGCTGTCGTCGTCCGCGCTGGCCTCCTGGCTTCCTCTTCGGGAGCTCCTCTCCGCTCCGTCTCCGGCTCACTAATGAGCTCCGCCGCCGCCCAGCGCCTGATATAAGGCGCTGGGAGGAGGCGGAGCCATGACGCGGCGGACTCCCATTGGTCCGCCGCGGCGACTCCTCATTGGGCGCCGGGCCGCGAGCAGCGATTGGCTCGCGTCCGGCGCCCTTTTCAAATCCGCCGCCGCTGATTGGACGAACTTGGATCCTTTCGGATCCTCGTTCCTCCGGACTCCGGCGCGCTGCCGCCCGCCGCCTGACACTATTACCACATATTTAAACAACCTTCAGTCACATTAATTGAAATACAGTGTCGGTGCATTCCCAAAATGATCCACTAGATGGCACTATTACCACCTATTTAAACAACCTTCAGTCACATTAATTCACAGACATATTTGTAAAATAAAAAATATGCAATATGTATAAATATGAGATAGCCTATTGCATCTGCATGACACCCACCTGCAACACGATAATGCGCCGTTAGATGACACTATTACCAAATATTTAATCTGCAACCCTGCATAATAATAATAATAATAATAATAACACTTACCATAATGCCTTCACGTGTGTATAGCGATGCAACTTCAGTTGTAATTCCTTCTTAGAGCTCTGTCCCACTTCAGAGCTGTGTCCTATTCTTATAGTCATGGCTGTGAGCCAAATGGCCCCAACCAACCTGTGGTATGACGTCCCACATTTCCAAGATGCTGGGGCGGGGTTTTTAAGCATATAAACTTTGGTTTATAAATTAGTAAATGTGATAATTCTTTTCAGTTACAATGAAAATATAATCTGTTAGCGGTACCTTACATGTTGTACTCAGCACTTCAAAAACATACCAAATACTTATATATATATATATATATATATATATATATATTGATAATGCAGATTAATTACCTTATAACATTCACTACAAATTGGTAAGAGACTCAGTACGCAATTGGCTTATGGGGTACCGTAAGGGTACGCACTTAGCGTAGCAGACACTTATCCGTGGTCGAGACGCACGAGCATCACGTTCGCTCACGGCTTACGCTTGGTATCGAGCACGTTATAGGCGGCCGACTAACGTAATGCTACGCTACTAGCGTAGCGGACGCTGTGCCCACGAGGGGAACACGAGCGGTGCAGACGCTCACGGGATGACACTCAGTAAACCTTGTATGCAACACACTGAAGGGATATACTTAGATTGTAAACCTTAATACGGAAATACTGTAGCGATATAACGCTTCTTAACCTTGTTAATATAAAAGCTGTTTGAGCGATTGAGACTCTCCGAATACCCTCAGTAATGTAATAAACACACAATACCTTGCTAAGGCTCCAAAACCTTTACTAACAAGATTTAGTTATGTAAAAAGGGAAAATACAGTTAACAGCTTATACACTACAGGCTAACATCAATATCTAAACAGTATAACTACACATAAATATACAATAGCGGCACAATCGCTAACAATAACATACAATGAGAGAGTAAAAGGAGAGAACGTGGCAAAATACAATCAGAGAATAAGGTGGTCACAGAGAGTACTTACACACTGGGGGAATGATTCGCTGCGCAGTCCTGGTTACCAGCTCCTGGTTAGTCAATGATGAAAACCGTTGTGGGTAGTAGACTGAGCTGGGCCAGGCTGGCTGTTCTTATATACACTGCATACAGTACACTACAAAGGGACCTATAATCTCATTGTTCATTGGACACAGGAATGTCTCCCCGCATTATAACAAAAGGTCAAAGGTTAGTTTAAACAAGTGGGCTGTGACTATATCGAAATGCTCAGGTGGGAGGAAATATCAGGATTCCCGCTGCATGGATAATGAACCGCAAATATAGTAAATGTCCAGAAACTACTAATGGACATAACTATACGCCGGAGCGATTAATCTTTACCTAACCAGCACCGGATTGTTCCTAATAAAATGTTCTTTAGTTAGGTACCAAGCACCACCGCTCAGACCCTGTCTGACCCTTCGTATCATGCAAAGAGGAATTCCTTTGTCCAGGAACCAGTTACACTAAACAAAATTACAGTTATTATTAAGGGGAACATTACCTATAAAACATACTATTTGGATTTACTATGTAACGATTGAGTCGCCCGCCAGACGCACATAAACTCTACCGTAAATGCACATACCACGCGCCCGAGCGCACAACAGAGGAGGCGCCGTCACGCAACTGCGAATATGCGCACGCACGGGAGAGAATGTGCACGTGCAGCGGGCAAGCGCATGGGGTGAATATATGGCAACGTGCAGCATGATATTTTTCGACTTTGACAGTCCACCCTTTGGCAGTCATCACTAACTGCCACTTCCTGAAACAGTTCAAACAGAAAAATATATGTCATCATGTAAATACCTTTTTATGATTGGGTAAAGGGAGGAGAGGAGAAGGTGGGAAAAGTATGACCTAGTGAGATAGTAGAAGCATGTGTGTATGAATCCATGTTTGGGAGGTCATGTATCATCGTGCCGTACGTGTTTTAAATCAAGCTTCGAGGTATTGCGAAGTATACATTTGAATCCTTCTTATCCCGTATTAAGGGTCTGTGGATGGGCTATCAAACTTTACCGAGCTCTTTTCGGTTTTTGGTTGCAACAAATGGGGGAGCACATTTAGTTGATGATACATGAATGGGGGGAATATACGAGTGCTGATATCTGTGTCTATATTCCCTATCGACTATGTTTGTCATTACCTGAAGGTTGTAGAAATGAGGATAAGAAGCAATTATTATAAATGCAGTCGTAAACTATGTGAGTTTAGTATGCATTCGCCGATTGAGGTCTTGTCTGGTGTCTTGTCTTGATGTACATGTTGTCTGATGTCTCTCGATGCTTTTGCTATAAATGGCGACAAAAGCTCTTTCCAATGTCCGTATAATTACAGTCTCTAAAGTATTTGGGCTTTCGTAAAAAATTTAAAGTCACTAGGGATATTGGGGGGTCTGTGGCATTAGTCCATCAATGGTCTATATACATATATATATATATATATATATATATATATATAAAAATAAAAAGAGGTTGTCAAATTCTTCTTCCAAGCGGATGTCTTTGTACCTTGGAGGAAAACAAAGGAGAAACGGGTGAAAGAAACGGACCGTGGAATCACATTTTCATCACAACATTGTCTCTATCGTTGGGTCATAAATCAAATTAGTTGTTATTACAGTGTCCTTGCTCCTCAGCCTCATCACTCTGGTATTACCTTTACACTTCGTTAAAGTCCGAACGCATCTAAATATCAGACCAACCAATATGACGACTCCCAGAATACACAAGAGAAATTTCCCTACATCCATGATAATACCTTGGGCCCATTCTCCTAAACCAGAGAACCAATTTCGTGGGTTCAACCATGACACCCAACCGGTCAGCTCATTACCCACAGCAGCGAGAGTGAGATTATGTCTCCTTCGGAACTCCCATTTTAATTGTAAAATGTCATCCATCTTTTGGTCTATGACCTCGACCGGGTCCTCAGTGCTGTTTGTAATGTACGTGCAGCACTTTACTCCATACTGAGTTGCTAGGGTAACACAATACCCACCTGTCACTGCTGTGAGGTAATTGAGAATCATGCTATGCTGAACCAGTTCTGTTTTGTAGGCTTGTAACTCTCTCCCAGTGTACCTGAATGTGTCGTCATACATTTCGTTGATATTGTCTAATAAGTTTGCTAGCGCAGATATATATCTAAAGTTTATCACTCCCCTGGCGGTACGAGGAGGAATTGAATCCCGGTGGATTCATGGATCAGATCAGAGGTATGATGCTCTGTCTTCTCTATCAGGTGCCTTTTAACGACGTGCTCGTAATGAGTGTGAGTATAGGGAGCTTGGGCACCACGGTGAATATCTTTCATTTTGTTATGGGACACAGTCATTACTTCAGGCAGTACTTTGCCAATGTAACATAATCCCTCTGAGTTAGGGGCAAGCCACTTATACGCCTTCCTCCCGCATATGAAATATGCATCATCGGGGAGAACATATGGGACTGAGTATGACATAACCATGTTACAAACTTTCCATGTGAACTCTCCTAACCCTAATTCTCCCATCTGTCTAGTACACATATCCGGTTGCATGATATGTGCACAGTATCCTGGTGATACTTCTCCAACTCGCATGGTCCTACTTCCTAGAGTGTACCTATACCGGAAATATTTTCCACTGTCGGCTATCTGGCGTATAAGTTCTGTGTCTATGGGCATTCTGTCGGCTCTGTGTGAAAAGGTCATGGTTTGATTACTCCATGTCACTTCCCAATTTCCCGGCTTTCGGGGATTGGAAATGTTAAAGCATATTAAGGATCTATCCACATGATATTGGTGGAGCTTCAAACTAGGAGGACTAGAGATATTAAACCTCTTGTCCACCGGCCTCCCACCACTTAACTCAAGTACCGCTCCTACAGTTAATGGGAATGGTACTAGCCCTGATTTGCTATGACCTTGAGGTACTTGAGAGCATACCCAACAGTCTGTCTGATTTAACACTTTACCCACTAATTGTTAGGGTCTCCTGCCCTGTGCTGCCACGTCGTCATGGCAACCGGGAGACAAGTGCTAGCGGAGTAACCTGAGCGCAGCTGATACTCCGGTTCGGGTCTTTTGCTGTGCAGTGGTTACAGGCTCTGTGCACGGCAGGGGATCCGGTGCTGTTTTTTGTGCTCAGTCTGTGAGGTCTGAGTGGGGCGTGGACAGCACCTGCTTTATAAGGCCTCTTCTCAGGTTAAGCAGATGCTGCTGAATCTTTGTTGGTTAGTCAGTTCCTGAAAGTTAGCCAGTACTGTGTAGCTTTGTATTTGTTGTTGCTTACTGCAAATAGGCCTGGGGATTTGGTACTACACTCTGCCAATCCAGACCTAGCAGTAAGACTGGAGTCAGTCGTTTAGCTTGCTGGGGTTCTTTTACTACTCTGTGAACTTAGCAAGTTTGCGGCTGTATTCTAAGACTTGCCTGCCAAAATCCTGTCTCACTGTGCAAGGTGTCAGGTGTCAGTTTAGTGGCAGTAAGCTGAACCTGTGCACTGCAAGTGAGAATTAGGATTGTGGAGACTCTCCTTGTGTCTATCATTCCATCTCTGACCAAGGAGTTTACTGCCACACCCGTTGGTAACCCTTTACGGTTTTGCTGTTGCCCTTAGCAACAGCATTTCAGGTAGAGATGAGCGGGTTCGGTTTCTTTGAATCCGAACCCGCACGAACTTCACTTTTTTTTTCACGGGTCCGAGCGACTCGGATCTTCCCGCCTTGCTCGGTTAACCCGAGCGCGCCCGAACGTCATCATGACGCTGTCGGATTCTCGCGAGACTCGGATTCTATATAAGGAGCCGCGCGTCGCCGCCATTTTCACACGTGCATTGAGATTGATAGGGAGAGGACGTGGCTGGCGTCCTCTCCATTTAGATTAGATTTAGAAGAGAGAGAGAGAGAGAGATTGCTGTGATACTGTAGATTAGAAGAGAGTGCAGAGTGCAGACAGAGTTTAGTGACTGACGACCACAGTGACCAGTGACCACCAGAGACAGTGCAGTTGTTTGTTTTATTTAATATATCCGTTCTCTGCCTGAAAAAAACGATACACAGTCACACAGTGACTCAGTCTGTGTGCACTGCTCAGCCCAGTGTGCTGCACATCAATGTATTGTATATAAAGCTTATAATTGTGGGGGAGACTGGGGAGCACTGCAGGTTGTTATAGCAGGAGCCAGGAGTACATGATAAATAATATTATATTAAAATTAAACAGTGCACACTTTTGCTGCAGGAGTGCCACTGCCAGTGTGACTAGTGGTGACCAGTGCCTGACCACCAGTATATTAGTAGTATTGTATACTATCTCTTTATCAACCAGTCTATATTAGCAGCAGACACAGTACAGTGCGGTAGTTCACGGCTGTGGCTACCTCTGTGTCGGCACTCGGCAGGCAGTCCGTCCATCCATAATTGTATTATATACCACCTAACCGTGGTTTTTTTTTTCTTTCTTTATACCGTCGTCATAGTCATACTAGTTGTTACGAGTATACTACTATCTCTTTATCAACCAGTGTACAGTGCGGTAGTTCACGGCTGTGGCTACCTCTGTGTCGGAACTCGGCAGGCAGTCCGTCCATCCATAATTGTATTATAATATATACCACCTAACCGTGGTTTTTTTTTCGTTCTTTATACCGTCGTCATACTAGTTGTTACGAGTATACTACTATCTCTTTATCAACCAGTGTACAGTGCGGTAGTTCACGGCTGTGGCTACCTCTGTGTCGGAACTCGGCAGGCAGTCCGTCCATCCATAATTGTATTATAATATATACCACCTAACCGTGGTTTTTTTTTTCGTTCTTTATACCGTCGTCATACTAGTTGTTACGAGTATACTACTATCTCTTTATCAACCAGTGTACAGTGCGGTAGTTCACGGCTGTGGCTACCTCTGTGTCGGCACTCGGCAGGCAGTCCGTCCAACCATAATTGTATTATATACCACCTAACCGTGGTTTTTTTTCCATTCTTTATACCGTCGTCATACTAGTTGTTACGAGTATACTACTATCTCTTTATCAACCAGTGTACAGTGCGGTAGTTCACGGCTGTGGCTACCTCTGGGTCGGCACTCGGCAGGCAGTCCGTCCAACCATAATTGTATTATATACCACCTAACCGTGGTTTTTTTTTCATTCTTTATACCGTCGTCATACTAGTTGTTACGAGTATACTACTATCTCTTTATCAACCAGTGTACAGTGCGGTAGTTCACGGCTGTGGCTACCTCTGTGTCGGCACTCGGCAGCCCGTCCATAATTGTATATACCAGTGACCTAACCGTGTTTTTTTTTTTCTTTCTTTATACATACATACTAGTTACGAGTATACTATCTCTTTATCAACCAGTCTATATATTAGCAGCAGACACAGTACAGTGCGGTAGTTCACGGCTGTGGCTACCTCTGTGTCGGCACTCGGCAGCCCGTCCATAATTGTATATACCACCTAACCGTGGTTTTTTTTTCTTTCTTTATACATACATACTAGTTACGAGTATACTATCTCTTTATCAACCAGTCTATATATTAGCAGCAGACACAGTACAGTGCGGTAGTTCACGGCTGTGGCTACCTCTGTGTCGGCACTCCGCAGCCCGTCCATAATTGTATATACCAGTGACCTAACCGTGGTTTTTTTTTCTTTCTTTATACATACATACTAGTTACGAGTATACTATCTCTTTATCAACCAGTCTATATATTAGCAGCAGACACAGTACAGTGCGGTAGTTCACGGCTGTGGCTACCTCTGTGTCGGCACTCGGCAGCCCGTCCATAATTGTATATACCAGTGACCTAACCGTGGTTTTTTTTTCTTTCTTTATACATACATACTAGTTACGAGTATACTATCTCTTTATCAACCAGTCTATATATTAGCAGCAGACACAGTACAGTGCGGTAGTTCACGGCTGTGGCTACCTCTGTGTCGGCACTCGGCAGCCCGTCCATAATTGTATATACCAGTGACCTAACCGTGGTTTTTTTTTCTTTCTTTATACATACATACTAGTTACGAGTATACTATCTCTTTATCAACCAGTCTATATATTAGCAGCAGACACAGTACAGTGCGGTAGTTCACGGCTGTGGCTACCTCTGTGTCGGCACTCGGCAGCCCGTCCATAATTGTATACTAGTATCCAATCCATCCATCTGCATTGTTTACCTGAGGTGCCTTTTAGTTGTGCCTATTAAAATATGGAGAACAAAAATGTTGAGGTTCCAAAATTAGGGAAAGATCAAGATCCACTTCCACCTCGTGCTGAAGCTGCTGCCACTAGTCATGGCCGAGACGATGAAATGCCAGCAACGTCGTCTGCCAAGGCCGATGCCCAATGGCATAGTACAGAGCATGTCAAAACCAAAACACCAAATATCAGTAAAAAAAGGACTCCAAAACCTAAAATAAAATTGTCGGAGGAGAAGCGTAAACTTGCCAATATGCCATTTACCACACGGAGTGGCAAGGAACGGCTGAGGCCCTGGCCTATGTTCATGGCTAGTGGTTCAGCTTCACATGAGGATGGAAGCACTCAGCCTCTCGCTAGAAAACTGAAAAGACTCAAGCTGGCAAAAGCACCGCAAAGAACTGTGCGTTCTTTGAAATCCCAAATCCACAAGGAGAGTCCAATTGTGTCGGTTGCGATGCCTGACCTTCCCAACACTGGACGTGAAGAGCATGCGCCTTCCACCATTTGCACGCCCCCTGCAAGTGCTGGAAGGAGCACCCGCAGTCCAGTTCCTGATAGTCAGATTGAAGATGTCAGTGTTGAAGTACACCAGGATGAGGAGGATATGGGTGTTGCTGGCGCTGGGGAGGAAATTGACCAGGAGGATTCTGATGGTGAGGTGGTTTGTTTAAGTCAGGCACCCGGGGAGACACCTGTTGTCCGTGGGAGGAATATGGCCGTTGACATGCCAGGTGAAAATACCAAAAAAATCAGCTCTTCGGTGTGGAGGTATTTCACCAGAAATGCGGACAACAGGTGTCAAGCCGTGTGTTCCCTTTGTCAAGCTGTAATAAGTAGGGGTAAGGACGTTAACCACCTCGGAACATCCTCCCTTATACGTCACCTGCAGCGCATTCATAATAAGTCAGTGACAAGTTCAAAAACTTTGGGTGACAGCGGAAGCAGTCCACTGACCAGTAAATCCCTTCCTCTTGTAACCAAGCTCACGCAAACCACCCCACCAACTCCCTCAGTGTCAATTTCCTCCTTCCCCAGGAATGCCAATAGTCCTGCAGGCCATGTCACTGGCAAGTCTGACGAGTCCTCTCCTGCCTGGGATTCCTCCGATGCATCCTTGCGTGTAACGCCTACTGCTGCTGGCGCTGCTGTTGTTGCCGCTGGGAGTCGATGGTCATCCCAGAGGGGAAGTCGTAAGCCCACTTGTACTACTTCCAGTAAGCAATTGACTGTTCAACAGTCCTTTGCGAGGAAGATGAAATATCACAGCAGTCATCCTACTGCAAAGCGGATAACTGAGTCCTTGACAACTATGTTGGTGTTAGACGTGCGTCCGGTATCCGCCGTTAGTTCACAGGGAACTAGACAATTTATTGAGGCAGTGTGCCCCCGTTACCAAATACCATCTAGGTTCCACTTCTCTAGGCAGGCGATACCGAGAATGTACACGGACGTCAGAAAAAGACTCACCAGTCTCCTAAAAAATGCAGTTGTACCCAATGTCCACTTAACCACGGACATGTGGACAAGTGGAGCAGGGCAGGGTCAGGACTATATGACTGTGACAGCCCACTGGGTAGATGTATGGACTCCCGCCGCAAGAACAGCAGCGGCGGCACCAGTAGCAGCATCTCGCAAACGCCAACTCTTTCCTAGGCAGGCTACGCTTTGTATCACCGCTTTCCAGAATACGCACACAGCTGAAAACCTCTTACGGCAACTGAGGAAGATCATCGCGGAATGGCTTACCCCAATTGGACTCTCCTGTGGATTTGTGGCATCGGACAACGCCAGCAATATTGTGTGTGCATTAAATATGGGCAAATTCCAGCACGTCCCATGTTTTGCACATACCTTGAATTTGGTGGTGCAGAATTTTTTAAAAAACGACAGGGGCGTGCAAGAGATGCTGTCGGTGGCCAGAAAAATTGCGGGACACTTTCGGCGTACAGGCACCACGTACAGAAGACTGGAGCACCACCAAAAACTACTGAACCTGCCCTGCCATCATCTGAAGCAAGAAGTGGTAACGAGGTGGAATTCAACCCTCTATATGCTTCAGAGGTTGGAGGAGCAGCAAAAGGCCATTCAAGCCTATACAATTGAGCACGATATAGGAGATGGAATGCACCTGTCTCAAGTGCAGTGGAGAATGATTTCAACGTTGTGCAAGGTTCTGATGCCCTTTGAACTTGCCACACGTGAAGTCAGTTCAGACACTGCCAGCCTGAGTCAGGTCATTCCCCTCATCAGGCTTTTGCAGAAGAAGCTGGAGGCATTGAAGAAGGAGCTAAAAGGGAGCGATTCCGCTAGGCATGTGGGACTTGTGGATGCAGCTCTTAATTCGCTTAACAAGGATTCACGGGTGGTCAATCTGTTGAAATCAGAGCACTACATTTTGGCCACCGTGCTCGATCCTAGATTTAAAGCCTACCTTGGATCTCTCTTTCCGGCAGACACAGGTCTGCTGGGGTTGAAAGACCTGCTGGTGACAAAATTGTCAAGTCAAGCGGAACGCGACCTGTCAACATCTCCTCCTTCACATTCTCCCGCAACTGGGGGTGCGAGGAAAAGGCTCAGAATTCCGAGCCCACCCGCTGGCGGTGATGCAGGGCAGTCTGGAGCGACTGCTGATGCTGACATCTGGTCCGGACTGAAGGACCTGACAACGATTACGGACATGTCGTCTACTGTCACTGCATATGATTCTCTCAACATTGATAGAATGGTGGAGGATTATATGAGTGACCGCATCCAAGTAGGCACGTCACACAGTCCGTACTTATACTGGCAGGAAAAAGAGGCAATTTGGAGGCCCTTGCACAAACTGGCTTTATTCTACCTAAGTTGCCCTCCCACAAGTGTGTACTCCGAAAGAGTGTTTAGTGCCGCCGCTCACCTTGTCAGCAATCGGCGTACGAGGTTACATCCAGAAAATGTGGAGAAGATGATGTTCATTAAAATGAATTATAATCAATTCCTCCGCGGAGACATTGACCAGCAGCAATTGCCTCCACAAAGTACACAGGGAGCTGAGATGGTGGATTCCAGTGGGGACGAATTGATAATCTGTGAGGAGGGGGATGTACACGGTGATATATCGGAGGGTGAAGATGAGGTGGACATCTTGCCTCTGTAGAGCCAGTTTGTGCAAGGAGAGATTAATTGCTTCTTTTTTTGGGGGGGTCCAAACCAACCCGTCATATCAGTCACAGTCGTGTGGCAGACCCTGTCACTGAAATGATGGGTTGGTTAAAGTGTGCATGTCCTGTTTTGTTTATACAACATAAGGGTGGGTGGGAGGGCCCAAGGATAATTCCATCTTGCACCTCTTTTTTCTTTTCTTTTTCTTTGCATCATGTGCTGATTGGGGAGGGTTTTTTGGAAGGGACATCCTGCGTGACACTGCAGTGCCACTCCTAAATGGGCCCGGTGTTTGTGTCGGCCACTAGGGTCGCTAATCTTACTCACACAGTCAGCTACCTCATTGCGCCTCTTTTTTTCTTTGCGTCATGTGCTGTTTGGGGAGGGTTTTTTGGAAGGGACATCCTGCGTGACACTGCAGTGCCACTCCTAGATGGGCCCGGTGTTTGTGTCGGCCACTAGGGTCGCTAATCTTACTCACACAGCTACCTCATTGCGCCTCTTTTTTTCTTTGCGTCATGTGCTGTTTGGGGAGGGTTTTTTGGAAGGGACATCCTGCGTGACACTGCAGTGCCACTCCTAGATGGGCCCGGTGTTTGTGTCGGCCACTAGGGTCGCTAATCTTACTCACACAGTCAGCTACCTCATTGCGCCTCTTTTTTTCTTTGCGTCATGTGCTGTTTGGGGAGGGTTTTTTGGAAGGGCCATCCTGCGTGACACTGCAGTGCCACTCCTAGATGGGCCCGGTGTTTGTGTCGGCCACTAGGGTCGCTAATCTTACTCACACAGTCAGCTACCTCATTGCGCCTCTTTTTTTCTTTGCGTCATGTGCTGTTTGGGGAGGGTTTTTTGGAAGGGCCATCCTGCGTGACACTGCAGTGCCACTCCTAGATGGGCCCGGTGTTTGTGTCGGCCACTAGGGTCGCTAATCTTACTCACACAGCTACCTCATTGCGCCTCTTTTTTTCTTTGCGTCATGTGCTGTTTGGGGAGGGTTTTTTGGAAGGGACATCCTGCGTGACACTGCAGTGCCACTCCTAGATGGGCCCGGTGTTTGTGTCGGCCACTAGGGTCGCTAATCTTACTCACACAGTCAGCTACCTCATTGCGCCTCTTTTTTTCTTTGCGTCATGTGCTGTTTTGGGAGGGTTTTTTGGAAGGGCCATCCTGCGTGACACTGCAGTGCCACTCCTAGATGGGCCCGGTGTTTGTGTCGGCCACTAGGGTCGCTAATCTTACTCACACAGTCAGCTACCTCATTGCGCCTCTTTTTTTCTTTGCGTCATGTGCTGTTTGGGGAGGGTTTTTTGGAAGGGCCATCCTGCGTGACACTGCAGTGCCACTCCTAGATGGGCCCGGTGTTTGTGTCGGCCACTAGGGTCGCTAATCTTACTCACACAGTCAGCTACCTCATTGCGCCTCTTTTTTTCTTTGCGTCATGTGCTGTTTGGGGAGGGTTTTTTGGAAGGGCCATCCTGCGTGACACTGCAGTGCCACTCCTAGATGGGCCCGGTGTTTGTGTCGGCCACTAGGGTCGCTAATCTTACTCACACAGCTACCTCATTGCGCCTCTTTTTTTCTTTGCGTCATGTGCTGTTTGGGGAGGGTTTTTTGGAAGGGACATCCTGCGTGACACTGCAGTGCCACTCCTAGATGGGCCCGGTGTTTGTGTCGGCCACTAGGGTCGCTTATCTTACTCACACAGCGACCTCGGTGCAAATTTTAGGACTAAAAATAATATTGTGAGGTATTCAGAATAGACTGAAAATGAGTGTAAATTATGGTTTTTGAGGTTAATAATACTTTGGGATCAAAATGACCCCCAAATTCTATGATTTAAGCTGTTTTTTAGTGTTTTTGGAAAAAAACACCCGAATCCAAAACACACCCGAATCCGACAAAAATAATTCGGTGAGGTTTTGCCAAAACGCGTTCGAACCCAAAACACGGCCGCGGAACCGAACCCAAAACCAAAACACAAAACCCGAAAAATTTCAGGCGCTTATCTCTAATTTCAGGTTCTCTACGTATTAAAACACAACATCTTGCTTTTCCCATCTGAGCATTACTAATACTAGGGAGACACCCAGTTCCTTAGCCTCTGGGCTTCTCTGTTCACTTTGTGTGTATTTTGTTACCCTATCACCTTCTGTGTACGTAATGTCATACTCCCCAGTCTGTCTGTGAGTTCATTTGTTTTGCATACCTATCCGTTCAGACACCAGTACATTCCTGTAGGCACTGGTGTGCATAACAGTTCAAACACCAGTACATTCCTGCAGGCACTGGAGTGCATAACAGTTCTGACACCAGTACATTCCTGCAGGCACTGGTGTGCATAACACTAATGAGTGATAGTCACCCAATGGATGCCGGTCCATGTGGATATTAAAACTGGACTGACATTTCTTGAAGCACCCATCCTCAACTATGTTGTCACATTGCCTACAGATGCAGTTTTCTTCAGCTAACAATCCTTCACAATTCCTTCTATTGTCAATGCTACCAGATCGTTTTCTGATACTCGCCTTTACTCTGTGATTATGTTGTTCTTGGAAATTTACGCCTCCGTCTCTGTCATCAGAACCCATTCCAGATCCTTTCTCGACCTCCATGGTACTCTCACCGAAACAGACTGCTCTGGTCAACATCATGGTTAACAGGAAAATCCGGATCACAGTCTCTTGAGGCAAGTCCATCTTAGAGGAGTAAAAGGAGAAAAATGAGAATGGGAGAATGTAGAAAATGAGGGAGATGGGAGGTGGAAAAAACAATAAACGGGAAAAATAAATCTAGCTCGACAACGGCCTCCGATCTTATTATTCTCAGCGCTCAGGTGCCGTCTCAATCTTCCTGAAACAGACACTCTAGTGATACAACTTCCTCTACCGTCTGTTCTTTATCATGAGACCTCTCTGGATCAGCAACCTTCTTACAATGGGACGAATGGACCCAAGTCTCTCTCTCGGCAACCTTTAATGCGGTTGTGCTGGTCAATAGGACTTGATATGGTCCTTCCCATCTGTCAATAAGGCAACCTGAGCGTAGAAAATTCTGTATCATTACATAATCCCCAGGTTCAATGTCATGACAATTACTGTCTGGCAAATCAGGAATCACCAACTTTAAATTATCATTCTGATTCCTCAATTGCCTACTCATCTTAACCAAGTACTTTACGGTTACTTCATTGTTACATTTCAAATCATCCTGGGGGTTAATCATAACATGGGGTTGTCGACCAAACAGAATTTCAAAAGGAGACAGATTAAGAGGGGACCTGGGAGGGGCAAAGCTTCCGGCAATGGCAATCCTTTTTCTGCCATTACTTTGCTCAATTTATTTTTAATAGTGCTGTTTACTCTTTCCACCTTCGCACTCGCCTGGGGGCGGTACGGAGTGTGCAGCTTACTATTAATTCCCATCAACTTACACATTGTTTGAAAGACTTCACCTGTGAAATGGGTACCCCTATCACTCTCAATGATTCTAGGGATACCATACCTACACATAAATTCCTGCACAATTTTCTTTGCAGTAAACACAGCGGTATTTGTGGCCACGGGAAATGCTTCAACCCAATTTGAGAACACGTCAATACAGACCAATACATACTTTAAATTTCTACAAGGTGGCAATTGTATGAAATCAATCTGTATTACCTGGAAAGGGCCATCTGTCGGAGGGATATGGGATGGCTCTGTTGGTATTGCCTTTCCGACATTCTTCCTCATGCAGGTGAGACATGTCATCGCTCTTTTACCCGCATGGGAAGAAAATCCTGGGGCGCACCAATAAGCTCTTACCAACTTACACATTCCTTCTTTGCCTAGATGAGTCAGCCCATGTGCCGCTTCCGCTAGACTTGGAAGGTATGCTCTGGGTGCCACTGGCTTACCCTGGCCGTCTGTCCAGAGTCCTGAGGACTCCTGGCCATATCCTTTTGACCTCCAAACTGCCATTTTCTGTGGGGAATACAAATTTTGCATTTCACACAATTTCTGTGTGTTGACAGTATTGAATACCATCAGTTGTGTGATGTCTGTCTGTATGGGGGTACCGGCTGTTACCAAGTGATACCGGGTCTTGGCTATATGTGTGAGCTTTACACTTGATAACAGCCACTCTGTCGGGTTCCTGTATCGCTGTTAGGAGTCTTTTGATGTGGGCTGCATGCGCTACGGGTGTGCCAGCTGCCGTCATGAAATTTCTGAGGCGCCATAGGGCCCCGAAATCATGGACTACTCCGAAGGCGTACCTAGAATCTGTGTAGATATTGGCTGACTTGCCCTTAGCCAATTCGCATGCTCTGGTTAGGGCAACCAGTTCAGCAACTTGTGCTGAGTGTGTTGGGCCTAGCGGTGCTGCTTCTATGGTACTTTGGTCATCTACGACTGCGTATCCAGTACTCAAGTCTCCCGAGTCCGTCTGTCTGTGACAACTACCGTCAGTGTAGAAAGTAAAATCTACATCTTCCAGTGGGTTGTCACTGATGTCAGGCCTTGCCGTGAAATTTTGGGTCAAATATTCCATACAATCATGCGTGTCGTCCCCTGTACTAAATCCTCCTTCACCATCACTCTCATCCTCCACCCTTTGTGGCTGTCCAGGCACACCTGGGAGATATGTTGCAGGATTTAGTGCACTGCATCTCTTTATAGTAATGTTTACCGGGGCCATTAATGCCAATTCCCATCTTGTAAACCGTGCTGATGAGACGTGTCTGGTTTGGGCAGAATTCAGCAAGGCTGACACTGCATGTGGTGTATGAATTGTGAGGTTGTGTCCTAGCACTACATCTTCGCTTTTAGTAACTAGCAATGCTATTGCTGCAACACTTCGCAAGCATGTGAGGAGGGATCGCGTTACCGTATCTAGCTGAGCGCTATAGTAGGCTACCAGCCTGCTGGCATCACCATGCTTCTGGGTTAAAACCTGCTGCGCACCCAGCACTCTCTGTTCCGTACAGCTCAAAGGGTTTCCCATAGTCTGGCATACCTAATGCTGGTGCCTACGTTAGGCACTGTTTAAGTCTCTCAAATGCCATCTCAGATTCGTCTGTGTGCGAAATTCGATCAGGTTTGCTTGATGAGACCATCTCCTGCAAAGGTAGGGCTAGTATGGAAAAACCTGGGATCCAGTTACGGCAATACCCACACATTCCTAAAAACATTCTAATCTGTTGCTGGGTTTGTGGCAGGGTCATGTCACGAATTGCTTGAATTCTATAAGCGGTGAGGTGTCTCAGTCCTTGTGTCAGACAGTGTCCCAAGTACTTCACCCTGGTCTGGCATAATTGTAACTTATCTTTGGAAACCTTGTGTCCGGTGTCTGAAAGATGAAACAGGAGTTGTTTCATATCTCTCAGGGACGATTCCAGTGAATCTGAGCACAGCACTAAATCATCTACATACTGTATCAATATTGATCCACTCTCAGGTTGGAAAGACTGTAAACAATCATGCAAGGCCTGTGAGAAAATACTTGGACTGTCTATGAAACCTTGTGGTAAGCGAGTCCAGGTGTACTGAACTCCTCTGTATGTAAATGCGAATAAGTATTGACTGTCAGGGTGCAGAGGTACCGAGAAGAAAGCGGAGCAGAGGTCAATTACAGTGAAAAATTTGGCAGTGGGAGGGATTTGCATAAGGATAACAGCTGGATGTGGCACTACAGGGAATTGGCTCTCAACTATTTTGTTGATCCCCCTTAGATCCTGCACTAATCTGTAACCCCTCCCCCGACTCTTTTTAACAGGGAAGATTGGACTATTGGCCGTGCTGGACGTCCTTACCAGAATGCCCTGTTGCAGCAAGCGCTCTATTACAGGGTAAACTACTAACTCCACCTCTGGCTTCAGAGGGTATTGTGGGATTTTTGGAGCTATCCTACCATCTTTTACTTGTACAACTACTGGGGCTACGTTTGCCATTAATCCAGTGTCTTGTCCATCCTTGGTTCAAAGTGACTCCGGTATCTGGGAAGTCATTTCTTCTACCTTGGACGGACACCTATTTACAATAACAGTGTGTGACATTAATTTTGATGGGGAGTCTAGCATATCCTGTACTTCCTGTGCGTGGTTTTCGGGTATGTCTAAAAACACGCCTCCAGGGGTACAATATATGACGCATCCCATTTTGCACAGTAAATCTCTCCCTAGGAGATTAGTCGGAGCCGATGCAGCCAGCAGAAAAGAATGCTTGGTATGCAAAGGCCCTATCGTAATCTCTGCTGGTTTGCTTAAAGGATAGTGCCGTACTACTCCTGTTACTCCCATGGCTGGAATTGTTTTACCAGTGGTTCTCATGCCCACGGTCGAATTTATCACTGACTTGGCCGCCCCCTTATCTACAAGGAAATTTAGAGATTTACCACCCTATGGAGTGTGATGACCTCCCTGTATCGCACTGGCAGCTATTACCTGTGAAGGGGGTAAATGGGAACTATCAGAGACTTGCCAGTCTCTTCTTGGGGGATATCTTCTTGTTTCCCCTGCGTGTGGCTCATAACTCCGTCTCTGCGGTCCTTGATCCCAATTTCGTGTGTCATGTCGTTGTCTAGGGGTTTGGTATGAGTTTTGTGTATTTCTTACTTTACAATGTCGTGCATAATGTCCCTCTTTATGACAGAAATAACAAGTTACCACATTTGACTTACCCACAGGGGTCTGAGATTTATACTGAGGTGGCCTTGTGGTCAGGGCCTGTATACTTACGGCCATCAGCTTATCACTCTGTAACTCCCTGTGTCTGGTGATATTCCGATCATGATCAATAGCGGCCTCTCTCAAAGTAGCCACCGACAAACCTCGCCAACATGGCTGGGTGGTCTGTACCCTAGTCTTCAATACTTCCTTTAAACCATCCATTAACACAGATACTGCTACTTCTCTATGATTCACATTTGTTTTGATGTCTTCTATCCCTGTATACCTAGCCATGTCCTGCAATGCCCGATGGAAATACTCAGCAGCTGTTTCTCCCTCTTTTTGTTTAAGGGAGAAAATTTTGTGCCATTTGACAACAGCTGGGAAATACTCTCCTAACTGTAAATTGATTCTCTTTACATTATCTTGATTGTTCACATCCGTAAGGGGTACCTCTTCGTCTAATTTACAGTCAGCGATAAATTTCACTGAGTCGACATTGGAGGGTAAACATGCCCTCAGCAATGTCCGCCAATCTTTCTTAGTGGGCACTGCAGAATTACCTAGCTCTCTGATGTATCTCTGGCTTGCAACCAGATCTTTCCTAGGATCAGGGAATTCAGACATCATTGACCTTAATTCTGTTCGGGAAAAGGGGCAGTGCATGGCGATGTTCTTGACTGGAGTGACTTCTGAAGTGTCAGTTTTCCCATTTGGTACTGCAATTACCCTGACAGGATTAAGTTCAATAACGTCATTCTGAGTAGATTCTACAACATGTGGTGTAATGGTTTCTGCATAGTGTACAGTGCCGTACTTACCAGTTGATACGACCTCACCTGTCCCTCCGCTAGGGGCTTTTGATACTACTCTTACGGGTTGGGCCGTGCCCATTGTTGTTTCTGCTATGGTGGCTGCTAGAGAGAGTGCCGATATTGTTGTGGGCTCATCCTCTTGGTCACAATCCTGGGGAAAGTTTAAAACAGGGTACAGCTTGCACGGGTTAGTATTAGCATCAGCAATCTTAGTTACATTATTCTTAACATCTATACATTTACTAAGTGCATGTTTATCAAACACCAGTGTGCCACTCTCTGTAACCAGCCTCTCTCCTGTCATGTATGGTGGTGGGGGAGCGGTGGCTATCAGTTTTCTGAAAGGGTTAGATCCAGCCGCTTGAGCCAATCCTCTTTGTATTTCACCCTCCTGTTGCCATAACTGTAAGTAGTCATAATGCCTGATCCGTCTCTTTGCAGATTTAATGAGACATATCCTTCTCCTTAGATTTTGTAACACCTCTGGGCTATAACTGCCTACCCGTGGGAACTTTTCCCCATCATGCACAGTCATTCTTTCCCATTCCTCACACAAAACCTCTGTGTGTGAACCATATTTCTCACACATGATACACCTTGCCGACCCTATTGGCCGGCTTACTAAATCAACCGGAACCAAGGTTGATCGCCCCCTACCTGAACAACTGGCCCCCATCTTTGCAGGTGTTGCTTTCACTACCTCTGACCTTCAAATCAGGGTCTTCAGCGAACCCTTACAAAAACCAAGATGTCCGGGGTAGGCCGACGGTGAAAGTTTACCGAGTACCTTCACACACTCGCCCACGTCGACCAATACGCCCACACGCTGCCCTAGTGCTGGCGTACTCAACCCAGGGCCCCTGCAACCTGAACCTCTATTTCTGGGGCGTTGTGGGAGTAGGTTACGCGTCCCCAGCAAGTATCGGTTGTTAGAGAATTCCTGAGTGACCAGCAAATCTCCCTTAAAATAAAAAAATGACACAAATCACGTTAGAATGTACAAATAGCGTTTAGGACCCCACTAGCGTACGCAAACGGTACTGGTTCAAGTTACAAACTAATGCACATAAGCAACTAATCTTATGTGCGGAACGACCAACGGAATCGAAAATTGCGGCTGCGAATTCCTTCAGCAATGAGCTTGTTGGCCTATATGGGCATTGCACCAACCCCCTGGGTTGTGCCTCTTGACTCTATCTATAGCGGACTTCCTAGTCTGTTGTACCTAGACCTCCTGGTCCGTGACCTCCTGGTCTGTGTCTACAGTAGACCTCCTAATCTGCTATACTCTAATGCTCTTATTTCAATATTTAACAAGGGATGCCTCCCAAGCAACCACGCGCCGTCACTTTCACGGATGTCCTCACGAGAACTCGACTTCTACGTTCCAACCAAAAATGAGAAAATACTTATATATACACACTCTTTCGCCTCATATACTCTTTACTTTCGTTTCTGTACAGAAATCCCTTTCATTCAGTATCGCAGTCTAGTCCTAGAGGATTGCAACTAGAGAAGGATCTATTAGATTAAAATTTAGGACACTGAGATTGACTTGCGCTATTATCGCGTTGCCTCCGTATCGCCTACTAAAACAATACTATTGTGTGATTTGTATTATGTGGGCGTATCCGTACGCTCCGTTGCGTAATATATGCTCCGTGCGTCGACCCTTGCGTCACGTACGCTAGTCTCGCCCTTTGTTAGGGACACGTGTACGCAGGCCAGATATGTCCACAGAAACACAACTAACACGTTTATATCAATGTAGATGATCTTTAACTGTAATCATCTACCGAGCACCACACAGATCTTTCCTTGTATCTTTAGACAAAGCTGTGTGTGTGTTTTACAAATTACCCCCTTACGTATTACGTTTACTTTTAACTATCAATAGCAACAACTCTTTCTCAGTACGTTATCAATGATAAAATGGCAAACAGGAAGGTGAAATGTGAAAATATACAAATGAAAAGAAATGCAGGTGTGTGCGTGCGTGCGTGCGTGCATACGCAAAACAGAAATAAACAGTTTTAAAAGACAATAGCGTATTGTTCTTACCTTCCGGTTCCGGATTCCACCATCACTCCTACAGCGTAGCGAAACAGACGCTTATCTAGTCTGCACTACTATATCCCTCACCACCAATACGGATACGAAGGGATACTACTTTCCCGCCCTTTGCAGACAGACAAAGTCTGTTTTTGCTAGTGCAGATATGTGGAGGACGGATGAGCTCCCAATTGATAATGCAGATTAATTACCTTATAACATTCACTACAAATTGGTAAGAGACTCAGTACGCAATTTGCGTATGGGGTACCGTAAGGGTACGCACTTAGCGTAGCAGACGCTTATCTGTGGTCGAGATGCACGAGCGTCACGTTCGCTCATGGCTTACGCTTGGTATCGAGCACGTTATAGGCGGCCGACTAACGTAATGCTACGCTACTAGCGTAGCGGACGCTGAGCCCACGAGGGGAACACGAGCGGCGCAGATGCTCACGGGATGACACTCAGTAAACCTTGTATGCAACACACTGAAGGGATATACTTAGATTGTAAACCTTAATACAGAAATACTGTAGCGATATAACGCTTCTTAACCTTGTTAATATAAAAGCTGTTTGAGCGATTGAGACGCTCCGAATACCCTCAGTAATGTAATAAACACACAATACCTTGCTAAGGCTCCAAAACCTTTACTAACAAGATTTAGTTATGTAAAAAGGGAAAATACAGTTAACAGCTTATACACTACAGGCTAACATCAATATCTAAACAGTATAACTACACATAAATATACAATAGCGGCACAATCGCTAACAATAACATACAATGAGAGAGTAAAAGGAGAGAACGTGGCAAAATACAATCAGAGAATAAGGTGGTCACAGAGAGTACTTACACACTGGGGAATGATTCGCTGCGCAGTCCTGGTTACCAGCTCCTGGTTAGTCAATGATGAAAACCGTTGTGGGTAGTAGACTGAGCTGGGCCAGGCTGGCTGTTCTTATATACACTGCATACAGTACACTACAAAGGGACCTATAATCTCATTGTTCATTGGACACAGGAATGTCTCCCCGCATTATAACAAAAGGTCATAGGTTAGTTTAAACAGGTGGGCTGTGAGTATATCGAACTGCTCAGGTGGGAGGGAATCTCAGGATTCCCGCCGCATGGATAATGAACCGCAAATATAGTAAATGTCCAGAAACTATTAATGGACATAACTATACGCAGGAGCGATTAATCTTTACCTAAGCAGCACTGGATTGTTCCTAATAAAATGTTCTTTAGTTAGGTACCAAACACCACCGCTCAGACCCTGTCTGACCCTTCGTATCATGCAAAGAGGAATTCCTTTGTCCAGGAACCAGTTACACTAAACAAAATTACAGTTATTATTAAGGGGAACATTACCTATAAAACATACTATTTGGATTTACTATGTAACGATTGAGTCGCCCGCCAGACGCACATAAACTCTACTGTAAATTCACATACAACGCGCCCAAGCGCACGGCCGAGGAGGCGCCGTCATGCAACTGCGAATATGCGCACGCACGGGAGAGAATGTGCAGCGGGCAAGCGCATGGGGTGAATATATGGCAACGTGCAGCATGATATTTTTCAACTTTGACAATATACACAGAAAAAACAATTCCTGAGTGCGCTAAAGTTCTTGTATAGATTGAATGGAAGTCCTTCCAAATGGATATATCTTATACTGTAGAAGATGAGGTTTTCTGGATGCCTACAGTGGATAACCCAATCACCAAAAAGTCACCCAAACAAACAATTAGAATACAATTATTTAATAACAAAATTAATTCATAAAAAGCCTTATACAGATGGGCTTATGAACTATTGTACATGAAAACAAATTATTTTATGATTTCATAAATATCCAGTAGGTGATATGGATGTACAAACTACCTCACCTTAACAAGGTGTAAACTTGGTACAAGGGAGCATTATCCTCAACTGGATTACTGATTTGTAGCTAAAATTACTTTCAGGCTGTGTGTATAAGGCGTACATGTAACATAAATGCATTCTGTGCTTAGATTTAGGTCCCATCACCATGATATCTAATTATGGTATCTAATTATTCCAAAATACGGAAAAATCCGATATCCAAAATACCTCTGGTCCCAAGCATTTTGGATAAGGGATATATATATATATTTATTTAAAAGCACTGTCATTTTGAGTCAACACATAGTCCTGTAGGTGGCGCTAATGTTCTTCTACAGAGATAACACGCTGATTTAATAACCAGATGTCTTTAATACAAGTTTGGTATTCTGTAGTTCTAAGACTTTTGAATTTGTTTTGTCACGGTAGTCCGTAGATCTGTGGATTTTTAAATTGTGCTGTCATCATTAATCATGCGTGGTCATTAAAATTAATATGTTTTTTAAATCAGTGCCATGTGTGATGCTTCCGTGCATCTAAGAAAATGGACACGGTCATTAGTCATTATGCTTTTTAAAGCAATACCATGTGTACCAAGCGTGACGTTTAAATTGTTGGAATGTGTGAACTATAACATGTGAACTATAACACTAATGTTTTGAAAGTGTACAGCCTGTTAAAGTCAATTTTTTCATCACAAGCTGGTTTGTGATACAGTTTTATTGCGCATTCTGCGACTGGTGTTACGTGACACTCTTTTCAAAGTCATTATCTTTTAATATGGCTTAATATCGAACTCCATAAATTTTATATAAAATTTTAACTTTTACATAAAATTTTATATAAAGCGATATCAAACACTATCATTTAATATTAAAGGAGGCGGAGCCTAGGTGAAAGGGTGTGTGTCACCTGTCAGTTTGACATAAAGGTGGTCTTTCTCTACTGAGGGGCATTGTTAAGGCTTCCAAGAACCACAGTATTTCTCAGCCAACACATGCAGTTCATACTTGCCTACCTGACCCTCTACATGAGGGAGAAAATGCTCTGTTCCTGGACTTTCCTGGTAATGTATGATTGCCATCACCTGTGGTGAAACGCCTTTCTTATCAATAAGTAGCTGACCACAGGTGATGGCAATCATACATTACCAGGAAAGTCCAGGAACACAGCATTTTCTCCCTCATGGAGAGGGTCAGGTAGGCAAGTATGATGCAGTTTCCTGGCTCTGAGTTTTGTTTACTAGAAGGCAATCTATTGCTATTCCCCATTCATGCACATAAACTCTGCCAACATAAAATGCTTGGTTCTACTCGGATTACTTGAATGAATTGGACGTGTTTAAATAGTGTTGTGTTTCCATACAAGACCTATAATCTCTCTTGTATGTGTGCTGTTTTTTAAATCCTTGAACTTTGTCGTCTCCTCCTCAGGTTCCAGCTGTCTCCATTTCCGACCCTGCGACAATCCTCTTTTCTGCAACTGGGAATGTCGCTAAAGTGTTGGATCGGAAGAATGTGGTGCTTATGCCCACTTCAAATACCTGTATGTTTCAGATGGACAAAACGATTTACAAACCTGGCCAGAAAGGTGAGCAGAACAAAGGCAGACGTTACCTTCGCTAACCACAAAACGCCCAACATTGAGATATGGAGATGTGAGATGAAAGAAGCCCTGATCCTCCTCCATGCACTAATTGTGCAAGCACTGCCCCTTTTTTCATAAGTCCACCTTCTGCAGAGCTCCATTATATGGTGCCAGGGCTGCCATCAAAAATTGCGGGGCCCAGGACTGACGGAATAGCCAGGGTCCCCCCAGGCAAATTACTTTACCCATTATAATTGTAAATTATATGTTTTCACGATCTGTCTGTGTAGTTGACCTACAGTATTCAATGAATAGTGACGAGCATATTGTAAGTATTATGAATGGAAAAATATATATATAGAAATTATATAGTCTCCGTAATTGAAGGCTTATGGGGCATACATACGGGGCGATTTTTGCCTATTTTCTAAGCGATCTGTCTATACATCGCTTAAAAATTAAGCACTGATCGCTCCGTGTGTACACCCGATAGCAATGCACGGTTCTGCACGTCGCCGTTGCCCGCTCCAATCTTTAGCACATGCAGGCAAGATCTAGTTAGATCGCCTAGCATGTGCATAAAGAACACTGGTTAGCAGAGATCGCTCACACGTCGCGGTGTATAGCGATGTATGCTGAGCGATCTGTGCTAACCTAGATCACTTAGCAGTGCACACAGCACAAGTCGCCCCGTGTGTATGCCTCATTAGATTCATTAGTAAGTCAGAGAATCAGTGGATACTGGAATGGGTAAGAGGAGGCTGCTGGGCAGTTGCAACTTACCGCATCAGTGTTATGCCCGGAAAATGTCCGGGTCCAGCTACGTTGTGCAGACTGGCAACCCCGGAAATTTTCTGGGCATACCACTGCTCTCCCTCCCTCCACCTTACACTCCGCCTGCTGAGCAGAGTGCAAGGGAGGAGGGGAGGAGAGGGTTTCAGTGCTGGCGGGTTAGTGCCCGTCAGCAAATGCTGCCCGGGGGATGGCCATTGGTGGGTTATCCATCTGGAATGGATTCATCGATGGTTTTACCCATCAATGGTCATCCCTGCACTACTGTACAAGTAAGAACCAGGGGGTGTGGCTTAGTGGGTGTTAGGGTCAGAGCTAAGCTCTGTGCCCTGAAACTTTGAGAAAAAATAAATAAATTCGGTAGCACGGAACCGTCGATGGCGGGAAACCATCTGGTTTTCCTCCATCAATGGTAAAAGTATTCAACATCGGTCATAGGCAATCAATGATTTTGAATTATCGATTGTCGTTGGCCCTCACTAGCTACCCCTAGGCAATGAGCATTCCCTAGGCAAAGAGCATGTTTTCCAGAGCATAAAACCCCAGGCAAAAAGCTAGAGATGAGCGCCTGAAATTTTTCGGGTTTTGTGTTTTGGTTTTGGGTTCGGTTCCGCGGCCGTGTTTTGGGTTCGAACGCGTTTTGGCAAAACCTCACCGAATTATTTTTGTCGGATTCGGGTGTGTTTTGGATTCGGGTGTTTTTTTCCAAAAACACTAAAAAACAGCTTAAATCATAGAATTTGGGGGTCATTTTGATCCCAAAGTATTATTAACCTCAAAAACCATAATTTACACTCATTTTCAGTCTATTCTGAATACCTCACACCTCACAATATTATTTTTAGTCCTAAAATTTGCACCGAGGTCGCTGTGTGAGTAAGATAAGCGACCCTAGTGGCCGACACAAACACCGGGCCCATCTAGGAGTGGCACTGCAGTGTCACGCAGGATGTCCCTTCCAAAAAACCCTCCCCAAACAGCACATGACGCAAAGAAAAAAAGAGGCGCAATGAGGTAGCTGTGTGAGTAAGATTAGCGACCCTAGTGGCCGACACAAACACCGGGCCCATCTAGGAGTGGCACTGCAGTGTCACGCAGGATGGCCCTTCCAAAAAACCCTCCCCAAACAGCACATGACGCAAAGAAAAAAAGAGGCGCAATGAGGTAGCTGACTGTGTGAGTAAGATTAGCGACCCTAGTGGCCGACACAAACACCGGGCACATCTAGGAGTGGCACTGCAGTGTCACGCAGGATGTCCCTTCCAAAAAACCCTCCCCAAACAGCACATGACGCAAAGAAAAAAAGAGGCGCAATGAGGTAGCTGTGTGAGTAAGATTAGCGACCCTAGTGGCCGACACAAACACCGGGCCCATCTAGGAGTGGCACTGCAGTGTCACGCAGGATGTCCCTTCCAAAAAACCCTCCCCAATCAGCACATGATGCAAAGAAAAAGAAAAGAAAAAAGAGGTGCAAGATGGAATTATCCTTGGGCCCTCCCACCCACCCTTATGTTGTATAAACAAAACAGGACATGCACACTTTAACCAACCCATCATTTCAGTGACAGGGTCTGCCACACGACTGTGACTGATATGACGGGTTGGTTTGGACCCCCCCCAAAAAAGAAGCAATTAATCTCTCCTTGCACAAACTGGCTCTACAGAGGCAAGATGTCCACCTCATCTTCACCCTCCGATATATCACCGTGTACATCCCCCTCCTCACAGATTATCAATTCGTCCCCACTGGAATCCACCATCTCAGCTCCCTGTGTACTTTGTGGAGGCAATTGCTGCTGGTCAATGTCTCCGCGGAGGAATTGATTATAATTCATTTTAATGAACATCATCTTCTCCACATTTTCTGGATGTAACCTCGTACGCCGATTGCTGACAAGGTGAGCGGCGGCACTAAACACTCTTTCGGAGTACACACTTGTGGGAGGGCAACTTAGGTAGAATAAAGCCAGTTTGTGCAAGGGCCTCCAAATTGCCTCTTTTTCCTGCCAGTATAAGTACGGACTGTGTGACGTGCCTACTTGGATGCGGTCACTCATATAATCCTCCACCATTCTATCAATGTTGAGAGAATCATATGCAGTGACAGTAGACGACATGTCCGTAATCGTTGTCAGGTCCTTCAGTCCGGACCAGATGTCAGCATCAGCAGTCGCTCCAGACTGCCCTGCATCACTGCCAGCGGGTGGGCTCGGAATTCTGAGCCTTTTCCTCGCACCCCCAGTTGCGGGAGAATGTGAAGGAGGAGATGTTGACAGGTCGCGTTCCGCTTGACTTGACAATTTTGTCACCAGCAGGTCTTTCAACCCCAGCAGACCTGTGTCTGCCGGAAAGAGAGATCCAAGGTAGGCTTTAAATCTAGGATCGAGCACGGTGGCCAAAATGTAGTGCTCTGATTTCAACAGATTGACCACCCGTGAATCCTTGTTAAGCGAATTAAGGGCTGCATCCACAAGTCCCACATGCCTAGCGGAATCGCTCCGTGTTAGCTCCTTCTTCAATGCCTCCAGCTTCTTCTGCAAAAGCCTGATGAGGGGAATGACCTGACTCAGGCTGGCAGTGTCTGAACTGACTTCACGTGTGGCAAGTTCAAAGGGCATCAGAACCTTGCACAACGTTGAAATCATTCTCCACTGCACTTGAGACAGGTGCATTCCATCTCCTATATCGTGCTCAATTGTATAGGCTTGAATGGCCTTTTGCTGCTCCTCCAACCTCTGAAGCATATAGAGGGTTGAATTCCACCTCGTTACCACTTCTTGCTTCAGATGATGGCAGGGCAGGTTCAGTAGTTTTTGGTGGTGCTCCAGTCTTCTGTACGTGGTGCCTGTACGCCGAAAGTGTCCCGCAATTTTTCTGGCCACCGACAGCATCTCTTGCACGCCCCTGTCGTTTTTTAAAAAATTCTGCACCACCAAATTCAAGGTATGTGCAAAACATGGGACGTGCTGGAATTTGCCCATATTTAATGCACACACAATATTGCTGGCGTTGTCCGATGCCACAAATCCACAGGAGAGTCCAATTGGGGTAAGCCATTCCGCGATGATCTTCCTCAGTTGCCGTAAGAGGTTTTCAGCTGTGTGCGTATTCTGGAAAGCGGTGATACAAAGCGTAGCCTGCCTAGGAAAGAGTTGGCGTTTGCGAGATGCTGCTACTGGTGCCGCCGCTGCTGTTCTTGCGGCGGGAGTCCATACATCTACCCAGTGGGCTGTCACAGTCATATAGTCCTGACCCTGCCCTGCTCCACTTGTCCACATGTCCGTGGTTAAGTGGACATTGGATACAACTGCATTTTTTAGGACACTGGTGAGTCTTTTTCTGACGTCCGTGTACATTCTCGGTATCGCCTGCCTAGAGAAGTGGAACCTAGATGGTATTTGGTAACGGGGGCACACTGCCTCAATAAATTGTCTAGTTCCCTGTGAACTAACGGCGGATACCGGACGCACGTCTAACACCAACATAGTTGTCAAGGACTCAGTTATCCGCTTTGCAGTAGGATGACTGCTGTGATATTTCATCTTCCTCGCAAAGGACTGTTGAACAGTCAATTGCTTACTGGAAGTAGTACAAGTGGGCTTACGACTTCCCCTCTGGGATGACCATCGACTCCCAGCGGCAACAACAGCAGCGCCAGCAGCAGTAGGCGTTACACGCAAGGATGCATCGGAGGAATCCCAGGCAGGAGAGGACTCGTCAGACTTGCCAGTGACATGGCCTGCAGGACTATTGGCATTCCTGGGGAAGGAGGAAATTGACACTGAGGGAGTTGGTGGGGTGGTTTGCGTGAGCTTGGTTACAAGAGGAAGGGATTTACTGGTCAGTGGACTGCTTCCGCTGTCACCCAAAGTTTTTGAACTTGTCACTGACTTATTATGAATGCGCTGCAGGTGACGTATAAGGGAGGATGTTCCGAGGTGGTTAACGTCCTTACCCCTACTTATTACAGCTTGACAAAGGGAACACACGGCTTGACACCTGTTGTCCGCATTTCTGGTGAAATACCTCCACACCGAAGAGCTGATTTTTTTGGTATTTTCACCTGGCATGTCAACGGCCATATTCCTCCCACGGACAACAGGTGTCTCCCCGGGTGCCTGACTTAAACAAACCACCTCACCATCAGAATCCTTCTGGTCAATTTCCTCCCCAGCGCCAGCAACACCCATATCCTCCTCATCCTGGTGTACTTCAACACTGACATCTTCAATCTGACTATCAGGAACTGGACTGCGGGTGCTCCTTCCAGCACTTGCAGGGGGCATGCAAATAGTGGAAGGCGCATGCTCTTCACGTCCAGTGTTGGGAAGGTCAGGCATCGCAACCGACACAATTGGACTCTCCTTGTGGATTTGGGATTTCAAAGAACGCACAGTTCTTTGCGGTGCTTTTGCCAGCTTGAGTCTTTTCAGTTTTCTAGCGAGAGGCTGAGTGCTTCCATCCTCATGTGAAGCTGAACCACTAGCCATGAACATAGGCCAGGGCCTCAGCCGTTCCTTGCCACTCCGTGTGGTAAATGGCATATTGGCAAGTTTACGCTTCTCCTCCGACAATTTTATTTTAGGTTTTGGAGTCCTTTTTTTTCTGATATTTGGTGTTTTGGATTTGACATGCTCTGTACTATGACATTGGGCATCGGCCTTGGCAGACGACGTTGCTGGCATTTCATCGTCTCGGCCATGACTAGTGGCAGCAGCTTCAGCACGAGGTGGAAGTGGATCTTGATCTTTCCCTAATTTTGGAACCTCAACTTTTTTGTTCTCCATATTTTATAGGCAGAACTAAAAGGCACCTCAGGTAAACAATGGAGATGGATGGATTGGATACTAGTATACAATTATGGACGGACTGCCACGGTTAGGTGGTATAAAAAAACCACGGTTAGGTGGTATATATTGTAATACAATTATGGATGGACGGACTGCCTGCCGAGTGCCGACACAGAGGTAGCCACAGCCGTGAACTACCGCACTGTACACTGGTTGATAAAGAGATAGTAGTATACTCGTAACAACTAGTATGACTGACTATGACGGTATAAAGAATGAAAAAAAAACCACGGTTAGGTGGTATATATTGTAATACAATTATGGATGGACGGACTGCCTGCCGAGTTCCGACACAGAGGTAGCCACAGCCGTGAACTACCGCACTGTACACTGGTTGATAAAGAGATAGTAGTATACTCGTAACAACTAGTATGACTGACTATGACGGTATAAAGAATGAAAAAAAAACCACGGTTAGGTGGTATATATTATAATACAATTATGGATGGACGGACTGCCTGCCGAGTGCCGACACAGAGGTAGCCACAGCCGTGAACTACCGCACTGTACACTGGTTGATAAAGAGATAGTAGTATACTCGTAACAACTAGTATGACTGACTATGACGGTATAAAGAATGAAAAAAAAACCACGGTTAGGTGGTATATATTATAATACAATTATGGATGGACGGACTGCCTGCCGACTGCCGACACAGAGGTAGCCACAGCCGTGAACTACCGCACTGTACACTGGTTGATAAAGAGATAGTAGTATACTCGTAACAACTAGTATGACACTATGACGGTATAAAGAATGAAAAAAAAACCACGGTTAGGTGGTATATATTATAATACAATTATGGATGGACGGACTGCCTGCCGACTGCCGACACAGAGGTAGCCACAGCCGTGAACTACCGCACTGTACACTGGTTGATAAAGAGATAGTAGTATACTCGTAACAACTAGTATGACACTATGACGGTATAAAGAATGAAAAAAAAACCACGGTTAGGTGGTATATATTATAATAATACAATTATGGATGGACGGACTGCCTGCCGACTGCCGACACAGAGGTAGCCACAGCCGTGAACTACCGCACTGTACACTGGTTGATAAAGAGATAGTAGTATACTCGTAACAACTAGTATGACTATGACGACGGTATAAAGAAAGAAAAAAAAATACCACGGTTAGGTGGTATATAATTATACAATTATGGATGGACGGACTGCCTGCCGAGTGCCGACTGCCGACACAGAGGTAGCCACAGCCGTGAACTACCGCACTGTACTGTGTCTGCTGCTAATATAGACTGGTTGATAAAGAGATAGTATACAACAATATACTACTATACTGGTGGTCAGGCACTGGTCACCACTAGTCACACTGGCAGTGGCACTCCTGCAGCAAAAGTGTGCACTGTTTAATTTTAAATTAATATAATATTATGTACTCCTGGCTCCTGCTATAACAACCTGCAGTGCTCCCCAGTCTCCCCCACAATTATTATAAGCTTTTATACATTGATGTGCAGCACACTGGGCTGAGCTGAGTGCACACAGACTGAGTCACACTGTGTGACTGCTGTGTATCGTTTTTTTCAGGCAGAGAACGGATATAGCAGAGAACGGATATATTAAATAAAAGTTAACTTAACAACAACTGCACTGGTCACTGTGGTAAACTCTGTCTGCACAATCTCTCTCTCTCTCTCTCTTCTAATCTATTCTAATGGAGAGGACGCCAGCCACGTCCTCTCCCTATCAATCTCAATGCACGTGTGAAAATGACGGCGACGCGCGGCTCCTTATATAGAATCCGAGTCTCGCGAGAATCCGACAGCGTCATGATGACGTTCGGGCGCGCTCGGGTTAACCGAGCAAGGCGGGAAGATCCGAGTCGCTCGGACCCGTGAAAAAAAAAGTGAAGTTCGTGCGGGTTCGGATTCAAAGAAACCGAACCCGCTCATCTCTACAAAAAGCATGACACAATACGTGAAACCCCTGGCAAAGCGCATGAAACCCCTGGCAATGTGCAGGTTAAAAAACAAACAAACCAAAAACCTGCCCTGGGAGGTGTTACCAAATTCAAAAAACCTGCCACTGAAGGGGTTAAAGTAAAATCTCTGTGATGCACTTTAAAATTCTGAAGCCTTTTGAAAATTGTCCAATTTTTTTTTCCCCTGTTCAGTAAGGTTCCGTGTGGTCTGTCTAAACCAGCAGCTAAAGGCAGTAAATGAGAAGGTGAGTGACTAATACCTCTTTTATACCTAAATAGCGGGTCACAGCCGGAAGCCTGACACAGGAGCTACCCGGCAGCAACCCACGTCCGCCGCCTTCTCCATCCAAAATCACCAGCTCTGCATATTGCTGGGTTGGTGAGGTGGCCGTCGACGCGACGGGGGCGCCGCTTGGAGATCACATGATCTCCAAGCGCCGCCCATCCATTAATTGTAAACGGGAAGCCGGGTCGTGCAATCCGGCTACCGTTTACACTGCAGTTTGCCGGGTTGAACATGTGTTCAAGACTGCAAACTACCTGAGTAAGAATACCGGGTCACTCTACCCGGATTATTCCAACTCTGCCCTTTTACACCGAGCAGCAACACTGGCTATGCTCACTCATGTGCAATAACCCGTGTTATACGCTGGCGGTGTAAAAGGGGTATTATTTACCTGATTTGGGGATTATTGAACCCTCTTCGTTCTGCCAGCCTAATGCGCCGCTCCCTTATTTTTTTACACCACACAGCTCTAAAACAAAGTCTAGAGGCTGTTTTAGGATAATGTTTGTAGATATCTTCAAGTCCAATGCAATGGTTGTATTGGGGTACAAACATATATTTTTTTTAAACTTTTTTTCTTTTCTTTTTTGTCATTGATGCGAAGCCAGGTGATTTTTGCCTTTTATAGTTGATGAATAATCTGCATCCACGAACTTGTACCATTTTTATTCTTGAAAGAAAGTTTATTGACAAAATCGCAAAGTACAGGAAACCGATTTGGTACAGAAGGGTCTATTCATGAAGCAGTGAAAAGTGTGGAGAAGTGAGCCAATGGAAAAGTTGCCCATGGCAACCAATCAGCATTGAAATAACATTTATAATTGTACGGAGCAGCTGATTGGATGCCATGGGCAACTTCTCCACAGGCTCACTTCTCCACTGTTTTCACTGCTTCATAAATAGACCCCAGAGTGCCATAAACTGGCAAATTTGTTAGATTCAGAAAACAGACCGTCTACCCAAAAAGATCAAAAGAATTCAAAGGGGTGGGTCCCCAGGTTAGAAAGAGCCGAGGCCAGATTAAGCTAAAAGATTAGCTCTCCTATGTCAAATGGGGAGTAGGTGTTTAGCAAGGCCAGCCAAGGACCTCATATTTGTATTGGTGTCTGGATAATGTAGAAAAATCCAGAGGTTAAAGGAGGTATTTAGGGGTATATGCAATTAGCGGCGAATCGCGGCAAATTATCGCCGTTTTTAAATTCGACACAATTCGACCGTCCAATTTCGGCAACTGGTTGCCGAAATTCACCATATTCAATGGAAAATGGATTCGACAGTCCCGCGGGTGAAAAACGGCCGATTTGACGGATTTTGCCGCGATTTAAAAAAAAAACGGGAAAAACACGAAAAAAAATGATGTGGGGTCCCCCCTCCAAAGCATAATCAGCCTCGGGCTCTTCGAGCCGGTCCTGGTTCTAAAAATCCAGGGAAAAAATTGACAGGGGATCCCCTGTATTTTTAAAACCAGCACCTGGCTCTGCGCCTGGTGATGGTGCAAAAAATACGGGGGACAAAGAGTAGGGGTCCCCCGTATTTTATACACCAGCATCGGGCTCCGCTAGCTGGACAGATAATGCCACAGCCGGGGGTCACTTTTATACAGTGCCCTGTGGCCGTGGCATTAAATATCCAACTAGTCACCCCTGGCCGGGGTACCCTGGGGGAGTGGGGACCCCTTCAATCAAGGGGTCCCCCCCCCAGCCACCCAAGGGCCAGGGGTGAAGCCCGAGGCTGTCCCCCCCATCCAAAGGCTGCGGATGGGGGGCTGATAGCCTTGACAAAATTGAAAGAATATCGGTTTCTCCAGTAGTACTACAAGGCCCAGCAAGCCTCCCCCGCAAGCTGGTACTTGAAGAACCACAAGTACTAGCATACGGGAGAAAAACGGGCCCGCTGGTACCTGTAATACTACTTGGGAAAAAATACCCAAATAAAAACAGGACACAGACACCGTGACAAGTACAACTTTATTACACACTACCGACACACACATACTTACCTATGTCGACACGCCGACTGCCACAGTTTCCGACGATCCGGGGGTACCTGTGAAAAAAATTATACTCACCTGCCAGTGTCCAGAGATAAATCCACGTCCAGAGCTAAATCCACGTACTTGGCAAAATAAAAAAAAACGAACACCCGACCACCGGACTGAAAGGGGTACCATGTTGACACATGAGACCCCTTTCCCCGAATGTGCCGGGACCCCACGTGACTCCTGTCACTGAGGTCCCTTCAGCCAATCAGGAAGCGCTACTACGTGGCGCTCACCTGATTGGCTGTGCGCTGTCTGTGCTCAGAGAGCGCATCGCACAGCTCCCTCCATTACTTTCAATGGTGGGAACTTTGCGGTCAGCGGGGGGGTTACCCGCTGTCAGCGGCTGACCGCGGGTGACCTAACCGCTAGCCGCAAAGTTCCCACCATTGATTATAATGGAGGGAGCTGTGCGATGCGCTGACAGCTCAGACGTGCACAGTGCCAATCAGCAGAGTGCAAGGACATTGCACTCACTGATTGGCTGAAGAGACACTTCTGTGACAGCTGTCACGGGGGTGTCTGCATTCGTGGAAAGGGGTCTTATGTGTCAACATGGGACCCCTTTCAGTCCGGTGGTCGGGTGTTCGTTTTGTTGTTTTGACAAGTACGAGGATTTATCTCTGGACCCTGGATCAGGTGAGTATAATTATCTTTTATTTTCAGGTATCCGTGGATTCTACTTGGAGAAGAGGACCGACTGCTTTGTGTCAACATAGGTAAGTATGTGTGTGTCGGCAGGTGTGCAATAAAGTTTTACTATCAAGGTGTGTGTCTCCTGTTTTTATTTGGGTATTTTTTCCCCAGTAGTACTACAGGTACCAGCGGGCCCGTTTTTCTCCCGCATGCTGGTACTTGTGGTTCACCAAGTACCTGCTTGCAGGGGAGGCTTGCTGGGACTTGTAGTACTACTGGGAAAAACAATATTCAGCTCATTTTCTTAAGGCTATCAGCCCCCCAATATCCAATACTTTTCACTAAGGCTATCAGCCCCCCATCCGCAGCCCTTGGATGGGGGGGACAGCCTCGGGCTTCACCCCTGGCCCTTGGGTGGCTGGGGGGGGACCCCTTGATTGAAGGGGTCCCCACTCCCCCAGGGTACCCCGGCCAGGGTTGACTAGTTGGATATTTAATGCCACGGCCGCAAGGCACTGTATAAAAGTGACCCCCGGCTGTGGCATTATCTGTCCAGCTAGTGGAGCCCGATGCTGGTGTAAAAAATACGGGGGACCCCTACTCTTTTTGTCCCCCGTATTTTTTGCACCAGCACCAGGCGCAGAGCCCGGTGGTTTTAAAAATACGGGGGATCCCCTGTCAATTTTTCCCTGGATTTTTAGAACCAGGACCGGCTCGAAGAGCCCGAGGCTGGTTATGCTTTGGAGGGGGGACCCCACGCCATTTTTTTCTGGGATTTTACCATTCCATCTAAAAAAAATAAAAAAAAATATTTTTAAAAATATATAAAAAATACTTGTGCCTCCAAAAAAGACAAACCAAGTACCTAATCCCTTCTAATATAAATATATATGCTATTACCCAAAACAAAAACACCAAAAAAAACATGTTTACATTTTTTTTTATTAGTTTCACCCACCAAAGTGTGGCGGATTGAATATGACGAATTTACTGTCTAAAAGCACTGTTGTCGAATTTCCAAACTTCAATTGAATAGACTTTGGTCGAATTGCAGCATGTGTATCATTGCAAAAAAGTCGAATTTGTCAAAAGTGAAATTTCAAAAAGTCGAATTTTGAAAGTCCGTTTTTTTTGACGGAAAGTACTGAATTGCATAGACGAATTTTTTTTTTTTTGTTGGCGAAAAAGTCCAGTTTTTCGCCAATTTTGGGAATTCGTCGCTAATTGCATATACCCCTTAGAATCACATTGGATAGGTACTTGAAGCACCTGGGAAATGAGGCTGATGACCTCCCGACCAAAGTTTTGAACTCTTACATTTTATTTACTTCCTCACTTTGACTGAAGTTCATTGAACTGTGTAAACAAAGGGTAAAATGAGCAGTGTTTCCCAAATTCTGTCCTCAAGGACCATTAGCAGTCCATGTTTGTGCACTGTGTCACAAACTGTCCACAGCTGACCTGTAAACATGGACTGTTAATGCTCCTTGAGGATTGAGGCCCAAATGTATTGAGCCTTAAAAAGTGATATATTGTAGACCAGTGGTTCTCAAACTCTGTCCTCAGGACCCCACACAGTGCATGTTTTGCAGGTAACCCAGCATGTGCACAGGTGTATTAATTAATCACTGACACATTTTAAAAGGTCCACAGGTGGAGTTAATTATGTCACTTGTGATTCTGTGAGGAGACCTGCAAAACATGCACTGTGTGGGGTCCTGAGGACCGAGTTTGAGAACCTGTGGTGTAGACTGACAAAGAGAGATAAAGTGTCATTTTTCACACACAGCCTGTGACATGGCGGTAAGGTACTTTATCTGTCTTTATCCATCTCTACTTTATCACTTTTTAAGGCTCAATACATTTGGGCCTGAGTTTGGGAACCACTGTTCTATAGAAAATCTGAACCTTCCAACATGCATTTAGCAATTGTCCTTTTGCATAGCAAAAAACATTCTGATCTATTTTCATGAACTGGGCTCAAAGGGAGGTACCTGACCAAGATACATGTTGGGGATACATACTGCACTGGCTGAGCCAGATATTGCACAGTATGATAGTGCCCAGTGACTTATGTACATAATCATCACTCTTGCTGCTTTTTGTTCCCCCCGTGAAGACTAATATTTGGTCTTTCTTTGTTTCAGTTCCCAGTTATGTACCTGCAGGTAAGAAACTCAGGAATTATTTACACCATTATTAGGCTGCACAAATAGTGGATTGTTTTTAAACAGCGCCTGCATCCCATTGTGTGTATCTGCAAAGTAGTAATAGAGATAGAAGGGGGTATATTTACTAAAATTCGTATTTTCCCGTTTGAGGTCAAAGTTCATTTACGAATGACATCGAAAGTGTAAAGTTGCAACTTTTTGAATTTATTACGGCTAATTTACTAAGCTCCCGTATTCTGCATTTTCGGTTTTACCGATGTTGATGTCATTCGGTTTTTTGGGCAGTGTTTTACGTGAGTGACTTGTAAAACACTGCCGACTTTAATACAATGAATCTCGGCCGGATCTGAGAGATCCGTGCTGGGCTTCATTGTGCACCTTGTTAAAAAAAAAAAAAAGTGTTTAAAAGTTAAAAAAAAAATTGCGTGAGGTCCCCCTTCCTAAGCCTAACCAGCCTCGGGCTCTTTGAGCCGGTCCTGGTTGCAAAAATATGTGGAAAAAATTGACATGGGTTCCCCCATATTTAAACAACCAGCACCGGGCTCTGCGCCTGGTCCTGGTTCCAAAAATACAGGGGACAAAAAGCGTAGGGGTCCACCGTATTTTTGAAACCAGCACCGGGCTCCACTAGCTGGACAGATAATGCCACAGCCGGGGGTCACTTTTATACAATGCCCTGCGGCCGTGGCATTAAATACCCAGCTAGTCACCCCTGGCCGGGGTACCCTGGGGGAGTGGGGACCCCTTCAATCAAGGGGTCCCCCCCCCCAGCCACCCAAGGGCCAGGGGTGAAGCCCGAGGCTGTCTTCCCCCCCCTCCCATCCAAAGGCTTCGGATGGGGGGCTGATAGCCTTAGTGAAAAGTGTTGGATATTGTTTTTAGTAGCAGTACTACAAGGCCCAGCAAGCCTCCCCCGCAAGCTGGTACTTGGAGAACCACAAGTACCAGCATGCGATGGAAAAAACGGGCCCGCTGGTACCTGTAGTACTACTACTAAAAAAATACCCCAATAAAGACATAACACACACACCTTGACAGTATAACTTTAATACATACATCCACACCACCATATACACATACTTACCTTATGTTCCCACGCAGGTCGGTCCTCTTCTCCATGTAGAATCCATGGCGTACCTGTTGAAAAAATGATACTCACAAAATCCAGGGTAGAAGGCTCCTCGTGTAATCCATTTGTAATCTACGTTAAAAAAAAACGGATACCCAACCTCGAACTGAAAGGGGCCCCATGTTTTCACATGGGACCCCTTTCCCTGAATGCCAGGAACCCCCTCAACTTAAGTCCAAGAAGGTTCCATCAGCCAATCAGGGAGCGCCACGTTGTGGCACCCTCCTGATTGTCTGTGTGCTCCTGTACTGTATGACAGGCGGCACACGGCAGTGTTACAATGTAGCGCCTATGCGCTCCATTGTAACCAATGGTGGGAACTTTGAGGTCAGCCGTGAGGTTACTCTCGGTCAACCGCTGACCGCAAAGTTCCCACCATTGGTTACAATGGAGCGCATAGGCGCTACATTGTAACACTGCCGTGTGCCGCCTGTCATACAGTACAGGAGCACACAGCCAATCAGGAGGGTGCCACAACGTGGCGCTCCCTGATTGGCTGATGGAATCTTCTTGGACTTAAGTCAGAGGGGGTTCCTGGCATTCGGGAAAGGGGTCCCATGTGAAAACATGGGGCCCCTTTCAGTTCGAGGTCGGGTATCCGTTTTTTTTGTTTTTTTTTGACAAGTACGTGGATTACAAATGGATTACACGAGGAGCCTTCTACCCTGGATTTTGTGAGTATAATTTTTTCAACAGGTACACCATGGATTCTACATGGAGAAGAGGACCGACCTGTGTGGGAACATAAGGTAAGTATTAGAGATGTGCACTTGAAATTTTTCGGGTTTTGTGTTTTGGTTTTGGGTTCGGTTCCGCGGCCGTGTTTTGGGTTCGACCGCGTTTTGGCAAAACCTCACCGAATTTTTTTTGTCGGATTCGGGTGTGTTTTGGATTCGGGTGCTTTTTTCAAAAAACACTAAAAAACAGCTTAAATCATAGAATTTGGGGGTCATTTTGATCCCAAAGTATTATTAACCTCAAAAACCATAATTTCCACTCATTTTCAGTCTATTCTGAATACCTCACACCTCACAATATTATTTTTAGTCCTAAAATTTGCACCGAGGTCGCTGGATGACTAAGCTAAGCGACCCTAGTGGCCGACACAAACACCTGGCCCATCTAGGAGTGGCACTGCAGTGTCACGCAGGATGTCCCTTCCAAAAAACCCTCCCCAAACAGCACATGACGCAAAGAAAAAAAGAGGCGCAATGAGGTAGCTGTGTGAGTAAGATAAGCGACCCTAGTGGCCGACACAAACACCTGGCCCATCTAGGAGTGGCACTGCAGTGTCACGCAGGATGTCCCTTCCAAAAAACTAGTACTGCAGCCGGACAGGTATATATTATATATTTATTATGTAATGACTGATGACGGACCTGCTGGACACTGTCAGCTCAGCAGCACCGCAGACTGCTACAGTAAGCTACTATAGTAGTAAGTATAAAGAAGAAAGAAAAAAAAACCAACCACGGGTAGGTGGTATACAATTATGGATGGACTGCCGAGTGCCGACACAGAGGTAGCTACAGCCGTGGACTAACGTACTGTGTCTGCTGATAATATAGACTGGATGATAATGAGATGAAATCAATATATATGTATATATAATATCACTAGTACTGCAGCCGGACAGGTATATATTATATATTTATTATGTAATGACTGATGACGGACCTGCTGGACACTGTCAGCTCAGCAGCACCGCAGACTGCTACAGTAAGCTACTATAGTAGTATGTATAAAGAAGAAAGAAAAAAAAAACAACCACGGGTAGGTGGTATACAATTATGGATGGACTGCCGAGTGCCGACACAGAGGTAGCTACAGCCGTGGACTAACGTACTGTGTCTGCTGATAATATAGACTGGATGATAATGAGATGAAATCAATATATATGTATATATAATATTACTAGTACTGCCGCCGGACAGGTATATATTATATATTTATTATGTAATGACTGATGACGGACCTGCTGGACACTGTCAGCTCAGCAGCACCGCAGACTGCTACAGTAAGCTACTATAGTAGTATGTATAAAGAAGAAAGAAAAAAAAACCAACCACGGGTACGTGGTATACAATTATGGATGGACTGCCGAGTGCCGACACAGAGGTAGCTACAGCCGTGGACTAACGTACTGTGTCTGCTGATAATATAGACTGGATGATAATGAGATGAAATCAATATATATGTATTGTATATATAATATCACTAGTACTGCAGCCGGACAGGTATATATTATATATTTATTATGTAATGACTGATGACGGACCTGCTGGACACTGTCAGCTCAGCAGCACCGCAGACTGCTACAGTAAGCTACTATAGTAGTATGTATAAAGAAGAAAGAAAAAAAAAAACAACCACGGGTAGGTGGTATACAATTATGGATGGACTGCCGAGTGCCGACACAGAGGTAGCTACAGCCGTGGACTAACGTACTGTGTCTGCTGATAATATAGACTGGATGATAATGAGATGAAATCAATATATATGTATATATAATATCACTAGTACTGCAGCCGGACAGGTATATATTATATATTTATTATGTAATGACTGATGACGGACCTGCTGGGCACTGTCAGCTCAGCAGCACCGCAGACTGCTACAGTAAGCTACTATAGTAGTATGTATAAAGAAGAAAGAAAAAAAAAAAAACACGGGTAGGTGCTAGGTGGTATACAATATTATATATATATATTATATACAATTATATATATATATATAATATATATTAAACTCATAAACTGGTGGTGATGATTATTAAACTGGTGGTCAGGTCACTGGTCACACTATCAGCAACTTGCAAGTAGTACTCCTGAGTCCTAAGCAGACAATCACAATATATATTATACTGGTGGTCAGTGTGGTCACAAACAATGGCAGTGTGGCTGGCACTCTGGCAGCAAAAGTGTGCACTGTACGTTATATGTACTCCTGAGTCCTGAGTCCTGCTCTCAGACTCTAACTGCTCCCCACTGTCAGTGTCTCCCCCACAAGTCAGATAATACAGTCACACTATCTCTCTCTATCACTTCAGCAAGTACTAGTAGTAGTAGTACTCCTCCTAATGCTCCCCAAATTACTACTGTGTCTCTCTCTGTCTCACTCTCTTCTCGAATCTCTATAAACGGAGAGGACGCCAGCCACGTCCTCTCCCTATGAATCTCAATGCACGTGTGAAAAATGGCGGCGACGCGCGGCTCCTTATATAGAATCCGAGTCTCGCGATAGAATCCGAGCCTCGCGAGAATTCGATAGCGTGATGATGACGTTCGGGCGCGCTCGGGTTAACCGAGCAAGGCGGGAAGATCCGAGTCGCTCGGACCCGTGTAAAAAAAACTGAAGTTCGGGTGGGTTCGGATTCCGAGGAACCGAACCCGCTCATCTCTAGTAAGTATGTGTATATGGTGGTGTGGATGTATGTATTAAAGTTATACTGTCAAGGTGTGTGTGTTATGTCTTTATTGGGGTATTTTTTTTAGTAGCAGTACTACAGGTACCAGCGGGCCCGTTTTTCCGCTGCATGCTGGTACTTGTGGTTCTCCAAGTACCAGCTTGCGGGGGAGGCTTGCTGGGCCTTGTAGTACTGCTACTAAAAACAATATCCAATACTTTACACTAAGGCTATCAGCCCCCCATCCGCAGCACTTGGATGTGGGGGACAGCCTCTGGCTTCACCCCTGGCCCTTGGGTGGCTGGGGGGGGGGACCCCTTGATTGAAGGGGTCCCCACTCCCCCAGGGTACCCCGGCCAGGGTTGACTAGCTGGGTAGTTAATGCCATGGCCGCAGGGCACTGTATAAAAGTGACCCCCGGCTGTGGCATTATCTGTCCAGCTAGTGGAGCCCGGTGCTGGTTTCAAAAATACGGGGGACCCCTACGCTTTTTGTCCCCCGTATTTTTGGAACCAGGACCAGTTGCAGAGCCCGGTGCTGGTTGATTAAATATGGGGGAACCCCTGTCACTGTTTTCCCCCATATTTTTTCAACCAGGACCGGCTCAAAGAGCCCGAGGCTGGTTAGGCTTAGGAGGGGGGACCCCACGCAATTTTTTTTTTTTTTTAAATAACACTTTCCCAGCCCTTCCCACTGATATACATGCACGGATCTCATGGATCCGTGCATTCCTATCCAATCACGGTAAAAAAAAGCAGGTCTGTTTTTTTTTTAGCACTTTATTACGAATTGTAATTTTTCACGGCAGTGTTTGGTTATTTTGTGATTTGCACTTTTTAGTAAATTACCAAGTTCTACCAATTTGCTGGCGTATTTGACCAATGGTGTATTGATTCGTAATTTTTTCCAAGGACTTCCAAAAAAATACGAATGGCCTCATCACTGCCGTGATTTGAGTTTAGGAAATTCCCGAGATGACACTTTGAAGAAAAAACGGCATCTCTGTCAAAATCGGGACCTTAGTAAATATACCCCAAGGTCTCAGAAATGTTTTGGAAAAGTGGTGGGTGGTGACGGGAAGGTGGCTGTTCAGAAGCATGGAGATCTCTCGTGTTACGGGAGTGTTAAAGGCATGTCGCAGAACTGATTGCAAATTCAAGGGTCTATAGACTAAACCTTGGAGAGAGATAAAGTAGCAGCCAATCAGTTCCTCTTTCCAAGGCTTAGTACATAGACCTCAAATCGCTTACATTGGAGGCCATACTGTGACGGATGCCCTAGCATGAGAAGGAGCTACAGTAGTTCTGAAGGTTGTATCTAAAGACTCCTAAAATGAGAGTCTGAGTCCTTGCACGTTCCGGTTCCTGGGTGGCCACCAGGTGAAGGGTTACTACTTGGTATAAAGTCGCAGACGTGACTGTGGCAAAAGACACACACGGACGAGGCAGCCTGACTCTGAATCTGGCCCCCACGGCAATCTGAACCTTCTATCCCTCCATACAATGTTTCTACATGATTTTATGTGATGTCCTAAGTGTGCATTGATAGTATGTGTAGTAGAACACATTCAGAGAGCCGTGTAATTGCTTGTAAAATAAAGCATGGAGAAAAGGGCAACTTTAGCCTGTCACTATGTGCCACCACCTTGTAAGCCCATCCCTTGTGTACTTATTGGGCGATCTCTGAAGCATAAATGCAGTGACTGCAATGTGTTCTCCAGTGTAAGGTGTAATTAGATCACTGACAGGGCTGTAACTAGGGGTGTGCGAGCGGTACCATCGTGCCGGGCTCTGGGGGCAACAGCATTGCTATCACACGGTGCCTGCATCTGGCTAGCAGGGTGCAGCAGACAAAATTGCTGCTGCAGTGCTGCCCGGAGCGTCCTTTGGATGCTCAATACAGGCACACTGCTGCCTGTACAGCCCATTAGGATGCTCCAGTCAGTGCTGTTCCTGGTGGCCCCGCCCCCTCAGCATGATGTCATTCTCTCAAAGGATGTGGCCGGCACAGGGCTCCATAAAGCCCTGCTATGTCGCTCAGTGAAAGAGATGTGTCTTAAAGCTGCAACCAGCTCGAATTCTTGCAACCAGCTATTCTCTTAACTAGCTTAGACTGCCATGCTATTTAGGGTGAATGAACATTGCCAGCGAATGAACATTTTCAGGTATAATGCATTAAAATGAGCTTTACATTTCTCAACCTATCCCAACGAGGTCTCCTTTTCAGGGTTAGGGTCACACTGTTCATTCAATGGACTTGTGTATTCACTTGCAGCACCTGTGCAGTCAATCGCCAGCAATTTCTGCACCCCTCGGAAATTGCTTTTTGTTAAGTTCTAATTCATCATTTCAATCTTTAAAGCAAATCATTTTCAAAGTCCATATGAAAATGACTAACCCGTGTACCGCTGAGACAAGGGCTTTACCATAACTGTTTATTCACCGGATGATCCCCACTTCCCCATCTCTCCTCCAGGATCCTTTAAGAACCAAAATAGCCCAGTGGTCGCAACAAGAATCTGACCATGGGGTGGTCAACTTGGAATTCCAGCTGATCAATGACGCTACTCCTGGGTCTTACATGATTTCAGCGGAAAGAGAAAAGGGTTCTCCGGTTACGGAATGGTTTACCGTGCAAGAATCTGGTATTTAATCCAATATATTGTGCAGTCTATGATTGTGGCGATCAAAATTCCACTCGCATACAGTAGTCGGCCATTAAGAGAATTGATCCGGGATGGTTTGTGTTCATGAATGTAATGTATATGCTTTGTATACGAATCCTGTTTTGGAAAGTGACAAACCTGTGTTTAGTTGCCTATCAATGTAATCGGGTGACAATCATCTAGGGTAATTACATGTTCCCGATGAGCATTCCGTGGACTTTCACGGTTGCGGCCGCATGCTACTTCTGACACTGCTACTGCCACTGCTCCCATGGTAAAGAGAGAACACAGGGGGAGAACACAGGGGGAGATGTATCTAGCCTTGGCAATACCATGCCTTGTAAGTGATTGCCCTTTTTTTAAAAACAAAATCCAAGATCAGACTGCATACCGCGTCTATGGCTATCTCAAACACCATTACCCAAAAAGGTGTTAAAAAAACAAACAAAAACACTCTGGTAAATGGGATATACTGCAGCATGTCTGCAGAGGAGCATGATGCCTAGCTAGAACTACAACAGAATCACTGTCCTGCGATTCCCAGAATAAAGACGTGGGGCAGGATGTATTACATTCAATGAAAAGGTAAAATCTGTTGACCTTGGGAATGTATAGGTGACATGTGATTTAATTTTGAGACTAGCATTAAAAGTTTCTTTAAAATGTCATCACAGATTACTGTGTATTGGCAAAATTGAAATTGTGAGGTGACCCATAGACCGGCCCCTAGTGTAGTAGCTAGAGATGAGCGCCGGAAATTTTTCGGGTTTTGTGTTTTGGTTTTGGGTTCGGTTCCGCTGCCGTGTTTTGGGTTCGACCGCGTTTTGGCAAAACCTCACCGAATTTTTTTGTCGGATTCGGGTGTGTTTTGGATTCGGGTGTTTTTTTCAAAAAACCCTAAAAAACAGCTTAAATCATAGAATTTGGGGGTCATTTTGATCCCAAAGTATTATTAACCTCAAAAACCATAATTTCCACTCATTTTCAGTCTATTCTGAATACCTCACACCTCACAATATTATTTTTAGTCCTAAAATTTGCACCGAGGTCGCTGTGTGAGTAAGATAAGCGACCCTAGTGGCCGACACAAACACCGGGCCCATCTAGGAGTGGCACTGCAGTGTCACGCAGGATGTCCCTTCCAAAAAACCCTCCCCAAACAGCACATGACGCAAAGAAAAAAAGAGGCGCAATGAGGTAGCTGTGTGAGTAAGATAAGCGACCCTAGTGGCCGACACAAACACCGGGCCCATCTAGGAGTGGCACTGCAGTGTCACGCAGGATGTCCCTTCCAAAAAACCCTCCCCAAACAGCACATGACGCAAAGAAAAAAAGAGGCGCAATGAGGTAGCTGACTGTGTGAGTAAGATAAGCGACCCTAGTGGCCGACACAAACACCGGGCCCATCTAGGAGTGGCACTGCAGTGTCACGCAGGATGGCCCTTCCAAAAAACCCTCCCCAAACAGCACATGACGCAAAGAAAAAAAGAGGCGCAATGAGGTAGCTGACTGTGTGAGTAAGATAAGCGACCCTAGTGGCCGACACAAACACCGGGCCCATCTAGGAGTGGCACTGCAGTGTCACGCAGGATGGCCCTTCCAAAAAACCCTCCCCAAACAGCACATGACGCAAAGAAAAATAAAAGAAAAAAGAGGTGCAAGATGGAATTGTCCTTGGGCCCTCCCACCCACCCTTATGTTGTATAAACAGGACATGCACACTTTAACCAACCCATCATTTCAGTGACAGGGTCTGCCACACGACTGTGACTGATATGACGGGTTGGTTTGGACCCCCCCCAAAAAAGAAGCAATTAATCTCTCCTTGCACAAACTGGCTCTACAGAGGCAAGATGTCCACCTCATCATCATCCTCCGATATATCACCGTGTACATCCCCCTCCTCACAGATTATCAATTCGTCCCCACTGGAATCCACCATCTCAGCTCCCTGTGTACTTTGTGGAGGCAATTGCTGCTGGTCAATGTCTCCGCGGAGGAATTGATTATAATTCATTTTAATGAACATCATCTTCTCCACATTTTCTGGATGTAACCTCGTACGCCGATTGCTGACAAGGTGAACGGCGGCACTAAACACTCTTTCGGAGTACACACTTGTGGGAGGGCAACTTAGGTAGAATAAAGCCAGTTTGTGCAAGGGCCTCCAAATTGCCTCTTTTTCCTGCCAGTATAAGTACGGACTGTGTGACGTGCCTACTTGGATGCGGTCACTCATATAATCCTCCACCATTCTTTCAATGTTGAGAGAATCATATGCAGTGACAGTAGACGACATGTCCGTAATCGTTGTCAGGTCCTTCAGTCCGGACCAGATGTCAGCATCAGCAGTCGCTCCAGACTGCCCTGCATCACCGCCAGCGGGTGGGCTCGGAATTCTGAGCCTTTTCCTCGCACCCCCAGTTGAGGGAGAATGTGAAGGAGGAGATGTTGACAGGTCGCGTTCCGCTTGACTTGACAATTTTGTCACCAGCAGGTCTTTGCACCCAAGCAGACTTGTGTCTGCCGGAAAGAGAGATTCAAGGTAGGTTTTAAATCTAGGATCGAGCACGGTGGCCAAAATGTAGTGCTCTGATTTCAACAGATTGACCACCCGTGAATCCTTGTTAAGCGAATTAAGGGCTGCATCCACAAGTCCCACATGCCTAGCGGAATCGCTCCCTTTTAGCTCCTTCTTCAATGCCTCCAGCTTCTTCTGCAAAAGCCTGATGAGGGGAATGACCTGACTCAGGCTGGCAGTGTCTGAACTGACTTCACGTGTGGCAAGTTCAAAGGGCATCAGAACCTTGCACAACGTTGAAATCATTCTCCACTGCACTTGAGACAGGTGCATTCCACCTCCTATATCGTGCTCAATTGTATAGGCTTGAATGGCCTTTTGCTGCTCCTCCAACCTCTGAAGCATATAGAGGGTTGAATTCCACCTCGTTACCACTTCTTGCTTCAGATGATGGCAGGGCAGGTTCAGTAGTTTTTGGTGGTGCTCCAGTCTTCTGTACGTGGTGCCTGTACGCCGAAAGTGTCCCGCAATTCTTCTGGCCACCGACAGCATCTCTTGCACGCCCCTGTCGTTTTTTAAAAAATTCTGCACCACCAAATTCAAGGTATGTGCAAAACATGGGACGTGCTGGAATTTGCCCATATTTAATGCACACACAATATTGCTGGCGTTGTCCGATGCCACAAATCCACAGGAGAGTCCAATTGGGGTAAGCCATTCTGCGATGATCTTCCTCAGTTGCCGTAAGAGGTTTTTAGCTGTGTGCGTATTCTGGAAAGCGGTGATACAAAGCGTAGCCTGCCTAGGAAAGAGTTGGCGTTTGCGAGATGCTGCTACTGGTGCCGCCGCTGCTGTTCTTGCGGCGGGAGTCCATACATCTACCCAGTGGGCTGTCACAGTCATATAGTCCTGACCCTGCCCTGCTCCACTTGTCCACATGTCCGTGGTTAAGTGGACATTGGGTACAACTGCATTTTTTAGGACACTGGTGAGTCTTTTTCTGACGTCTGTGTACATTCTCGGTATCGCCTGCCTACAGAAGTGGAACCTAGATGGTATTTGGTAACGGGGGCACACTGCCTCAATAAATTGTCTAGTTCCCTGTGAACTAACGGCGGATACCGGACGCACGTCTAACACCAACATAGTTGTCAAGGCCTCAGTTATCCGCTTTGCAGCAGGATGACTGCTGTGATATTTCATCTTCCTCGCAAAGGACTGTTGGACAGTCAATTGCTTACTGGAAGTAGTACAAGTGGGCTTACGACTTCCCCTCTGGGATGACCATCGACTCCCAGCAGCAACAACAGCAGCGCCAGCAGCAGTAGGCGTTACACGCAAGGATGCATCGGAGGAATCCCAGGCAGGAGAGGACTCGTCAGAATTGCCAGTGACATGGCCTGCAGGACTATTGGCATTCCTGGGGAAGGAGGAAATTGACACTGAGGGAGTTGGTGGGGTGGTTTGCGTGAGCTTGGTTACAAGAGGAAGGGATTTACTGGTCAGTGGACTGCTTCCGCTGTCGCCCAAAGTTTTTGAACTTGTCACTGACTTATTATGAATGCGCTGCAGGTGACGTATAAGGGAGGATGTTCCGAGGTGGTTAACGTCCTTACCCCTACTTATTACAGCTTGACAAAGGGAACACACGGCTTGACAAATGTTGTCCGCATTTCTGGTGAAATACTTCCACACCGAAGAGCTGATTTTTTTGGTATTTTCACCAGGCATGTCAACGGCCATATTCCTCCCACGGACAACAGGTGTCTCCCCGGGTGCCTGACTTAAACAAACCACCTCACCATCAGAATCCTCCTGGTCAATTTCCTCCCCAGCGCCAGCAACACCCATATCCCCCTCATCCTGGTGTACTTCAACACTGACATCTTCAATCTGACTATCAGGAACTGGACTGCGGGTGCTCCTTCCAGCACTTGCAGGGGGCGTGCAAATGGTGGAAGGCGCATGCTCTTCACGTCCAGTGTTGGGAAGGTCAGGCATCGCAACCGACACAATTGGACTCTCCTTGTGGATTTGGGATTTCGAAGAACGCACAGTTCTTTGCGGTGCTTTTGCCAGCTTGAGTCTTTTCAGTTTTCTAGCGAGAGGCTGAGTGCTTCCATCCTCATGTGAAGCTGAACCACTAGCCATGAACATAGGCCAGGGCCTCAGCCGTTCCTTGCCACTCCGTGTGGTAAATGGCATATTGGCAAGTTTACGCTTCTCCTCCGACAATTTTATTTTAGGTTTTGGAGTCCTTTTTTTACTGATATTTGGTGTTTTGGATTTGACATGCTCTGTACTATGACATTGGGCATCGGCCTTGGCAGACGACGTTGCTGGCATTTCATCATCTCGGCCATGACTAGTGGCAGCAGCTTCAGCACGAGGTGGAAGTGGATCTTGATCTTTCCCTAATTTTGGAACCTCAACATTTTTGTTCTCCATATTTTAATAGGCACAACTAAAAGGCACCTCAGGTAAACAATGGAGATGGATGGATACTAGTATACAATTATGGATGGACTGCCGAGTGCCGACACAGAGGTAGCTACAGCCGTGGACTATTGTACTGTACTGTGTCTGCTGCTAATATAGACTGGATGATAATGAGATGTAGTATGTATGTATAAAGAAGAAAGAAAGAAAAAAACCACGGGTAGGTGGTATACAATTATGGATGGACTGCCGAGTGCCGACACAGAGGTAGCTACAGCCGTGGACTACCGTACTGTACTGTGTCTGCTGCTAATATAGACTGGATGATAATGAGATGTAGTATGTATAAAGAAGAAAGAAAAAAAAAAACCACGGGTAGGTGGTATACAATTATGGACGGACTGCCGAGTGCCGACACAGAGGTAGCTACAGCCGTGGACTACCGTACTGTACTGTGTCTGCTGCTAATATAGACTGGATGATAATGAGATGTAGTATGTATAAAGAAGAAAGAAAAAAAAACCACGGGTAGGTGGTATACAATTATGGATGGACTGCCGAGTGCCGACACAGAGGTAGCTACAGCCGTGGACTACCGTACTGTACTGTGTCTGCTGCTAATATATACTGGATGATAATGAGATGTAGTATGTATAAAGAAGAAAGAAAAAAAAACCACGGGTAGGTGGTATACAATTATGGATGGACTGCCGAGTGCCGACACAGAGGTAGCTACAGCCGTGGACTACCGTACTGTGTCTGCTGCTAATATAGACTGGATGATAATGAGATGTAGTATGTATAAAGAAGAAAGAAAAAAAAAACCACGGGTAGGTGGAATACAATTATGGACGGACTGCCGAGTGCCGACACAGAGGTAGCTACAGCCGTGGACTACCGTACTGTACTGTGTCTGCTGCTAATATAGGCTGGATGATAATGAGATGTAGTATGTATAAAGAAGAAAGAAAAAAAAACCACGGGTAGGTGGTATACAATTATGGATGGACTGCCGAGTGCCGACACAGAGGTAGCTACAGCCGTGGACTACCGTACTGTGTCTGCTGCTAATATAGACTGGATGATAATGAGATGTAGTATGTATAAAGAAGAAAGAAAAAAAAAACCACGGGTAGGTGGTATACAATTATGGACGGACTGCCGAGTGCCGACACAGAGGTAGCTACAGCCGTGGACTACCGTACTGTGTCTGCTGCTAATATAGACTGGTTGATAATGAGATGTAGTATGTATAAAGAAGAAAAAAAAAACACGGGTAGGTGGTATACAATTATGGACGGACTGCCGAGTGCCGACACAGAGGTAGCTACAGCCGTGGACTACCGTACTGTACTGTGTCTGCTGCTAATATAGACTGGATGATAATGAGATGTAGTATGTATAAAGAAGAAAGAAAAAAAAAACCACGGGTAGGTGGTATACAATTATGGATGGACTGCCGAGTGCCGACACAGAGGTAGCTACAGCCGTGAACTACCGTACTGTGTCTGCTGCGACTGGATGATAAATAATGATATAAAAAATATATATATATCACTACTGCAGCCGGACAGGTATATATTATATAATGACGGACCTGCTGGACACTGTCTGTCAGCAGAATGAGTTTTTTATTTTATAGAATAAAAAAACACCACACAAGTCACACGACGTGTGTTTAACTTTTACAGGCAGACATTCACAATACAATATAGTATACTATATACTGGTGGTCAGGTCACTGGTCAGTCACACTGGCAGTGGCACTCCTGCAGAAAAAAAGTGTGCACTGTTTAATTTTAATATGTACTCCTGGCTCCTGCTATAACCTAACTGCTCCCCAGTCTCCCCCACAATTAAGCTGTGTGAGCACAGTCAGATATTATACATAGATGATGCAGCAGCACACTGGGCTGAGCACAGATATGGTATGTGACTGAGTCACTGTGTATCGTTTTTTCAGGCAAAGAACGGATTATATTAAATAATATAAAACTGCACTGGTGGTCACTGGTCAGTCACTAGTATAACTAACTAATACTATCAGCAAAATTCTGCACTCTCTGTCTGAGTACTCCTCCTAAGCTCCAGTAAATGAAGTGTCACTGTCTCACTCTGTCACTAGTATAACTAACTAATACTATCAGCAAAATTCTGCACTCTCTGTCTGAGTACTCCTCCTAAGCTCCAGTAAATGAAGTGTCACTGTCTCACTCTCACTCTCCTATCTATTTCTTCTCTAAACGGAGAGGACGCCAGCCACGTCCTCTCCCTATGAATCTCAATGCACGTGTAAAATGGCGGCGACGCGCGGCTCCTTATATAGAATCCGAGTCTCGCGATAGAATCCGAGCCTCGCGAGAATCCGACAGCGTCATGATGACGTTCGGGCGCGCTCGGGTTAACCGAGCAAGGCGGGAAGATCCGAGTCGCTCGGATCCGTGTAAAAAAAGCTGAAGTTCGGGCGGGTTCGGATTCCGAGGAACCGAACCCGCTCATCTCTAGTAGTAGCCCCAGTCCCATTTACTTGATACATTCTGGGTGGCTGTAATAGGTTACAGAGAACCCTTTAGGGCACTGCAAAAAATACTTGAACTGGGGTTTTAATGCACGGTGGTCCTCGGGGTATTACAACCCGCTGTGTGTGGTGGGGGGGTTTCTTTCACAAGCCCTCAATCTACATTATAGACAGTATTATTAACCTTTTGTTTCTGCTCCTTTGCAGTGACGCCCAGATTTGAAATTAAAGTGGATGCTCCTAACAGTTTATCGGTGACAACAGATGAGCTGAAATTCAATGTTTCCGCTATGTACGTAAATTCAGTGCTCCGCCCACCCCCCTCCCCTCAAAAAGAAAAATATTGAAAAATTTTTTGAGCAATTAACAATTGTGATGTCTCTCCACCAATCTTCCTGTGTTTTTTGTATTTTGGGACTAAGGGGGACATGTACAGTACTAATTTACTAAACAGTGATAAAAGTGGAGAAGTGAGCCAGAGGAGAATTTGCCCATGGAAACCAATCGGCATTGACGTAACCGTTATAATTTGCGTAATATAAACATATACAATGCAGCTGATTGGTTGCCATGGGCAAATTCTCCACTGGCTCACTTCTCCACTTTTATCACTGCTTAGTACATGTCCCCCTTAATGTATAGTGAGGATGGGCTTAGAACTGAGTAGCCAACTTTTCCTGCACGCCTCTCCCTCAGATATACATACGGTGAGCCTGTGGTTGGTTCCGCTGTGGTTCAGTATTGCAAGCAGCCAGAATTTTACGGCAGACGACAAAACGGCTCCAGCTGTTCTAACATGACCGGAGAGGTAAGTGCAGAGACACTGCGGCCTACTTTATGCTCAAGTGAGGACCGGATACAGTACAGACGGGAGCTGAGAGTTATCATCCTTTTTGACCTAATTTGTACTTTGCACTATGATTTGTGTACTTACCTTTTTGCCTTTATCATCTGCTATCTTATTATATTGTAAATTCTCTATACTCCGACTTGCACTCAGATGATTGCTTCATAAATGTCCTGCTATCTACTGTCGGTACAGAGGTACGCGGGGTTCTTACACATAGCCGACTGCATTTCATAGCCGGTTGCAAATGGGCAGGCTGACATCTGTGTGGTTTCGTCCAGCTAGCACTTTGGCCTATGTCATATGCTCGTACACAATTATGGTGCCCGGGTCAAAATTAAGGCTAAAAAGAAGCATTTGCATGCAAGTCAGACCAGCCCATAGGAATGTATGAGACCAAACCTACGAGCGAATTATTGTCAATTGTTCTTTTTCTCGCACAGCCTGTAACTTGACAGGTAGGAGTTGATTGGCTGGTACTTTTATTTCTCAAAGGGGTCTAGTTATCGTTGATTACATAATAAATGCGATTGTACCGAGCCAGTGTATCAACTGGCACCCGCAGAGACGGGGGGTTCTGAAAGCTGCCAGGGGGGAGGGGGGGAGTTCTGCGCATGCGTTGTCCTGCTTGATCGCTCATGCACAGGGAGATTTCCGGGGGTGTAGCCCATAGGCAGTGGTGCAAGTAGAAAAAATGTCTTAGTGGTACTTAGTGATTCTGTCTTGCATTCAGGGGATGCTAAAGATTTGTGGTTGGCCCCCGAAAACTAGTGTTTTGGGGGATTAAGCTGCACATATTCATTGATAGATATATATATATATATATATATATATTCATTGATATATGTATGGTAAAGAAGTTCCACCATACCATAAGTTTCACCTTTTTAGGAGCGTATTCATCGTGGAAAAAATTGTGCAATGAGAATGTTTAGTTTTCAATTCTCATTGTATTCTCTCACAATTTTTTCACTATTCACTATGCCTTTATGAAAAAATTATCACTTCCGAAAAACTGGTCTTTGAGAAGTCCATTTTACAGAAAGTGATAACTTTCCACCTCTAAAGCTGCAGCATCCACCAGCCCCTACCGCCAGCACTACCTTACTTGTGTGTCCAGGGGGCGGCCACCCCCTCCCCCAGCCAACAATTTACATATGTGTCACTGCCGCTCCGCCCACCACCAACCATCGTACTGCCGGGGCTGACCGGCTGTGAGTGACCAATAGATAGTGATACCTGCAGCCACGGCCCCCCTCCCCCGCATCGTGCTGCAGCGGTGGCACCAGCGCTGCCCCCTACCCCACGGGTGGCTAGTAATTGCCGGGCAGCCCAGCTGCAGAAAGAATTGCTAAAGCCACGTCACCCCCACTCCCCCGTGCCACCTGCACCTTATTACAGGGGCCTGCCCAGCTGCAGAGATCACACTGCAGCCATGCCACCACCCCCAGGGTTGCACAAACTGTGAAGGGATTAGGGGGTTGTTCGCCATCTCAGGATGGCAAACAGTTTCTCGATCAAACTCCAAAAACTTTTTTTTCCGGAGTTTGATGAATGTCACAATTTCTACATCTCCTGGGGAGTGTAGAAATTGTGACATTTTAAGGATGATGAATAGACCCCGGCCCTTAGTGATACTGTAACTCAAGGTTTTCAGAACCTAATGTAGCATATGCTGTTAGATTGATTGACTGGTGCATTTAGCTTCACTCCTATGTATATGAAGACCTCCTACATCAAAAGAATAAATTTGAGGTTTAGTTTCAAGAGAAAGATTTTATTAAAAACTGGAGGCACAATCTGGTCTTCAAAATCTGGTCTTCTCTATAGCAGTAAGAACTGTAGTTGGATCACAATGCTAAAGGCAAGGCTTCATTTTGCTGATGACCGTAGGGCAAAATGAAGTCCATAGGTAAAAACCTATGGACTTGGGTGTACAGATTTCCTGCCAAGTTCCTTAATCCTTTGACCCTCATTTAGCCATCAGTACACTTGGATTAGTGAAGGTGCACAGTGATAAATTAGTAGTGCCACACTGATATAATCTGAGGGTTTGCTGTACTTGTTGGATTGCTCGTGTCAGGCTTAATTTGGATTAGTCCACTTATATTTTACCATCCTACATGTGCGGTTTATCGCCTTAATTTGGTGGCAAAATCATAATGATTGCGAGTGTGAAAAAGCCCTGATGTGCCAGCCTATTGTAGCAAAGACCCTAAATTGGAAAACACCCCTCCCCCAATCCTTAATATTGTATTGCTGACATGAACAATGCCGACGCGGTAAAAATTGAACAGTACAAGTCAACATTATGACTCTTTATAGTCTGTCGACTTCCTGAAAGTTTTGAGCTCAGTCCTCGGAAGTTTTTTTTTTAACGTGACACCACAACAGAGGGGAAAACTGCTTTAATGCCACTGTGTCTCTCCAGGAGCTATGAAAAAGTAGGCGCATGGGTGTGTTATTTATTTATTTATATATATATATATATATATATATATTCTCGTATATTCCACACTCTAGCCTTTTATATCAATTGCTGGGGTAGCATCCATATGGGCATGTGTCACCAGGACCAGTCCATTAAAATATAGAAGTACAAATCAGGAACACTCACCAGTCTTCATAAGCCTTTTTTTATTAGTAGCATCAGGAAATCAGCATAGGGGTATCGACGTTTCGGGACACGCAGGTCTTGACAAAGGGACCTGCGTGTCCCAAAACGTTGATACCCCTATGCTGATTTCCTGATGCTTATGAAGACTGGTGAGTGCTCCTGATTTGTACATATATATATATATATATATATATATATAATTAGAACACAAATATTCAGAGTGCGCACTGATGCAATGGTATAATTAGAATTAAGATGAATATTTAAATTAAAATCCAACCAGCATAACTGGAATGACAGATTATTTTTAATAAAAATTAAAATTTATAGTATACGTAGTTCTATAAGCACAATACACATTTATGCAGAAACAGTGTATATTATATATATCTCATAAAACCCAACGTGTTTCGTCCATTATGGACTTCATCAGGGGTACAGGTCACAGCTGGTAGGGTAAATGGAGGAGAGAGAAGAGGAGAAAAAGGAGCAACTGAGATACATCAAATGGTGTCATATCTTCATCAACCAGTTAATTTCATAAATTCGTTTCACAATATATATATAAAAGGTCAGGAGGAGTGTGGACAAGACGTAAGGTTGCAACTTCAAGTCTATATAATGCGAAAGATTTGATGTCAGGGAGTCTACTCCTGCAATAATAGGGCGTCCTGGTGGTAACTCTCTATTTTTGTGAACTTTCGGTAATTGATAGAATAAAGGCATAGTGGGGGATTTTTTACATAGGTAGTCAAACTCTTCTTTGTAGATTAAGTTGTTCCTTTTAGCATTATTCAAAAGTTCATACAATGAATTTTGAAATTCAGGAGTCGGATCTTTATCTAGTTTAACATATGTTGTTTCGTCATCCAATATATTATATGATTCTTTTAGATACAAAGATCTATCTTGTAAAACTACCGCACCCCCTTTGTCAGCAGATTTGATGATTATGCTTGGATCTTTTGCTAGATTCTTAATAGCATTTCTTTCTAGTGGGGTAATATTATTATTATATTTAGGATTATAGGTTTTCATTTTCCTAAAGACATCTCTGACGGACTCATAGAAGATATCCACATGGCTCCCGCGGGACTCCACGGGATAGAATTTTGAGGGGAGAGAAACAAGAGGCTTTTCTTTAGGCTCATAGGATAATTTAGGGACGGGATTTTTAAAAAAATGTCTCTGTACCGTTAAATTCCTAACATATCGATTTTAAATCAATGAACAGGTTAAATTTGTCCGTTTTTCCATTCGGAGCAAATTTTAGGCCCTTTGCTAGTACCGATTTTTCGGCAATAGAAAGTTCCTTCGTTGATAGGTTGATAATTCCTGTTTCTGAGGTAGTGATTGTGCTTTTAGTTTTTTTGGGGTGTTTTCTACTTCCTCTATTTCCTCTTCTTCCTCTTCTTCCTCTCGCAGTCCTCTTTTTGTACCCTGTGGGGCCTCGCTCTTGGCTGGCTCTACTGGTTTCTGTTTTAATCGATGGTGTAAGTCGGTACGTTCCCCCCAAAAATACCGATTCTGTTCGGACCTGCGGGGTGAGTATCCCCGAATGGTCCTCTGGGGAGGGGTGATCTTAACCTGTCAAATCTATTATAATGTGATGGTATATTGTCATAATGTCTTTCGTCATGAGATTGGGATCCATCCTGTTGTCTACAAGGATATGAGGGTGTTCTTTCCCTGTAAGTTTAATAGTGATTGGGAAACCTTTTTTTCCCATATGGAGATCGATAGATTTGTCTCCTTTGTTGTTTATAACTTACTTCTTGCCAGTCATTCCTAGTTTGTCTCCCTCTTTGTTTATAGTTTACCTCCTGCCAGTCATTTCTCATATATTCTGGCTGTCTGCCTCTTGCTGGCTGAGTATCTATTTTAGACCAATTGTATACGTTCCCATTTTTATAGTCGTTTTTATCTCTAACGTATTTTCTTTGTTTCCTGGTCACCATCTCATTTTCCAGTTTGTCTAACTTAGATAATAAATCCTCTACATCTTTTTTGTATTCATCACTTGTTTCAAATTTTACCATAAGGGATTCTACTTTAGTTATCTCCTCATCTAACTTTATCAGTTCCCTTTTTCGTTCTTTAACAATTAGACCCATTAATTTCATGGAGCAATCAGTAAGGACCGCATTCCACTCTAATATAAAGTTCTCATTATTAGTTCCTAGGGTGGGTGTTTTTGATAGTCTCAGACCTCTTGGAACTCTTTCTACTTCAACATATTTCTCAAGTGTGATTACATCAAACCACCCCTTGATCTCCTTGGTGGAAAGTCTTTCCATTAAGTTTATATGCTCATAATAATCCTCCTCACTCTACTCCATAAGGACTAACTCCTCATCCTCTATAAACATTTGTTTAATCCTCTGTGATCTATTGAGTCTATTCTTAAAGACAGGCATATTGTACTGCAGCAAATCGGGGGTAACTAGCAAAAACTCAAACAATAAAACAACAATACCCTTAATTCGCGCTGTACTATAAATAAGGCAGCACCTCTTAAAAGATCTCCCTGCTAGTGGGAGACGATCAAAGATATAGAACACAAATATTCAGAGTGCACACAGATGCAATGGTATAATTAGAATTAAGATGAATATTTAAATTAAAATCCAACCAGCATAACCGGAATGACAGATTATTTTTAATAAAAATTAAAATTTATAGTATACTTAGTTCTATAAGCACAATACACATTTATGCAGAAACAGTGTATATTATATATATCGCATAAAACCCAACGCGTTTCGTCCATTATGGACTTCATCAGGGGTACAGGTCACAGCTAGTAGGGTAAATGGAGGAGAGAGAAGAGGAGAAAAAGGAGCAAATGAGATACATCAAATGGTGTCATATCTTCATCAACCAGATCATTTCATAAATTTGTTTCACAATATATATATAAATGGTCAGTAGGAGTGTGGAAATCGCCTCATAGTATACAGTTAATAAACATGTCTTTACAATAAAGAAAACTAGATGTTGAGGAAAGAGGGATATTTTCAGATAACTTCTTAGATGTATGGTTCTGATGATATAGTACTTACTGGAATAATGCTTTGGGAAATTTCCTACAGAATGATCTCACTGTGAAGAGTATTATGGCGTGATATATATTTCTAATTGGGAAAAAATGTTAATTAGATTTAATCGACTAACTTGAAATATATACCGGCTATGGAGTTGATTAGTTACTTACATAAAATAATAATAATAATTCTCGTGAACTTCTAATCAGATACTCCTTATTGGTGGCTCCTGGTAGGTGCTTTCTATAAAATACAAATATTTTACTACTAATAGAAATTAACTCATTGCGGCCCAATTTTGCCTTTAATAAGGTATATTTAGATACTCACTCACATTTAATTATAGGACAAAAACCAATTAGAATGTGTCGTCCAAGTTAAGTAAAAGGCCACAAGGAATCTAAATAGATTGAATAATGTTCATGGCAATATGGTACAATAATACTATTAATTAGACGGTGGAATGAGCTAATAATTCTACTAACTTTAAGGTAATAACATCAAACAAATTGTCCAGTGGGATAACAACTGTAATAAATAGAAATATTCAAATCTTAGCCTCGCACTTAATTAATTAAGATGATTAATTAATTAAATTAGGGCCATAGAGTAGTACTTACATTAAAAGGTTCTGGATGTGTGTCAGCCTCCTCTCCTGGATGTCAAGTGAACTGGAGAGGCTATATCTGGCCTATTTATACCTATATGTGGATTACCTCACTTTCTATGCCCTAATGATTGGTTGATCAAATAGGCTTAAATGAGTGCATGTCTGAAATGTGATAAAGGAAATTAACCCTATTCTTTGCACAATATGAGTTTATCCTCGATGGAAGTCTTAAGAAATGACTTTAGAGTTCATATAACGACCTAAATTGCAGACTTCCGTCCTGTGTTCCACCTGAATCATGGTGGAACGCACGGACATCCGCCCAGTGTGCACTTCCTGTAACTGTGATGAGTGTGTCAAACCTGACACCAATAGATAACCCAGTGTAATTAATTAAACCCAGAAAGGGAGAAGGTATATTAAGCCCAGGAAGGAACGTATTAAGGCCAAGATGCCTTTAGATCCTGTTCGGAACGACTTCAACGGGTCTTATCGCCTTGCGTTCCAGCCGCGTCACACGTGGAACGCACCACGTCATTTCCAGATGCTGTCATGCGTTCCACCCACGTACGATAGTGGAGCGCATATCTCACTTCTGTGTTAGTGCTAGGCTCAGTGGTGAACTCCAGCATCCGCCTAGTCAAGCACACTACAGATGGAAAAAATGTGTAGTTTATAAATTAATTTTCACGAATGGGACCCTATTTCCTCAATACCTTTACAAGGGTTTACAAAGCATGACAACATTACAATAGAATGCAATGGATAGTGACAGTATCACATATAACTTTATAGAAAAAATAATAATAATAGTGTGTGATCAGACATAAGTTATAATATACAGTGGAATAGTAAACGAACCCTCTGCAAAGGGTGCAATCGTATGATAAAAATGTACCATATTTGCACAGTATCACATATCATTATGGCCACAAGTATACCATGAATTTTATAAATTGTGACATAAATAATATAGTATAGAATAGGGAAAACTTTATAGTGGTAACGGAATAGTTCCTAGGGAGACGATCTCATGCTGTTACTAAAACACCAACGCCTGTTCTAGATCAATAGGAGAGCAGGACCTTTCCTACTACGATATTCACATATCGAATAGATGTTATTCTCTAACTGCCTAAAAAGGAGACGATATCAATATTTTCATTGAGACCTAACGGATAAAGAGTGTTCAATGTGTAAATCCAATAGGATTCTTGCTTTGCTAGTGTTAGGTCTCTATCTCCTCCACGTTTGTCAATTTTAATATGCTCCAAAACAGTGAAGGTTAAACCTGTTACTGCTGAATTGTGCACTTCGGCAAAATGCCGAGGCGAACTGTGCGACATCATTTTATTTTTAATATTTCGTAGATGTTCCTGGATCCTAATTTTCAGTTTCCGTTTAGTCTTCCCTATTTATGAAAGGCCACATGGACAATTTATTTTATATATTCCGTATTCCGTAATGCAGGTGACCCGATCTTTCAATACATGAAATCTACCATTGTCCATTCTCAATTTGACGGAGGCCTTTTGCATATGTTTACAACAAATACACTGATTACATGGGAAACATCCCCCTTTATTACTTAAAAATTGATCTAATAATGGGTTCTGAGTTTTACATTTTTAGACTACTCGGTGCTATTATGCTCTTAAGATTCCACGCTTTTTTATAGCTTAACACAGGTTTGTCTGGCAGTGTGGGTCCTTAAATCGGGTCCTTCTGTAATATATTCTAATGCTTAGTCATGATTTTTATTTATTTTAATAGCATCTTTACTAAAGTGGGTGACAAAAGATCTAGATTTACATAGAAACATAGAAACATAGAATTTGACGGCAGATAAGAACCACTTGGCCCATCTAGTCTGCCCCTTTTTTATTTTATCCTTTAGGCAATCTCAACCCTTTTTTAACCTTGATTCTTTGTAAGGATATTCATATGCCTGTCCCAAGCATGTTTAAATTGCCCTACAGTCTTAGCCTCTACCACCTCTGATGGGAGGCTATTCCACTTATCCACTACCCTTTCTGTGAAGTAATTTTTCCTTAAATTTCCCCTGAACCTCCCCCCCTCCAGTCTCAATGTATGTCCTCGAGTTCTAATACTTCTTTTCCTTTGAAGAATGTTTCCCTCCTGAACTTTGTTAAGACCCTTTATATATTTGAAAGTTTCTATCATGTCTCCCCTTTCCCTTCTCTCCTCCAAACTATACATGTTAAGATCTTTTAGCCTTTCCGGGTAAGTTTTGTGATGTAGGCCATGCACCATTTTAGTTGCCCTTCTTTGTACACTCTCTAATGTATTTATATCCTTCTGGAGATAGGGTCTCCAGAACTGGACACAGTATTCCAGATGGGGCCGTACCAATGACCTATACAGTGGCATTATCACTTCTTTTTTCCTGCTACTGATTCCTCTCCCTATGCAACCAAGCATCTGACTTGCCTTTCTCGTTGCTTTGTTGCATTGCTTTCCTGCCTTCAAGTCACTTGAAATAGTGACTCCTAAATCTCTTTCCTCCTCAGTAGTTTCCATTATAGTACCCTTGATACTATACTTAGCCTTTGGGTTTTTGCGACCCAAGTGCATGATTTTGCATTTTTTAGCATTAAACTGTAGTTGCCACGTTCTTGACCATTTCTCAAGCCTACCTAGGTCATCAATCATTTGTTTAACCCCTCCCGGTGTGTCTACCCTGTTGCATATCTTTGTATCATCTGCAAAAAGGCATATCTTCCCTTCAATACCATCTGCAACGTCACCAACAAAGATATTAAAGAGAACTGGACCAAGTACAGATCCCTGGGGTACTCCACTGGTAACATTTCCCTCCATAGATTGCACTCCATTAACTACGACTGTCTGTTTCCTATCCTGCAACCAGGTTCTTATCCATTTCACTGATTTATAATCCACCCCCAGGCCTTTAAGTTTATTTAGCAGTCTACGATGTGGAACAGTGTCAAATGCCTTACTAAAGTCTAGATATGCTACATCTACAGCTCCCCCTTGATCTATTGTCTTCATCACAGAGTCAAAAAAGTCAATAAGATTTGTTTGGCATGATCTCCCGCCAGTAAATCCATGCTGTTTTGGATCCTGTAAGTTGTTTGATTTAAGATATTCCACTACTCTTTCTTTTAATAGTTTTTCCATTACTTTCCCTACTACTGATGTAAGGCTTACTGGTCTGTAGTTACTTGCTTCTTCCTTGCTTCCACTTTTGTGCAGTGGAACTACATTTGCTCTTTTCCAGTCCTCTGGAATATCACCTGTATTTAGTGACTGGTTAAATAATTCTGTTAAAGGTGTAACCAGCACATCTTTTAGCTCTTTGAGTATCCTTGGGTGTATCCCATCTGGTCCCATTGATTTATCCACTTTTAGTTTTGAAAGTTCTGTTAGGACCTTCTCCTCTGTAAATGTATTTTCATCTACCTTATTTTTATGAATGTCCTTGCAATTTAACTGTGGCCCCATCCCTTCTTCTGTAGTAAATACTGAGCAAAAATAATTATTTAGGTGATCTGCTATTGCCTTGTCTCCCTCCACCAAATGCCCACTCTCTGTCTTAAGTCTTATTATTCCTCCATTTGATTTTCTCCTTTCACTTATATACTTAAAAAAAGTTTTGCCCCCTTTATCTACTGACTGGGCCATTTTCTCCTCAGCTTCTGCCTTTGCACGTCTGATCACTTTCTTAGCATCCTTCCGTCTATCCAGATACTCCTCTTTGTCGTTATTATTTTGAGTCTGTTTGTATTTCCTAAAAGCCATCTTTTTTGCTTTCACACTAGTTGATACTACTTTTGTGAACCACACTGGCTTCCTTTTCCTGGTGCTTTTCCTAACCATTTTGATACAAAGGTCTGTTACACTTAGTAATGCACTTTTAATTTTTTTCCACCTCTCCTGCACTCCTTCCAAGTTCCTCCAGTCTGCCAATGAATCACTTAAACATCTCCCCATTTTTGCAAAGTCTGCATTTCTAAAATCCAACACCTTTGTTTTTGTGTGAGAGGAGTTGGATCCTGTCTTTATACTAAACCATACTGCTTGATGATCACTGGATCCCAGGTGCTCACCCACATATATATCAGATATCCTATCACCATTTGTAAGAATTAGATCTAATATTGAGTCTTTGCGAGTGGGCTCCCTCACCAATTGCTTGAGAGATGCTCCCTGTAAGGAATGTAGAAATTTGCCACTTGTAGCTGAACTTGCAAAAGACCCTTCCCAATTTACATCAGGTAAATTAAAGTCTCCCATGATTATGACTTCTCCCTTAAAAGCCATTTTAGAGATGTCCAACAATAGGTTCCTGTCCAAATCCTGCCCCTGGCCAGGTGGTCTATAGATCACCCCAATGCGAATAATGTCTATCTTCCCAGTTTCTATGGTGACCCAAAGGGCCTCAGTTTTGGCTTCAATATTTTGTATTAAAGTAGCATTTGTGCTTTTTTTCACATACATTGCTACCCCTCCTCCTATTCTTCCTATTCTATCTTTCCTAAATAAATTGTATCCTAGTATAGTTAAGTCCCAGTCATGATTCTCATTGCACCAAGACTCTGTAATTGCCACAAAATCCAGGTTATCCCTTGTCATTATCGCAATTAGCTCTGGAATTTTGTCTCCTAAGCTCCTAGCATTTGCAGACATAGCTTTAAGATTTTTTTCTGTGCATTTGTTAGTAGTAGCCATGTCCAGAGCGTACAAAATAAATGACAAGTTTAAAGTTGAAATTACCTGTTTGGGGATGTTGTTCAGTATTTGTTTTCTTTTACTAATCAGTAATCATACTCTGTCCTTTACACCATGACTAAACCTTACTAAATATAAAGACATAGTACACCTGACCACAATGGGTTAATGTTCAAAGGAGGTAATCACCAGTTAGTATGCAATACTAAACTGTTTAACTGAGCAACTTCCCCACACATGCAATGACATTTACAAGAAATCATTACATAAAGAAACATACATAAGTTTGCATAAGAGAGAACTGTAGTGAGCAGATTGGGGATGCCTTTTCCTAGGTTTTTTAAAAACGGATGATATGCATAAGATGAATTACATACATTTGAGCATTAAGGCAGTCCTTTTGTGGTAGTGTTGGTGTGTTGATGTTTTCCTTCTGGTTTTCTTCGGTTTAACGCAGGTATAACGCTATTTCTATAATAACACTTTTATGTCAGCACTTCTATGGAAGCACATCCAGCCGACGGCTATCCAGCCGTATACTAGACTTCAAATAGGAACAATATCCATGTGAATGCAATGATTGCAAACTCCACCCAAGACCATCCCCCTTTAAACTAAGGCCATAAATTAGCTAAGAAAAACAGACATTACATACCAATAAGGCAGCCAACTATATCTCTAGACTATTCAATCATGAAATTCATTTGACATAATCAGCAAATGCAGTACAACTTGCTGGGATGTGTAGTTCCTCGAATCATACCTAGACTATTCAATCATGAAATTCATTTGACATAATCAGCAAATGCAGTACAACTTGCTGGGATGTGTAGTTCCTCGAATCATACCTAGACTATTCAATCATGAAATTCATTTGACATAATCAGCAAATGCAGTACAACTTGCTGGGATGTGTAGTTCCTCGAATCATACCTAGACTATTCAATCATGAAATTCATTTGACATAATCAGCAAATGCAGTACAACTTGCTGGGATGTGTAGTTCCTCGAATCATACCTAGACTATTCAATCATGAAATTCATTTGACATAATCAGCAAATGCAGTACAACTTGCTGGGATGTGTAATTCCTCGAATCATACCTAGACTATTCAATCATGAAATTCATTTGACATAATCAGCAAATGCAGTACAACTTGCTGGGATGTGTAGTTCCTCGAATCATACCTAGACTATTCAATCATGAAATTCATTTGACATAATCAGCAAATGCAGTACAACTTGCTGGGATGTGTAGTTCCTCGAATCATACCTAGACTATTCAATCATGAAATTCATTTGACATAATCAGCAAATGCAGTACAACTTGCTGGGATGTGTAGTTCCTCGAATCATACCTAGACTATTCAATCATGAAATTCATTTGACATAATCAGCAAATGCAGTACAACTTGCTGGGATGTGTAGTTCCTCGAATCATACCTAGACTATTCAATCATGAAATTCATTTGACATAATCAGCAAATGCAGTACAACTTGCTGGGATGTGTAGTTCCTCGAATCATACCTAGACTATTCAATCACGAAATTCATTTGACATAATCAGCAAATGCAGTACAACTTGCTGGGATGTGTAGTTCCTCGAATCATACCTAGACTATTCAATCATGAAATTCATTTGACATAATCAGCAAATGCAGTACAACTTGCTGGGATGTGTAGTTCCTCGAATCATACCTAGACTATTCAATCATGAAACTCATTTGACATAATCAGCAAATGCAGTACAACTTGCTGGGATGTGTAGTTCCTCGAATCATACCTGTTGAGCACAAAGAGTGATGAGGAGTTGGTTCACAAGTTCACAATCGACAACAGCTGATGATATAACTTGACGCAGGTATAACGCTATTTCTATAATAACACTTTTATGTCAGCACTTCTATGGAAGCACATCCAGCCGACGGCTATCCAGCCGTATACTTGGCTTTGTCAACGCTGATGGAGGGAATGGGTTGTTTATTACTGATGAGTTCGGTCCTAGATCTTTTTGAGGCCTTTGATCTTGCTTCATTCAGGCGGTTCCTATTGTAACCTCATTCTATGAATCTATTGAATAGGATGGTGGATTGTTCCCAATAATCCGAGATGTTACTACAGTTCTTTCTCAATCTGACAAATTGGGAGTAAGGTACCCCATTCTTCCAGATTGAATGGTGACCGCTATCTTGAGGTATATAACTGTTAGCATCCACTGTCTTAAAAAAAGTCTTAGTGGTCACCCCTCCTATGCTGCATCCTTTCAGTTCCAAATCAAGATAGTCTATTGTCATAGGATCTGTCTTGAATGTGAACTTCAGGTTATATTCGTTCTTATTCAGATAATCCATAAAGTTCTCGATACTCTTCAGATCTCCCTGCCAAATGAAGATCAAATCATCAATATATATATTCTATATAGCCTTATATATGTATTTTCAAACTCTGTATCATACACATATTCGCTTTCCCACTTACCCATTAGTAGGTTAGCATACGATGGGGCAAATTTAGTCCCCATCGCTGTGCCTTGTTTCTGCAGGAGGTAAGTACCGTTGAATTCGAAAAAATTATGATCTAAAATAAACTTGATACAGTCTATAATAAATGCGATCTCCAAAGGGGTATTATTGGGATCTTGTTCCAAGACATGTCTAACTGCTTCTATCCCATTATCGTGTGGGATAGAAGAGTAGAGCGCTTTTACATCTACTGTTAGCCATCTGATTAGAAGTTCACGAGAATTATTATTATTATTTTATGTAAGTAACTAATCAACTCCCTAGCCGGTATATATTTCAAGTTAGTCGATTAAATCTAATTAACATTTTTTCCCCATTAGAAATATATATCACGCCATAATACTCTTCACAGTGAGATCATTCTGTAGGGAATTTCCCAAAGCATTATTCCAGTAAGTACTATATCATCAGAACCATACATCTAAGAAGTTATCTGAGAATATCCCTCTTTCCTCAACATCTAGTTTTCTTTATTGTAAAGACATGTTTATTAACTGTGTACTATGAGGCGATTTCCACACTCCTCCTGACCTTTTATATATATTGTGAAACAAATTTATGAAATGAACTGGTTGATGAAGATATGACACCATTTGATGTATCTCATTTGCTCCTTTTCCTCCTCTTTTCTCTCCTCCATTTACCTTACCAGCTGTGACCTGTACCCCTGATGAAGTCATAATGGACGAATCGCGTTGGATTTTATGAGATATATTTATAATATACACTGTTTCTGAATAAATGTGTATTGTGCTTATAGAAAAACGTATGCTATAAATTTTAATTTTTATTAAAAATAATCTGTCTTTCCGGTTATGCTGGTTGGATTTTAATTTAAATATTCATCTTAATTCTAATTATACCATTGCATCTGTGCGCACTCTGAATATTTGTGTTCTATATCTTTGATCGTCTCCCACTAGCAGGGAGATCTTTTAAGAGGTGCTGCCTTATTTATAGTATAGCGCGAATTAAGGGTATTGTTGTTATATATATATATATATATATATATTATATAGGAAAAAACCAGCGGCACTCAGGGTCTTGTTAAGAGGTAAATTATATTTGAGACATCAATGAAAAACCATCAACGTTTCGGGGATTTAAACCCCTTTGTCAAGATGTGAGAGTAAGTGTGTGAGAAGAATAACTCACCTTATGAAGAAAGAGACCCGCCAAGCCGAGTGCGTACCGCCGCTCCATGTCACGCTGGAGGCGCTGGGGTGCGCTGAGTGATGACGCGTGGACACGTCAATGCAGTGTCAGGGCCGGCGTGTTGCTAAGCAACGCCGGGGGGGGGCATACACCAACGTACGTGCGGCTGTGAAGGAAACAAGAAGTGAGTGCAGGGAAACTAAGAGCACCGTTTAGGACTACAAGCATGAGGACATGGAGCAGGGACAGTATATGTTAGAGACCTGCGGTGACAGGAACGTGAGGTGACATCAGAGACCTATGCTGAATGAAGCAAAAAGCTGTGCAGCAAGGGGCTCATGATGGTGGAACTAAAATGTGGGGCAGTGCCAGCAAGATCTGGAAAAATAGAACATGCACAACCACCATACCCACTGGGGTCAGCTATAGAAGACAATAGTGAGCAATGATAAACAATAATAGTAATAGACGATAATAAACAATAATAATGCACAATAGTCCACTGCAGACTGCCAAATAGAAAATAATGGTCGAGTAAATGTACTGCATCCCCAAAGTGGGAGGTAAATAATAAATCATAAATCGAGACCACTGTTCCAAAGGGATAGATAATAAATCAACCGAAGGTGCTCCAAACAATCCTCTCATTCAGCCCGGTGGGGTGAATGGTGCCTAGATTGTAAATCCAGGACGCTTCTTTCCTAAGGAGCTGTCCCTCTCTGTCGCCCCCGCTCAGAGTTTTTGGAACGTGGTCTATAATAATGTGCTTAAGGCCAGATAAGGTATGGTGGGCTTCATAGAAATGTCTGGCCACAGGTTGGTCAGATGCCTTGCCAGTTAGTGCTGCTTTTATCGCAGAGCGGTGCAGGGCCATACGCTCACGTAGGGATCTGATGGTCTTGCCCACGTAGCATAAGCCACATGGGCATGTTATCAGGTAGATGATGTAAGTCGAAGTACAGGTCACCGTGTGGCGAATGTGGACCTCTTTGTCCATTAGAGGTAATTTAAATTTTGAGACTACCAACATGTGGGTGCACGTAGTGCAACCCAAACAGCGGTAGCAGCCAGGTTTTTTGGTGATGAAAGTGTCCTTCGGAGTCCCCTCAGGAACTTTGGGGAAATTAGTGATGTCAGTGTGTACCAGCATATCGCGAAAGTTCTGACCTCTCCTGTGGCACATCATTGGTGTTTTATGCCTGAAAGGAAGTTGTGCGTCTGTAGAGACTATGGGCCAAAGGGCCCTGCTTGCTCGAGTGAGTATAGGACTGGTGGTATCAAATGACGTGATCCAAGGGATTCTGCTGTTCGTTGTTTTGTGCTTGGACTGCATTAAGGTACTGCGAGACATCATCAAGACCTCTTTGATACCACCAGTCCTATACTCACTAGAGCAAGCAGGGCCCTTTGGCGATATGCTGGTACACACTGACAACACTAATTTCCCCAAAGTTCCTGAGGGGACTCCGAAGGACACTTTCATCACCAAAAAAACCTGGCTGCTACCGCGTATGGCCCTGCACCGCTCCGCGATAAAAGCAGCACTAACTGGCAAGGCATCTGACCAACCTGTGGCCAGACATTTCTATGAAGCCCACCATACCTTATCTGGCCTTAAGCACATTATTATAGACCACGTTCCAAAATCTCTGCGCGGGGGCAACAGAGAGGGACAGCTCCTTAGGAAAGAAGCGTCCTGGATTTACAATCTAGGCACCATTCACCCCACCGGGCTGAATGAGAGGATTGTTTGGAGCACCTTCGGTTGATTTATTATCTATCCCTTTGGAACAGTGGTCTCGATTTATGATTTATTATTTACCTCCCACTTGGGGGATGCAGTACATTTACTCGACCATTATTTTCTATTTGGCAGTCTGCAGTGGACTATTTTGCATTATTATTGTTTATTATCGTCTATTATTATTATTGTTTATCATTGCTCACTATTGTCTTCTATAGCTGACCCCAGTGGGTATGGTGGTTGTGCATGTTCTATTTTTCCAGATCTTGCTGGCACTGCCCCACATTTTAGTTCCACCATCATGAGCCCCTTGCTGCACAGCTTTTTTCTTCATTCAGCATAGGTCTCTGATGTCACCCCACGTTCCTGTCACCGCAGGTCTCTAACATATACTGTCCCTGCTCCATGTCCTCATGCTTGTAGTCCTAAACGGTGCTCTTAGTTTCCCTGCACTCACTTCTTGTTTCCTTCACAGCCGCACGTACGTTGGTGTATGCCCCCCCCCCGACGTTGCTTGGCAACACGCCGGCCCTGACACTGCATTGATGCGTCCATGCGTCATCACTCAGCGCACCCCAGCGCCTCCAGCGTGACACGGAGCGGCGGTACGCACTCGGCTTGGCGGGTCTCTCTCTTCATAAGGTGAGTTATTCTTCTCACACACTTACTCTCACATCTTGGTTATTCTTCTCACACACTTACTCTCACATCTTGACAAAGGGGTTTAAATCCCCGAAAAGTTGATGGTTTTTCATTGATGTCTCAAATATAATTTACCTCTTAACAAGACCCTGAGTGCCGCTGTTTTTTTCCTCTATTTCCAATTCCACACTGAAGGCACCAGGGCAACTCTCTCCTATGCCAAATGGAGTGCCGGGCTGTGTTTTATATATATATATATATATATATATATATATATATATATATAAAAATATATATTAATTATATATATATATATATATATAGGCATTCAGAGTGAGGACAGCGTTGAGGACAGCAGCTCTAGTTTGCAGCTATCAAATTAAATAAAGATTCAGAACGGTCCTGTACGCTGGGTATATGAAAATCGGAGTTTCTTACACCGGCTATATCACCAAATATAAAATATTATCACTGTGATTTTTTAATTACAATAAGGGATACCATTCCCATTTTTACTTCTCTTCAGTTAGAGCACAGCTCTTACATATAAAAAACACCCCTGAGGAAGTCTGGTTAGACGAAATGCGTTGGATGATTAGACATTTGTAGGAGGACAGGCTGTCATTTGAGCTCCTCCCCGGCTGGGGTGGACAGCAAGTCCTAATAAGATCATGTCCCACAAATGTTAAGAGCAATGTAAGAGTCTTTTATTATAATACAAAAAAAAGATTTTTAATAAAAATATTTTTTATGGAAGCCTTGGATTAATGAGTGTTATCCTGTCTGGGTGAATCTGGTGAGAGGGTCTTTTTCAGAATCATCTAACTCTCCGTGGTCAAATCTAAATCGTTGAATTCTCATTGAAAGAACTAAAGAGACACTAACATACTTTTGAGCGCTCTCCGTACAACTACCTTTCCATATATATATATATATTCTAACTAGAGGAATTAGAGCCAGAGCACATCCCATGCATTAATAACATGTATAAAAATTGTGTTCTAGCACGTATCCAAGTGCATACTCCATTCCTGCTTGCCTTTTATCACAGTGCACGTTGGATATGTTTTGAAACTGTTCTGCACTTTCTAAATGATTTCTTTATACTGTCATGTATGTGCCGGCTTTAATGTTGTATTGATGTGAACAGTAATGCAATTCATTGCCAACTGGAAGGTTCTACAAATTCACCGGGATACGATCATTAGGTCGAGAACACTTAGGTCGACAGTCATTAGGTTGCCCACTATTGGTCAACATGCATTAGGTCAACATGATCACTAGGTCGACATGGTCATTAGGTTGACATGGAAAAAGGTCAACATGAGTTTTTTTTGGGGTTTTTAAAACCGTTTTTTGAACTTTTTCATACTTTATGATCCACGTGGACAATGATTGGGAATAGTAACCTGTGCATAGCGCAGTGGTAGCGGAGTAAAGCACCTTGCCCGAAGCATGGCGAGTGAAGCAAGCCATGCGAGGGGACATGGTGCACTAATTGGGGTTCCCCGTCACTTTATGAAGAAAACGACACCAAAGTAAAAAAACTCGTGTTGACCTTTTTCCATTTCAACCTTGTTCATGTCAACCAATAATGGTCGACCTAATGACCCACACCCAAACTCACCAGGGTGAACCTACTCTATAGTACATAATGCTTAGCCTGTTGTACAGTTGATATCTTTGTGTGGATCCATGGTCTTTCATATTGAGTACACAACAGTAATTTTTTTTTTTTTTTGGGGGGTGGGAATATTTGCAAAACTGTTTGTCTAGTGGAAAAGAAAGTTCTTGGTTAATCGATGAAGTTAATACTGTACAATATTGCTTTACTCCTAGCTTGGTCCGGATGGTAGTTACAGTGGTGTTATTGGCATGATGTCGCCCACCATGAGGTCCATGGGAAGATCAACATCTTTAACTTTGGACATCACAGTGGTTGAAGCAGAAACTGGTAAAAACTTAATACAGTCTTACTGTGGAGCTTTTCAGATCTTTATTTTAACAAGGAGGACCTTAACAGTTATATGTGCAAATATGAGATCATCGATTAAATTGCTCTTTATGTCTGTTAGATCTTGGCCATCTTATGGCGATCTCAGATCTTAGCTATTTCGGTTTCTGTAAGTGTTTGAGGTTAACCAATCCTGCAATATTGGATTTCTTCATAGAATTGCTATTAACTTGTATTTTTGCCCCCAGACTTTCAAATCACCGAAACGCGTTACATCTATATCACCAGCCAGCCAGCATCACTTCGGCTTGAATATGACTCAACGAACCAATATTTTAAGCGTGGATTGGATTACCCTGTTGTGGTGAGTGTGGAATCATGTACAGCTAGATGAGTCTGATATGAGAAGGGGGACGACGACATAGTGCAGCTCCATTTGTAGGGAGTTGTAACTCTCAATTCCAGATGCATTGCACACCGCGTTTTACAGAGCCCATTTGAAGAACCCTTTTCCTCCTGATATTTTTTTAGATCAACCCACTGAAAATAATACCCCCCATGTTTCCCTGTGTGCCCCATGTCGCCTTGACTACTTATGTTTGGGCAACATCTTCCTAGTTGGTATTCACTTCAATAAATAAATAAATAGGCAATAGAAACTATAAAGCCAGATGTATATCTTCAATTCCAGGCATATTTAAAGGATGAGAATGACCAACCTATGCCTGACGAAGACATTGACTTGGATCTTGAGGGGCAGGATACTCAGACTTTGAAAACGGACCATGATGGGCGAGTGGAGTTCCAGATAGACACATCCAATATGATGCCGCAAAACTTTACTTTCAAGGTAACCAATTTAAGCAGTGCTTTTATGGAAGTGCCATGAAGCCATCTTACCCGTGCTAAAATCACGTATTTTGTAATCCACTATTGTCCCTGCACTATTATCTGATCAGTGTGTAAGACATAGGGGTCTATGTGCTAAGCTTTGGAGAGTTATAAAGTGGACGGAAATAAAGTACCAGCCAATCAGCTCCTGATTGTCACTTTACAGGCTGTGTTTGAAAAATTACAGGAGCTGATTGGTACTTTATCTCTCTCCAAGTGTTGATGCATATGCCCCCCCCATATGAACAGCTGCACAGAGATGTGGTTTATATGCTGGTAGTAAAAGGGTTTTTCTTTTAACTTGAGTGGATTTATTTCAAAAGTGACTGGCGTTTCCTGGTCCAGCTTCTCCCAGGAGGTCCGTCTATCACAGCATGTGATCTTCTCTCCAGTCTGAGAGGCCATGGTTAGACTACCAACTGCTGAATGTCCTGCCTTAATCTTTCACAGGTCAGCTACAAGAATCCAGATCAGTATTATTATTCTGAATGGCGAGATGCAGAATATACCACTGCCGAATACACCGCTTACAGCTTTTACTCACAATCTGGGAGCTTTCTGCAGCTGAAACGCCCTAAAGGAGAACTGCGTTGTGGACAAACTCACAAAATTGACTTGCAGTATACTATTTCCCCATCAGGAGTTGGTGATGGAGCAACAAAGGCCACTATCTACTATATGGTGAGTGGTGGGAAGGGTAACTGATCAGCCTGACAGCCATGTGAACGCAGAAAACTTGGACATCTTATGGACTGTCTGGCCAACTTTAGCAGCACCCGGTTTATATATACATGCAAACTTTATATGGAAGCAGAAATGTGTTTCTTAATCAAGCACTCTTAGCCTGTAAAGAAGAGTATAATATACAAATGTGTTCATCAGGTCAGCCCAAAAAATCTGAATATTTTGCCAAGATTTTTAAAATTTTAGGTCACTTTAAAAAAGAGATTCCAAGTTGAGAATAGAAATGATTGTCTTGGCAGGGCATGTGCACGGTTTCCTATTCCTAATGTCCAAGTATAGACGGTTTCATCAGATAAATGTGATTTGCAAAGAGTTATAACTAATAGAACCCTTTAGACCCATAACTGTTGGTTAGTTAACAGTACTGTTCTATAGATTGGCTAATTCCTACTAGTTGGTAGGTGTGAGGAAGGGGGTGAGTCTACACTTTGACTCCAAACCAATGTTTTATTGAAAACACATTATTCAAGTAATAGAAGATAAACCACTGTCAATATGATAAAGTGTCTCTATTGTGCTAAGTACTGTACAGCACTGGGACACTGCAATATCAGTGATTGGCTTGGGCATATGCAGACCTTTTTTATTGAGCCAAGTAAACAACATGCACCTGCAGTCTAATCAACCTGACCTTTAAGTCTGGGACTCAGACATGTAAAGTTGAGACATGCACAATAACCCTTGGGAGATGGTTTGTACCGTGTAACCATTTTAGCTACATGTCAACACTATAAATGTCAGTGGGTGGGTGAAAATAAATATATATATATATATATATATATATATATAACATTTTATTTTATTTTTTTCCCACTCCTTCTCACCATTTACTAATTTTTTTATATTTGCCTTTAGACATTATCAAAATCAAAGATTGTGAGTAATGGACAGAAGGATGTTGACTTGACAAACTGTAAGTATGTTCTCTTAGCCAAATAAGAATTACATTTTTTTATTTTTTTTATTTTAAGATATTTCGATGCGCTTTTAAAGTGTATCAAATGTTGTTGCATATTATTGGCTATGGTTTCTTTATAATCCGCTTTCTTATATGGGTAATCGTCACTGTGACGTCTGTTCAGACTGGCTCACTAGCTTCCTCCATCCTTGCAGCTAGGAATGGGTCCCTGTCCTTAGATGTCCCTTTGTCCACTGATCTTGCCCCCAGTGCGGATCTGGTTGTATATACCATCCTGGAGACAGAATTAATTGCTGACACTATCAAGCTCGATATTGAGAAAACCTTTAAAAATGCGGTAAGTGCAGTAATGTGATCACATAATCCACGGAGTGCAATAAAACTAAAGATTTTGGCATTTGAACTTTCATTTTGGGTTTTTCTTTTTTTCTTGTGCTAGGGCTGACATATTGGGCATGATATAACTTTTTTTTGTTTTTTTTTTGTTAAAGCCCTTTTAGTAGAACTGGGAAGTACTCCAATTTAACTTTGTCATCTTTTGTCCAACAGAAACATGGCTAGCAAAAATTTTAATATCTGCTTGCCTCTATATTAATTATCAATTACTTGCTATCAGAATACCATTTTCTCTTCTCTAGATTAGATGTGCACATGTCTTTATTTACAATATATTACCCTAGGATGTACAAGCCATTGTTTTCAGTTTAGTCACTAAAGAAAATCCTGCTCCAGCCGCGCAGGGATGGATGTGAATGATTTTATACTGCGCTTTGCAAAGACTGTTTTTCATGTTGAAGTTATTCAATATGATGGTTATGGGTGTACTACTGTGTAATTTTTCTAGAGTAACTGGTGTTTCTTCTGTGGGTTGTTGGGCACAGTGGGGGAGACTCATCAAGCCTTGAATTTATGTTGAAAGTGCTTGCGTCTTAAATTTGTAGCTTCCAATTGTGTTGATGGCTTAATTTTAAAAGGGCAATGATTTTACTAGCAAAACATGGCTACTAAACGCATTGCCTATTTTAATTTCTATTGTCAACCCAAACTAAGTCACCGGGTTTTAGAACCTGACTCTTGGTAAATAAACCCCAGGGGGATGCAGATGGCTTTACCTGCACCGTCTAGATGACTGATTCTGTGTCCTCTCATCTGGCACTTCTAGGTTTCTATGACTTTCTCTGCAGAAAATGGGGTTCCAGGCTCCAATGTTGACGTACAAGTTTCTGCAGATCCAAATTCCATCTGTGGACTCAGAGTGATTGATTCCAGCGCCCTGCTCCTCAACTCCTTTGAGAGTTTCTCGGCTGACACAGTAAGTCATGGAGACCCTAATAATGCTTTCTTACCTGAGCTGAATGATTTAATAGAACTTCACTTTACTTCTAAACTCTCAACCTCCACCTCTTTGTGGTTATGGTATGTCTCCTCTAAATGACTGAAACCAATAAAATGACAGGTTCAAGCATATCCCACAAATATGGATTCTTGTGGACATTGGGTCCAGATTGAGGTTTTATGGAGAGGGAACAAGTAAACGATCAGTCTTGCTGAGTTACATTGAGTTGAAGCTGGGATAGATAGAGGGGAATACCAGATAAGAGGTTGCAGTAGTTGATTTGGGAGAGAATCTGGCTATGAGGAGTAAAGCAGATGTCCGATGCAGATGTGGCCCATGGGCAGTGGGCTTGAGACTGAGGAAATTGTAGTGGACATGATGACTGAGATGTAAGGGGAGGTAACGACTTATGGAGGAGAGAAATCTTTATGCTCTGTTTTGGTCATAGTACAGAAGGGGAGACTTTAAGGAAGGTGAGGAAGGTTATGGTGGCAGCCTGGAGGTGGAACGAGATTATGAGTAAATTAAATTTCCAAGAGAATGTGTGCAGTGCCTTGTGGGTTCCCAACATAGAGCAGGGGTAAAGACACTGAAGGAAGCCACAGTCATGAAGGCTAATGGAGTGAATGGTGATCAGTGGTGTTGAGTTGCAGCAGAGTGGTCCTGGAGGAGGAGTATGGAGAAGTAACGCCAACTTTTTCCATCTCTCTTCACTTTCATATCTCAAAGCTAGAGATTAGGGGCCCGTTTAGCCATTAGATTTTGCTATTTTAAAAGTCATTGAGTATGATAAAATGTGCTTCAGCCAATCGGCTCCTAACTCTTATAGGTTTGAAAAATGACAGGAGCTGAGTGGCTGGAGCATCATTTATTATACGCACCATGTTTTAAATGGCTAAAACATTTTGATAAATGGGCCCCTTAGAACTCATCCTGTGTCCACAGCACTGACTTGTGTCCCTGTAATAGGTCTACAACTCCCCGAGGTACAGGAGCTCCGGTTACAACATTGGTGGCTATAATGTAGAGGACCCAGCACCTCCGTGTGAGGATGGAAGAAAACTTCACCGTGTCAGCAGCAGCACTGAAGGCGACAGCTATAATCTGCTTAAGGTGAGTTTAAACCGTCATCGGCAGGACAAAACCTGGGCTGGCACTCAGATCTCAAAATATCCCCCCCCCCTTTTTTCCCCCCAATATCTTTTACTTAGACCAGGTATGTCCAAACTGCGGCCCTCCAGCTGTTGTGAAACTACATATCCCAGCATGCCCTGACACAGTTTTGATGTCAAAGAATGCTAAAGCTGTGTCAGGGAATGCTGGGATGTATAATTTCTCAACAGCTGGAGGGCCACAGTTTGGACATGCCTGACTTAGACACTATTAATACATAGTGAATCAATACATTATTGAAACTCAATGGAAACATGGTATTGATCGTTTTACAAAGTGTACAGAGTACAACTGTAACAATCAAATTGTGGAAACCAATATTGAAACCATAGTTACTGTACAACTAAGATAAGAAACTAGGTGGTCTATTTACTAAGCCTTCGATGGCGATAAGGTCGCTGGAGAGAAAGTACCAGCCAATCGGCTCCTAACTGCCATGCCACAGGCTGTATTTAAAAAATGACAGTTAGGAGCCGATTGGCTAGTACCTTATCTCCGACGTTATCTCCATCCAAGGCTTCGTAAATAGACCCCTAATTGTGATAAGACATTCCGTTAGTGTTGCATCTTACTATGGAGTCCTGAAGGGGGACGCCAGGTCGTACCATCCCCAAAATTATCCTCATTTTCTAGTTTTGTAAACCTCTTGGACGCTGAATCTTGCCTTGCCATCCTAAACCTTCCCACTGTTCCAATCGTAGGGTATCCTTTAATACCCTATTGTATTACTAGTGGCCAACAAAGACTCAAACTATTGAATACTAGAGATGTGCACCGGAAATTTTTCGGGTTTTGTGTTTTGGTTTTGGATTCAGTTCCGCGGCCGTGTTTTGGATTCAGACGCGTTTTGGCAAAACCTCCCTGAAATTTTTTTGTCGGATTCGGGTGTGTTTTGGATTTGGGTGTTTTTTTTACAAAAAACCCTCAAAAACAGCTTAAATCATTTGATCCCATAGTATTATTAACCTCAATAACCACAATTTACACTCATTTTCAGTCTATTCTGAACACCTCACACCTCACACCTCACAATATTATTTTTAGTCCTAAAATTTGCACCAAGGTCGCTGGATGGCTAAGCTAAGCGACACAAGTGGCCGACACAAACACCTGGCCCATCTAGGAGTGGCACTGCAGTGTCAGACAGGATGGCACTTAAAAAAAAATAGTCCCCAAACAGCACATGATGCAAAGAAAAAAAGAGGCGCACCAAGGTCGCTGTGTGACTAAGCTAAGCAACACAAGTGGCCGACACAAACACCTGGCCCATCTAGGAGTGGCACTGCAGTGTCAGACAGGATGGCACTTCAAAAAAATAGTCCCCAAACAGCACATGATGCAAAGAAAAATGAAAGAAAAAAGAGGTGCAAGATGGAATTGTCCTTGGGCCCTCCCACCCACCCTTATGTTGTATAAACAGGACATGCACACTTTAACGAACCCATCATTTCAGCGACAGGGTCTGCCACACGACTGTGACTGAAATGACTGGTTGGTTTGGGCCCCCACCAAAAAAGAAGCATTCAATCTCTCCTTGCACAAACTGGCTCTACAGAGGCAAGATGTCCACCTCATCATCATCCTCCGATTACTCACCCCTTTCACTGTGTACATCCCCCTCCTCACAGATATTAATTCATCCCCACTGGAATCCACCATCTCAGATCCCTGTGTACTTTCTGGAGGCAATTGCTGGTGAATGTCTCCACGGAGGAATTGATTATAATTCATTTTGATGAACATCATCTTTTCCACATTTTCTGGAAGTAACCTCGTATGCCGATTGCTGACAAGGTGAGCGGCTGCATTAAAAACTCTTTCGGAGTACACACTGGAGGGAGGGCAACTTGGGTAGAATAAAGCCAGTTTGTGCAAGGGCCTCCAAATTGCCTCTTTGTCCTGCCAGTATATGTATGGACTGTCTGACATGCCTACTTGGATGCGGTCACTCATATAATACTCTACCATTCTTTCAATGGTGACAGAATCATATGCAGTGACAGTAGACGATATGTCAGTAATCATTGGCAGGTCCTTCAGTCCGGACCAGATGTCAGCACTCGTTCCAGACTGCCCTGCATCACTGCCAGTGGGTGGGCTCGAAATTCTAAGCCTTTTCCTCGCACCCCCAGTTGCGGGAGAATGTGAAGGAGGAGCTGTTGACGGGTCACATTCCGCTTGACTTGACAATTTTCTTACCAGCAGGTCTTTGAACCTCTGCAGACTTGTGTCTGCCGGAAAGAGAGATACAACGTAGGTTTTAAATCTAGGATCGAGCACGGTGGCCAAAATGTAGTGCTCTGATTTCAACAGATTGACCACCCGTGAATCCTGGTTAAGCGAATTAAGGGCTCCATCCACAAGTCCCACATGCCTAGCGGAATCGCTCTGTTTTAGCTCCTCCTTCAATGTCTCCAGCTTCTTATGCAAAAGCCTGATGAGGGGAATGACCTGACTCAGGCTGGCAGTGTCTGAACTGACTTCACGTGTGGCAAGTTCAAATGGTTGCAGAACCTTGCACAACGTTGAAATCATTCTCCACTGCGCTTGAGTCAGGTGCATTCCCCCTCCTTTGCCTATATCGTAGGCAGATGTATAGGCTTGAATGGCCTTTTGCTGCTCCTCCATCCTCTGAAGCATATAGAGGGTTGAATTCCACCTCGTTACCACCTCTTGCTTCAGATGATGGCAGGGCAGGTTCAGGACTGTTTGCTGGTGCTCCAGTCTTCGGCACGCGGTGGTTGAATACCGAAAGTGGCCTGCAATTCTTCGGGCCACCGACAGCATCTCTTTCATGCCCCTGTCGTTTTTTAAATAATTCTGCACCACCAAATTCAATGTATGTGCAAAACATGGGACGTGCTGGAATTTGCCCAGATGTAATGCACGCACAATATTGGTGGCGTTGTCCGATGTCACAAATCCACAGGAGAGTCCAATTGGGGTAAGCCATTCTGCGATGATGTTCCTCAGTTTCCGTAAGAGGTTGTCAGCTGTGTGCCTCTTATGGAAAGCGGTGATACAAAGCGTAGCCTGCCTAGGAACGAGTTGGTGTTTGCGAGATGCTGCTACTGGTGCCGCCGCTGCTGTTCTTGCTGCGGAAGGCAATACATCTACCCAGTGGGCTGTCACAGTCATATAGTCCTGAGTCTGCCCTGGTCCACTTGTCCACATGTCCGTGGTTAAGTGGACATTGGGTACAACTGCATTTTTTAGGACACTGGTTTCTCTTTTTCTGACGTCTGTGTACATTTTCGGTATTGCCTGCCTAGAGAAATGGAACCTAGATGGTATTTGGTACCGGGGACACAGTACCTCAAACAAGTCTCTAGTTGCCTCTGAATTAATGGTGGATACCGGAAACACGTTTCACACCACCCAGGCTGACAAGACCTGAGTTATCCGCTTTGCAGCAGGATGACTGCTGTGATATTTCATCTTCCTCGAAAAGGACTGTTGGACAGTCAATTGCTTACTGGAAGTAGTACAAGTGGTCTTCCGACTTCCCCTCTGGGATGACGATCGACTCCCAGCAGCAACAACAGCAGCGCCAGCAGCAGTAGGCGTTACACTCAAGGATGCATCGCAGGAATCCCAGGCAGGAGAGAACTCGTCAGACTTGCCAGTGACATGGCCTGCAGGACTATTGGCGTTCCTGTCTAAGGAGGAAATTGACACTGAGGGAGTTGGTGGTGTGGGATGCAGGAGCTTGGTTACAAGAGGAAGGGATTTAGTGGTCAGTGGACTGCTTCCGCTGTCATCCAAAGTTTTTGAACTTGTCACTGACTTCTGATGAATGCGGTCCAGGTGACGTATAAGGGAGGATGTTCCTAGGTGGTTAACGTCCTTACCCCTACTTATTACAGCTTGACAAAGGCAACACACGGCTTGACACCTGTTGTCCGCATTTCTGTTGAAATAATTCCACACCAAAGAGGTGATTTTTTTTTTTTGTATTTTGACCAGGCATGTCAATGGCCATATTCGTCCCACGGACAACAGGTGTCTCCCCGGGTGCCTGACTTAAACAAACCACCTCACCATCAGAATCCTCCTTGTCAATTTCCTCCCCAGCGCCAGCAATGCCCTTATCCTCATCCTGGTGTACTTCAACAGTGACATCTTCAATTTGACTATCAGGAACTGGACTGCGGGTGCCCCTTCCAGCACTTGCAGGGGGCGTGCAAATGGTGGAAGGCGCAAGCTCTTCCCGTCCAGTGTTGGGAAGGTCAGGCATCGCAACCGACACAATTAGACTCTCCTTGGGGATTTGTGATTTAGAAGAACACACAGTTCTTTGCTGTGCTTTTGCCAGCTTAAGTCTTTTCATTTTTCTAGCGAGAGGATGAGTGCTTCCATTCTCATGTGAATCTGAACCACTAGCCATGAACATAGGCCAGGGCCTCAGACGTTCATTGCCACTCCATGTCGTCAATGGCATATTGGCAAGTTTACGCTTTTCATCAGACGCTTTCAATTTTGATTTTTGGATCATTTTACTGAACTTTTGTTTTTTGGATTTTACATGTTCTCTACTATGACATTGGGCATCGGCCTTGGCAGACGATGTTGATGGCATTTCATCGTCTCGGCCATGACTAGTGGATGCAGCTTCAGCATGAGGTGGAAGTGGATCTTGATCTTTCCCTATTTTACCCTCCACATTTCTGTTCTCCATTTTTTAATGTGTGGAATTATATGCCAGTATCAATAGCAATGGCCTACTACTATATATACTGCGCACAACTGAAATGCACCACAGGTATGGATGGATAGTATACTTGATGACACAGAGGTAGGTAGAGCAGTGGCCTTCCGAACCGTACTGCTATATATACTGTTAGTCACTGTCAGCAAACTGCAAAACTAAAATGCACCACAGGTATGGATGGATAGTATACTTGATGACACAGAGGTAGGTAGAGCAGTGGCCTTCCGTACCGTACTGCTATATATTCTGGTGGTCACTGTCGGCAAACTGCAAAACTAAAATGCACCACAGGTATAGAATCGAGATGGATAGTATACTTGATGACACAGAGGTAGGTAGAGCAGTGGCCTTCCGTACCGTACTGCTATATATACTGGTGGTCACTGTCAGCAAACTGCAAAACTTAAATGCACCACAGGTATGGATGGCTAGTATACTTGACGACACAGAGGTAGGTAGAGCAGTGGCCTTCCGTACCGTACTGCTATATATACTGGTGGTCACTGTCAGCAAACTGCAAAACTAAAATGCACCACAGGTATGGATGGATAGTATACTTGATGAGACAGAGGTAGGTAGAGCAGTGGCCTTCCGTACCGTACTGCTATATATACTGGTGGTCACTGTCAGTAAACTGCAAAACTAAAAGCACCACAGGTATGGATGGATAGTATACTTGACGACACATAGGTAGGTAGAGCAGTGGCCTTCCGTACCGTACTGCTATATATACTGGTGGTCACTGTCAGCAAACTGCAAAACTTAAGTGCACCACAGGTATGGATGGATAGTATACTTAATGAAACAGAGGTAGGTAGAGCAGTGGACTACTGTACCGTACTGTTATATAATACTGGTGGTCACTAATCAGCAAAACTCTGCACTATACTCCTCCTATATAATACTGCTGGTCCCCAGTCCCCACAATAAAGCAGTGTGAGCACAGATATATGCAGCACACTGAGCACCGATATGGAGCGTTTTTCAGGCAGAGAACGGATAAAACTGGTGGTCACTGATCAGCAAAACTCTGCACTGTACTCCTCTTATGTAAACAGCTGCTCCCCAGTCCCCACAATTAAGCAATAAGCACAAATATTTGCAGCAACATTAATAAATGGAGAGGACGCCAGCCACGTCCTCTCCCTAACATTTCCAATGCATGAGTGAAAATGGTGGCGATGCGCGGCTCCTTATATAGAATACGAATCTTGCGAGAATCCGACCGCGGGATGATGACGTTCGGGCGCGCTCGGGTTAACCGAGCCATACGGGAGAATCCGAGTATGCCTCGGACCCATGTAAAAAAGCTGAAGTTCGGGGGGGTTCGGATCCCGAGGATCCGAACCCGCTCATCACTATTGAATACATGTAAATGCAGTAGTTTTTAATGTTTCTATCTTGTTTCTTTCAGGGACTTGGGCTTCATGTTGCAACACCTCTCAGAATGAGAAAACCAGAGGTCTGTAAGGATGAGACCCAAGAGATCCACCCACGTCCAATAAAAGTACTTGCTAAAGGTGATCATAATATGACTGCTACTATTTTTGAAGGTCTTCAGTTTAAGAGGCATGGGGCGTATCCTATTAGTTGTGATCATTTTTCTTCCAGGGGAAAAAATAGGGCTGATAGTGTATATATATATTTTTTTATTTGGGGAGTGTGTGTTTGGGGGGGGGGATAAAAATGTCCAGTTTTTTGTCTGATATCACATGGAATCGGAGATAAGTATCCTGGACCCATGTGTTATCGTAGCTCCTATTTCATCTTAACGAGGATTATGCTTCATGTGCCAGAGGACCTGGGCAAATCCAATAGCCGCGGTACCGGGCTTGGACTGGCCCACAAGGGTACAGGGGAAACCACCTCCTCATCGAGGGATCAGGTTACAGACTGTGCACTTGAATTATACATATATTACCTTATACTGCAGAAGACTATAGTGTACATTATCATGCATGCACTAGCAGTATTTACTATATATATTTATCAAGGGGCCCAGGCTATGCACTCTCTAATGGTTAGCCAGACCTCTATGGCAGCTGGCCACACCCCTAAACATGGGCACCATATTGCTGCATCCCCCCGGTGGGCCCTTCATGTCCCAGTCCGACACTGCGCAGTAATGTAATTCAGCGTGGCTATTTGGATACCGCCCTTAGCTCTCTATTGAAGTAATGATTGGGTGTATGTCTAGTTTATATTTTAAGTCTTTGCACAGTGATGAAATAACCTATTGGAACGCCATCCTAGATTATCTTGTAAGGCTTGTATACTGCGACAACCAGACGAAATCAGCCAGAACTGCGGGAAGTACTTGCATTCAATTTGGTTTTCTCGCCTTTTTGAAATAGGTCTCTGGGCTAAATTTACTAAGTGGCAGTTTTGTTGTAATTTAGAAACTGTCAATTCAGTGCTTTCTACGTCTAACTGCTACAATTTACTAAGCATCAGTTTTGGTGTCTAAACTGAATCCGCTGTCAATCCCCAGCTGTTTCTAAATGACAATGCACCATAACATGTTTTATTTGCCAGCGGTTTCCATTGTAACTAGTGATGAGCACCGGAAATTTTTCGGGTTTTGTGTTTTGGTTTTGGGTTCGGTTCCGCGCGCCGTGTTTTGGGTTCGAACGCGTTTTGGCAAAACCTCACCGAATTTTTTTTGTTGGATTCGGGTGTGTTTTGGGTTCGGGTGTTTTTTTCAAAAAACCCTAAAAAACAGCTTAAATCATAGAATTTGGGGGTCATTTTGATCCCAAAGTATTATTAACCTCAATAACCATAATTTCCACTCATTTTCAGTCTATTCTGAACACCTCACACCTCACAATTTTATTTTTAGTCCTAAAATTTGCACCGAGGTCGCTGGATGGCTAAGCTAAGCGACCCAAGTGGCCGACACAAACACCTGGCCCATCTAGGAGTGGCACTGCAGTGTCACGCAGGATTGCCCTTCCAAAAAATCACTCCCCAAACAGCACATGACGCAAAGAAAAAAAGAGGCGCAATTAGGTAGCTGTGTGAGTAAGCTAAGCGACCCTAGTGGCCGACACAAACACCTGGCCCATCTAGGAGTGGCACTGCAGTGTCACGCAGGATGGCCCTTCCAAAAAACACTCCCCAAACAGCACATGACGCAAAGAAAAAAAGAGGCGCAATGAGGTAGCTGTGTGAGTAAGCTAAGCGACCCTAGTGGCCGACACAAACACCTGGCCCATCTAGGAGTGTCACTGCAGTGTCACGCAGGATGGCCCTTCCAAAAAACACTCCCCAAACAGCACATGACGCAAAGAAAAATTAAAGAAAAAAGAGGTGCAAGATGGAATTGTCCTTGGGCCCTCCCACCCACCCTTATGTTGTATAAACAGGACATGCACACTTTAACCAACCCATCATTTCAGTGACAGGGTCTGCCACACGACTGTGACTGAAATGACGGGTTGGTTTGGACCCCCACCAAAAAAGAAGCAATTAATCTCTCCTTGCACAAACTGGCTCTACAGAGGCAAGATGTCCACCTCATCATCATCCTCCGATATATCACCGTGTACATCCCCCTCCTCACAGATTATCAATTCGTCCCCACTGGAATCCACCATCTCAGCTCCCTGTGTACTTTGTGGAGGCAATTGCTGCTGGTCAATGTCTCCACGGAGGAATTGATTATAATTCATTTTAATGAACATCATCTTCTCCACATTTTCTGGATGTAACCTCGTACGCCGATTGCTGACAAGGTGAGCGGCGGCACTAAACACTCTTTCGGAGTACACACTTGTGGGAGGGCAACTTAGGTAGAATAAAGCCAGTTTGTGCAAGGGCCTCCAAATTGCCTCTTTTTCCTGCCAGTATAAGTACGGACTGTCTGACGTGCCTCCTTGGATGCGGTCACTCATATAATCCTCCACCATTCTTTCAATGGGGAGAGAATCATATGCAGTGACAGTAGACGACATGTCCGTAATCGTTGTCAGGTCCTTCAGTCCGGACCAGATGTCAGCATCAGCAGTCGCTCCAGACTGCCCTGCATCACCGCCAGCGGGTGGGCTCGGAATTCTGAGCCTTTTCCTCGCACCCCCAGTTGCGGGAGAATGTGAAGGAGGAGATGTTGACAGGTCGCGTTCCGCTTGACTTGACAATTTTGTCACCAGCAGTTCTTTGAACCCCAGCAGACTTGTGTCTGCCGGAAAGAGAGATCCAAGGTAGGTTTTAAATCTAGGATCGAGCATGTTGGCCAAAATGTAGTGCTCTGATTTCAACAGATTGACCACCCGTGAATCCTTGTTAAGCGAATTAAGGGCTCCATCCACAAGTCCCACATGCCTAGCGGAATCGCTCTGTGTTAGCTCCTCCTTCAATGTCTCCAGCTTCTTCTGCAAAAGCCTGATGAGGGGAATGACCTGACTCAGGCTGGCAGTGTCTGAACTGACTTCACGTGTGGCAAGTTCAAAAGGTTGCAGAACCTTGCACAACGTTGAAATCATTCTCCACTGCGCTTGAGACAGGTGCATTCCACCTCCTATATCGTGCTCAGTTGTATAGGCTTGAATGGCCTTTTGCTGCTCCTCCAACCTCTGAAGCATATAGAGGGTTGAATTCCACCTCGTTACCACTTCTTGCTTCAGACGATGGCAGGGCAGGTTCAGGCGTTTTTGGTGGTGCTCCAGTCTTCTGTACGTGGTGCCTGTACGCCGAAAGTGTCCCGCAATTCTTCTGGCCATCGACAGCATCTCTTGCACGCCACTCTCGTTTTTTAAATAATTCTGCACCACCAAATTCAAGGTATGTGCAAAATATGGGACGTGCTGGAATTTGCCCATATTTAATGCACACACAATATTGCTGGCGTTGTCTGATGCCACAAATCCACAGGAGAGTCCAATTGGGGTAAGCCATTCTGCGATGATCTTCCTCAGTTGCCGTAAGAGGTTTTTAGCTGTGTGCGTATTCTGGAAACCAGTGATACAAAGCGTAGCCTGCCTAGGAAAGAGTTGGCGTTTGCGAGATGCTGCTACTGGTGCCGCCGCTGCTGTTCTTGCGGCGGGAGTCCATACATCTACCCAGTGGGCTGTCACAGTCATATAGTCCTGAGCCTGCCCTGCTCCACTTGTCCACATGTCCGTGGTTAAGTGGACATTGGGTACAACTGCATTTTTTAGGACACTGGTGAGTCTTTTTATGAGGTCTGTGTACATTTTCGGTATCGCCTGCCTAGAGAAATGGAACTTAGATGGTATTTGGTACCAGGGACACAGTACCTCCAACAAGTCTCTAGTTGCCTCTGCAGTAATGATGGATACCGGAACCACGTTTCTCACCGCCCAGGATGCCAAGGCCTCAGTTATCCGCTTTGCAGCAGGATGACTGCTGTGATATTTCATCTTCCTCGCAAAGGACTGTTGGACAGTCAATTGCTTGGTGGAAGTAGTAAAAGTGGTCTTACGAGTACGACTTCCCCTCTGGGATGACCATCGACTCCCAGCAGCAACAACAGCAGCGCCAGCAGCAGTAGGCGTTACATGCAAGGATGCATCGCAGGAATCCCAGGCAGGAGAGGACTCGTCAGAATTGCCAGTGACATGGCCTGCAGGACTATTGGCATTCCTGGGGAAGGAGGAAATTGACACTGAGGGAGTTGGTGGGGTGGTTTGCGTGAGCTTGGTTACAAGAGGAAGGGATTTACTGGTCAGTGGACTGCTTCCGCTGTCGCCCAAAGTTTTTGAACTTGTCACTGACTTATGATGAATGCGCTGCAGGTGATGTATAAGGGAGGATGTTCCGAGGTGGTTAACGTCCTTACCCCTACTTATTACAGCTTGACAAAGGCAACACACGGCTTGACAAATGTTGTCCGCATTTCTGTTGAAATACTTCCACACCGAAGAGCTGATTTTTTTGGTATTTTCACCAGGCATGTCAATGGCCCTATTCCTCCCACGGACAACAGGTGTCTCCCCGGGTGCCTGACTTAAACAAACCACCTCACCATCAGAATCCTCCTGGTCAATTTCCTTCCCAGCGCCAGCAACACCCATATCCTCCTCATCCTGGTGTACTTCAACACTGACATCTTCAATCTGACTATCAGGAACTGGACTGCGGGTGCTCCTTCCAGCACTTGCAGGGGGCGTGCAAATGGTGGAAGGCGCATGCTCTTCACGTCCAGTGTTGGGAAGGTCAGGCATCGCAAACGACACAATTGGACTCTCCTTGTGGATTTGTGATTTCGAAGAACGCACAGTTCTTTGCTGTGCTTTTGCCAGCTTGAGTCTTTTCATTTTTCTAGCGAGAGGCTGAGTGCTTCCATCCTCATGTGAAGCTGAACCACTAGCCATGAACATAGGCCAGGGCCTCAGCCGTTCCTTGCCACTCCGTGTGGTAAATGGCATATTGGCAAGTTTACGCTTCTCCTCCGACGATTTTATTTTAGATTTTTTAGTCCTTTTTTTACTGATATTTGGTGTTTTGGATTTTACATGCTCTGTACTATGACATTGGGCATCGGCCTTGGCAGACGACCTTGCTGGCATTTCATCGTCTCGGCCATGACTAGTGGCAGCAGCTTCAGCACGAGGTGGAAGTAGAGATGAGCGCCTGAAATTTTTCGGGTTTTGTGTTTTGGTTTTGGGTTCGGTTCCGCGGCCGTGTTTTGGGTTCGAACGCGTTTTGGCAAAACCTCACCGAATTTTTTTTGTCGGATTCGGGTGTGTTTTGGATTCGGGTGTTTTTTTCAAAAAACCCTAAAAAACAGCTTAAATCATAGAATTTGGGGGTAATTTTGATCCCAAAGTATTATTAACCTCAAAAAACATAATTTACACTCATTTTCAGCCTATTCTGAACACATCACACCTCACAATATTATTTTTAGTCCTAAAATTTGCACCGAGGTCGCTGTGTGAGTAAGATAAGCGACCCTAGTGGCCGACACAAACACCGGGCCCATCTAGGAGTGGCACTGCAGTGTCACGCAGGATGGCCCTTCCAAAAAACACTCCCCAAACAGCACATGACGCAAAGAAAAAAAGAGGCGCAATGAGGTAGCTGTGTGAGTAAGATTAGCGACCCTAGTGGCCGACACAAACACCGGGCCCATCTAGGAGTGGCACTGCAGTGTCACGCAGGATGGCCCTTCCAAAAAACCCTCCCCAAACAGCACATGACGCAAAGAAAAAAAGAGGCGCAATGAGGTAGCTGACTGTGTGAGTAAGATTAGCGACCCTAGTGGCCGACACAAACACCGGGCCCATCTAGGAGTGGCACTGCAGTATGTATGTATAAAGAAAGAAAAAAAAACCACGGTTAGGTGGTATATACAATTATGGACGGGCTGCCGACTGCCGACACAGAGGTAGCCACAGCCGTGAACTACCGCACTGTACACTGGTTGATAAAGAGATAGTAGTATACTCGTAACAACTAGTATGACACTATGACGACGGTATAAAGAAAGAAAAAAAAATACCACAGTTAGGTGGTATATATTATAATAATAATACAATTATGGATGGACGGACTGCCTGCCGACTGCCGACACAGAGGTAGCCACAGCCGTGAACTACCGCACTGTACACTGGTTGATAAAGAGATAGTAGTATACTCGTAACAACTAGTATGACACTATGACGACGGTATAAAGAAAGAAAAAAAAATACCACAGTTAGGTGGTATATATTATAATAATAATACAATTATGGATGGACGGACTGCCTGCCGACTGCCGACACAGAGGTAGCCACAGCCGTGAACTACCGCACTGTACACTGGTTGATAAAGAGATAGTAGTATACTCGTAACAACTAGTATGACACTATGACGACGGTATAAAGAAAGAAAAAAAAATACCACAGTTAGGTGGTATATATTATAATAATAATACAATTATGGATGGACGGACTGCCTGCCGACTGCCGACACAGAGGTAGCCACAGCCGTGAACTACCGCACTGTACACTGGTTGATAAAGAGATAGTAGTATACTCGTAACAACTAGTATGACACTATGACGACGGTATAAAGAAAGAAAAAAAAATACCACAGTTAGGTGGTATATATTATAATAATAATACAATTATGGATGGACGGACTGCCTGCCGACTGCCGACACAGAGGTAGCCACAGCCGTGAACTACCGCACTGTACACTGGTTGATAAAGAGATAGTAGTATACTCGTAACAACTAGTATGACACTATGACGACGGTATAAAGAATGAAAAAAAAACCACGGTTAGGTGGTATATATTATAATAATAATACAATTATGGATGGACGGACTGCCTGCCGACTGCCGACACAGAGGTAGCCACAGCCGTGAACTACCGCACTGTACACTGGTTGATAAAGAGATAGTAGTATACTCGTAACATCTAGTATGACACTATGACGGTATAAAGAATGAAAAAAAAACCACGGTTAGGTGGTATATATTATAATAATAATACAATTATGGATGGACGGACTGCCTGCCGACTGCCGACACAGAGGTAGCCACAGCCGTGAACTACCGCACTGTACACTGGTTGATAAAGAGATAGTAGTATACTCGTAACAACTAGTATGACACTATGACGACGGTATAAAGAAAGAAAAAAAAATACCACGGTTAGGTGGTATATATTGTAATACAATTATGGATGGACGGACTGCCTGCCGAGTTCCGACTGCCGACACAGAGGTAGCCACAGCCGTGAACTACCGCACTGTACTGTGTCTGCTGCTAATATAGACTGGTTGATAAAGAGATAGTATACAATACATACAACAATATACTACTATACTGGTGGTCAGGCACTGGTCACCACTAGTCACACTGGCAGTGGCACTCCTGCAGCAAAAGTGTGCACTGTTTAATTTTAAATTAATATAATATTATGTACTCCTGGGGGCTCCTGCTATAACAACCTGCAGTGCTCCCCAGTCTCCCCCACAATTATTATAAGCTTTGCCTTTTATACATTGATGTGCAGCACACTGGGCTGAGCTGAGTGCACACAGACTGAGTCACACTGTGTGACTGGCTGCTGCTGTGTATCGTTTTTTTTCAGGCAGAGAACGGATATACAGTAGCAGAGAACGGATATATTATATTAAAATAAATAAAAGTTAACTAACAACAACTGCACTGGTCACTGTGGTAAACTCTGTCTGACTCTGCACAATCTCTCTCTCTCTTCTAATCTAATTTCTAATGGAGAGGACGCCAGCCACGTCCTCTCCCTATCAATCTCAATGCACGTGTGAAAATGGCGGCGACGCGCGGCTCCTTATATAGAATCCGAGTCTCGCGAGAATCCGACAGCGTCATGATGACGTTCGGGCGCGCTCGGGTTAACCGAGCAAGGCGGGAGGATCCGAGTCTGCTCGGACCCGTAAAAAAAACATGAAGTTCGTGCGGGTTCGGTTTCAGAGAAACCGAACCCGCTCATCTCTAGGTGGAAGTCGATCTTGATCTTTCCCTATTTTTGGAACCTCAACATTTTTGTTCTCCATATTTTAATAGGCACAACTAAAAGGCACCTCAGGTAAACAATGGAGATGGATGGATACTAGTATACTTATGGATTGACGAGCGACTGCCGACACAGAGGTAGCTACAGCCGTGGACTACCATACTGCGTCTGCTGCTAATATAGACTGGATGATAATGATATAAAAAATATATATATATATCACTACTGCAGCCGGACAGGTATATATTATATAATGACGGACCTGCTGGACACTGTCAGCTTAGCACTGCAGACTCCTAAAGTAAGCTACTAGTATCAAGAAGATAGAAAAAAGAAATAAACACCACGGGTAGGTGGTATACAATTATGGATGGACGAGCGACTGCCGACACAGAGGTAGCTACAGCCGTGGACTACCGTACTGCATCTGCTGCTAATATAGACTGGATGATAATGATATAAAAAATATATATATATATATATATCACTACTGCAGCCGGACAGGTATATATTATATAATGACGGACCTGCTGGACACTGTCAGCTCAGCACTGCAGACTCCTAAAGTAAGCTACTAGTATCAAGAAGATAGAAAAAAGAAAAAAACACCACGGGTAGGTGGTATACAATTATGGATGGACGAGCGACTGCCGACACAGAGGTAGCTACAGCCGTGGACTACCGTACTGCATCTGCTGCTAATATAGACTGGATGATAATGATATAAAAAATATATATATATATCACTACTGCAGCCGGACAGGTATATATTATATAATGACGGACCTGCTGGACACTGTCAGCTCAGCACTGCAGACTCCTAAAGTAAGCTACTAGTATCAAGAAGATAGAAAAAAGAAAAAAACACCACGGGTAGGTGGTATACAATTATGGATGGACGAGCGACTGCCGACACAGAGGTAGCTACAGCCGTGGACTACCGTACTGCATCTGCTGCTAATATAGACTGGATGATAATGATATAAAAAATATATATATATATCACTACTGCAGCCGGACAGGTATATATTATATAATGACGGACCTGCTGGACACTGTCAGCTCAGCACTGCAGACTCCTAAAGTAAGCTACTAGTATCAAGAAGATAGAAAAAAGAAAAAAGAAAAAAACACCACGGGTAGGTGGTATACAATTATGGATGGACGAGCGACTGCCGACACAGAGGTAGCTACAGCCGTGGACTACCGTACTGCATCTGCTGCAGTGCTAATATAGACTGGATGATAATGATATAAAAAATATTTATATATCACTACTGCAGCCGGACAGGTATATATTATATAATGACGGACCTGCTGGACACTGTCAGCAGAATGCGTTTATAGAATAAAAAAAAACACCACACGACGAGTGTTTAACTTTTTCAGGCAGACAATCACAATATACTGGTGGTCAGTGGTCACTGGTCAGTCACACTGGCACTGGAAGTGGCACTCTGGCAGCAAAAGTGTGCACTGTTAAAAATATGTACTCCTGCTATAACTGCTCCCCAGTCTCCCCCACAATTAAGCTGTGTGAGCAGTGAGCACTCAGCACAGTCAGATATACAGTATTACATAGATGATGCAGCACACTGAGGGCACACTGAGGCTGAGCACAGATATGGTATGTGACTGTGTCACACTGTGTATCGTTTTTTTTTCAGGCAGAGAACGGATTCATTAAACTGGTGGTCACTGGTCACACTATCAGCAAGTAGTACTCCTAATATGCTCCCCAAAATGAGTAAATCAAGTGTCACTCTCTACTACTCTCTAGTCTACTCTAAACGGAGAGGAAACCAGCCACGTCCTCTCCCTATCAATCTCAATGCACGTGTGAAAATGGCGGTGACGCGCGGCTCCTTATATAGAATCCGAGTCTCGCGATAGAATCCGAGCCTCGCGAGAATCCGACAGCGGGATGATGACGTTCGGGGCGCGCTCGGGTTAACCGAGCAAGGCGGGAAGATCCGAGTCTGCCTCGGACCCGTGTAAAAAAGCGTGAAGTTCGGGGGGGTTCGGTTTCCGAGAAACCGAACCCGCTCATCACTAATTGTAACTGCTGCAGGTTAGAAGCTATTCTGTTCCTATTCAATTAATGGTGATTTTATAGAAACATTCACCTGACCTCATAGAAACAGACAGCTGGTTACTTTCACTTTGTTGGTCTCTGAGGAGTGTAAGTGGAGAAGGATAAAGGGTCTACAGTAATTCTGCGGCAGCGATTGCAGTCTGAAGCCCTTTGTGGAGTGTGCGCGTGCACCCTGGGAGCCCGGTGAGATGCTAACAGCATTTCAGGGCTGCGATCGCATCTGCCTGATTGACTGCCCAAGGCAGTCGCAAGGTGGGAGGGGTGTGCCAACAGCGTTAGAATGTCGTTGGCAGGGCGTGGTCCGTACAACGCAAGGCGTGTCTGGACCATTGTGGCTGCAGGCTGCGGCAGCTGTGTGACGTCACACGCAGTAGCTGTGACTAGAGATGAGCGGGTTCGGTTCCTCGGAATCCGAACCCGCCCGAACTTCAGTTTTTTTTACACGGGGCCGAGCGACTCGGATCTTCCCGCCTTGCTCGGTTAACCCGAGCGCGCGCCCGAACGTCATCATCCCGCTGTCGGATTCTCGCGAGGCTCGGATTCTATCGCGAGACTCGGATTCTATATAAGGAGCCGCGCGTCGCCGCCATTTTCACACGTGCATTGAGATTCATAGGGAGAGGACGTGGCTGGCGTCCTCTCCGTTTATAGAGAAGAGAGTGAGACTAGAGTAGAGAGAGACACAGTAGTAATTTTGGGGAGCATTAGGAGGAGTACTTTAGGAGGAGTACTACTACTTGCTGAAGTGATAGATAGATAGTGTGACTGTATAATGTATATCTGACTTGTGGGGGAGACACTGACAGTGGGGAGCAGTTAGAGTCTGAGAGCAGGACTTGCTGCCAGAGTGCCACACTGCCATTGTGACCACACTGACCACCAGTATAATATATATTGTGATTGTCTGCTTAGGAGTACTACTTGCAAGTTGCTGACACCAGTTTAATAATCACCACCAGTTTAATATATATAATATATATATATATATATATATATATAATTGTATATAATATATATATATATAATATTGTATACCACCTACCCGTTTTTTTTTTTTTCTTTCTTCTTCTTTATACATACTACTATAGTAGCTTACTGTAGCAGTCTGCGGTGCTGCTGAGCTGACAGTGTCCAGCAGGTCCGTCATCAGTCATTACATAATAAATATATATTATATACCTGTCCGGCTGCAGTACTAGTGATATTATATATATATATATTGATTTCATCTCATTATCATCCAGTCTATATTAGCAGCAGACACAGTACGGTAGTCCACGGCTGTAGCTACCTCTGTGTCGGCAGTCGCTGGTCCATCCATAATTGTATACCACCTACCCGTGGTTTTTTTTTTTCTTTCTTCTTTATACATACTACTATAGTAGCTTACTGTAGCAGTCTGCGGTGCTGCTAAGCTGACAGTGTCCAGCAGGTCCGTCATCAGTCATTACATAATAAATATATCTACCTGTCCGGCTGCAGTACTAGTGTGATATTATATATATATATATTGATTTCATCTCATTATCATCCAGTCTATATTAGCAGCAGACACAGTACGGTAGTCCACGGCTGTAGCTACCTCTGTGTCGGCAGTCGCTGGTCCATCCATAATTGTATACCACCTACCCGTGTTTTTTTTTTTTCTTTCTTCTTTATACATACTACTATAGTAGCTTACTGTAGCAGTCTGCGGTGCTGCTGAGCTGACAGTGTCCAGCAGGTCCGTCATCAGTCATTACATAATAAATATATATTATATACCTGTCCGGCTGCAGTACTAGTGATATTATATATATATATATATATATATATATATATATATTGATTTCATCTCATTATCATCCAGTCTATATTAGCAGCAGACACAGTACGGTAGTCCACGGCTGTAGCTACCTCTGTGTCGGTAGTCGCTGGTCCATCCATAATTGTATACCACCTACCCGTGGTTTTTTTTTCTTTCTTTCTTCTTTATACATACTACTATAGTAGCTTACTGTAGCAGTCTGCGGTGCTGCTGAGCTGACAGTGTCCAGCAGGTCCGTCATCAGTCATTACATAATAAATATATATTATATACCTGTCCGGCTGCAGTACTAGTGATATTATATATATATATATATATATATATATATTGATTTCATCTCATTATCATCCAGTCTATATTAGCAGCAGACACAGTACGGTAGTCCACGGCTGTAGCTACCTCTGTGTCGGCAGTCGCTGGTCCATCCATAATTGTATACCACCTACCCGTGGTTTTTTTTTTCTTTCTTCTTTATACATACTACTATAGTAGCTTACTGTAGCAGTCTGCGGTGCTGCTGAGCTGACAGTGTCCAGCAGGTCCGTCATCAGTCATTACATAATAAATATATCTACCTGTCCGGCTGCAGTACTAGTGTGATATTATATATATATATATTGATTTCATCTCATTATCATCCAGTCTATATTAGCAGCAGACACAGTACGGTAGTCCACGGCTGTAGCTACCTCTGTGTCGGCAGTCGCTGGTCCATCCATAATTGTATACCACCTACCTGTGGTTTTTTTTTTCTTTCTTCTTTATACATACTACTATAGTAGCTTACTGTAGCAGTCTGCGGTGCTGCTGAGCTGACAGTGTCCAGCAGGTCCGTCATCAGTCATTATATAATAAATATATATTATATACCTGTCCGGCTGCAGTACTAGTGATATTATATATATATTGATTTCATCTCATTATCATTCAGTCTATATTAGCAGCAGACACAGTACGGTAGTCCACGGCTGTAGCTACCTCTGTGTCGGCAGTCGCTCGTCCATCCATAAGTATACTAGTATCCATCCATCTCCATTGTTTACCTGAGGTGCCTTTTAGTTGTGCCTATTAAAATATGGAGAACAAAAATGTTGAGGTTCCAAAATTAGGGAAAGATCAAGATCCACTTCCACCTCGTGCTGAAGCTGCTGCCACTAGTCATGGCCGAGACGATGAAATGCCAGCAACGTCGTCTGCCAAGGCCGATGCCCAATGTCATAGTACAGAGCATGTAAAATCCAAAACACCAAATATCAGTAAAAAAAGGACTCCAAAATCTAAAATAAAATTGTCGTAGGAGAAGCGTAAACTTGCCAATATGCCATTTACCACACGGAGTGGCAAGGAACGGCTGAGGCCCTGGCCTATGTTCATGGCTAGTGGTTCAGCTTCACATGAGGATGGAAGCACTCAGCCTCTTGCTAGAAAAATGAAAAGACTCAAGCTGGCAAAAGCACCGCAAAGAACTGTGCGTTCTTCGAAATCCCAAATCCACAAGGAGAGTCCAATTGTGTCGGTTGCGATGCCTGACCTTCCCAACACTGGACGTGAAGAGCATGCGCCTTCCACCATTTGCACGCCCCCTGCAAGTGCTGGAAGGAGCACCCGCAGTCCATTTCCTGATAGTCAGATTGAAGATGTCAGTGTTGAAGTACACCAGGATGAGGAGGATATGGGTGTTGCTGGCGCTGGGGAGGAAATTGACAAGGAGGATTCTGATGGTGAGGTGGTTTGTTTAAGTCAGGCACCCGGGGAGACACCTGTTGTCCGTGGGAGGAATATGGCCGTTGACATGCCTGGTGAAAATACCAAAAAAATCAGCTCTTCGGTGTGGAAGTATTTCAACAGAAATGCGGACAACATTTGTCAAGCCGTGTGTTGCCTTTGTCAAGCTGTAATAAGTAGGGGTAAGGACGTTAACCACCTTGGAACATCCTCCCTTATATGTCACCTGCAGCGCATTCATAATAAGTCAGTGACAAGTTCAAAAACTTTGGGCGACAGCGGAAGCAGTCCACTGACCAGTAAATCCCTTCCTCTTGTAACCAAGCTCACGCAAACCACCCCACCAACTCCCTCAGTGTCAATTTCCTCCTTCCCCAGGAATGCCAATAGTCCTGCAGGCCATGTCACTGGCAATTCTGACGAGTCCTCTCCTGCCTGGGATTCCTCTGATGCATCCTTGCGTGTAACGCCTACTGCTGCTGGCGCTGCTGTTGTTGCTGCTGGGAGTCGATGGTCATCCCAGAGGGGAAATCGTAAAACCACTTTTACTACTTCCACCAAGCAATTGACTGTCCAACAGTCCTTTGCGAGGAAGATGAAATATCACAGCAATCATCCTGCTGCAAAGCGGATAACTGAGGCCTTGGCATCCTGGGTGGTGAGAAACGTGGTTCCGGTATCCATCATTACTGCAGAGCCAACTAGAGACTTGTTGGAGGTACTGTGTCCCCGGTACCAAATACCATCTAGGTTCCATTTCTCTAGGCAGGCGATACCGAAAATGTACACAGACCTCAGAAAAAGAGTCACCAGTGTCCTAAAAAATGCAGCTGTACCCAATGTCCACTTAACCACGGACATGTGGACAAGTGGAGCAGGGCAGGGTCAGGACTATATGACTGTGACAGCCCACTGGGTAGATGTATGGACTCCCGCCGCAAGAACAGCAGCGGCGGCACCAGTAGCAGCATCTCGCAAACGCCAACTCTTTCCTAGGCAGGCTACGCTTTGTATCACCGGTTTCCAGAATACGCACACAGCTGAAAACCTCTTACGGCAACTGAGGAAGATCATCGCGGAATGGCTTACCCCAATTGGACTCTCCTGTGGATTTGTGGCATCGGACAACGCCAGCAATATTGTGTGCGCATTAAATCTAGGCAAATTCCAGCACGTCCCATGTTTTGCGCATACCTTGAATTTGGTGGTGCAGAATTTTTTAAAAAACGACAGGGGCGTGCAAGAGATGCTGTCGGTGGCCAGAAGAATTGCGGGACACTTTCGGCGTACAGGCACCACGTACAGAAGACTGGAGCAACACCAAAAACGCCTGAACCTGCCCTGCCATCATCTGAAGCAAGAAGTGGTAACGAGGTGGAATTCAACCCTATATATGCTTCAGAGGTTGGAGGAGCAGCAAAAGGCCATTCAAGCCTATACAATTCAGCACGATATAGGAGGTGGAATGCACCTGTCTCAAGCGCAGTGGAGAATGATTTCAACGTTGTGCAAGGTTCTGCTGCCCTTTGAACTTGCCACACGTGAAGTCAGTTCAGACACTGCCAGCCTGAGTCAGGTCATTCCCCTCATCAGGCTTTTGCAGAAGAAGCTGGAGACATTGAAGGAGGAGCTAACACGGAGCGATTCCGCTAGGCATGTGGGACTTGTGGATGGAGCCCTTAATTCGCTTAACAAGGATTCACGGGTGGTCAATCTGTTGAAATCAGACCACTACATTTTGGCCACCGTGCTCGATCCTAGATTTAAAACCTATCTTGGATCTCTCTTTCCGGCAGACACAAGTCTGCTGGGGTTCAAAGACCTGCTGGTGAGAAAATTGTCAAGTCAAGCGGAACGCGACCTGTCAACATCTCCTCCTTCACATTCTCCCGCAACTGGGGGTGCGAGGAAAAGGCTCAGAATTCTGAGCCCACCCGCTGGCGGTGATGCAGGGCAGTCTGGAGCGACTGCTGATGCTGACATCTGGTCCGGACTGAAGGACCTGTCAACGAATACGGACATGTCGTCTACTGTCACTGCATATGATTCTCTCCCCATTGAAAGAATGGTGGAGGATTATATGAGTGACCGCATCCAAGTAGGCACGTCAGACAGTCCGTACTTATACTGGCAGGAAAAAGAGGCAATTTGGAGGCCCTTGCACAAACTGGCTTTATTCTACCTAAGTTGCCCTCCCACAAGTGTGTACTCCGAAAGAGTGTTTAATGCCGCCGCTCACCTTGTCAGCAATCGGCGTACGAGGTTACTTCCAGAAAATGTGGAGAAGATGATGTTCATTAAAATGAATTATAATCAATTCCTCCGTGGAGACATTGACCAGCAGCAATTGCCTCCACAAAGTACACAGGGAGCTGAGATGGTGGATTCCAGTGGGGACGAATTGATAATCTGTGAGGAGGGGGATGTACACGGTGATATATCGGAGGATGATGATGAGGTGGACATCTTGCCTCTGTAGAGCCAGTTTGTGCAAGGAGAGATTAATTGCTTCTTTTTTGGTGGGGGTCCAAACCAACCCGTCATTTCAGTCACAGTCGTGTGGCAGACCCTGTCACTGAAATGATGGGTTGGTTAAAGTGTGCATGTCCTGTTTATACAACATAAGGGTGGGTGGGAGGGCCCAAGGACAATTCCATCTTGCACCTCTTTTTTCTTTAATTTTTCTTTGCGTCATGTGCTGTTTGGGGAGTGTTTTTTGGAAGGGCCATCCTGCGTGACACTGCAGTGCCACTCCTAGATGGGCCAGGTGTTTGTGTCGGCCACTAGGGTCGCTTATCTTACTCACACAGCTACCTCATTGCGCCTCTTTTTTTCTTTGCGTCATGTGCTGTTTGGGGAGTGTTTTTTGGAAGGGCCATCCTGCGTGACACTGCAGTGCCACTCCTAGATGGGCCCGGTGTTTGTGTCGGCCACTAGGGTCGCTTATCTTACTCACACAGCTACCTCATTGCGCCTCTTTTTTTCTTTGCGTCATGTGCTGTTTGGGGAGTGTTTTTTGGAAGGGCCATCCTGCGTGACACTGCAGTGCCACTCCTAGATGGGCCCGGTGTTTGTGTCGGCCACTAGGGTCGCTTAGCTTAGTCATGGAGCGACCTCGGTGCAAATTTTAGGACTAAAAATAATATTGTGAGGTGTGAGGTATTCAGAATAGACTGAAAATGAGTGGAAATTATGGTTTTTGAGGTTAATAATACTTTGGGATCAAAATGACCCCCAAATTCTATGATTTAAGCTGTTTTTTAGTGTTTTTTGAAAAAAACACCCGAATCCAAAACACACCCGAATCCGACAAAAAAAATTCGGTGAGGATTTGCCAAAACGCGGTCGAACCCAAAACACGGCCGCGGAACCGAACCCAAAACCAAAACACAAAACCCAAAAAATTTTAAGTGCACATCTCTAGCTGTGACCCGGATGCACAGGCGGGGAGCTACTCGCCAGGTGCAAAAGTATCACCGCTGTGTGATGCTTTTGCACCCTTGCGGGGGTTAGGGCCTGACATGCTGGCGGACTAGCCCTGTGCTGGTCGTGATCGTAGATGTGCTAAATTTGGCACATCTATGATCAGATCTGAATTACCCCCAAAGTTTTTATTAGAGATGAGCGCCTGAAATTTTTCGGGTTTTGTGTTTTGGTTTTGGGTTCGGTTCCGCGGCCGTGTTTTGGGTTCGACCGCGTTTTGGCAAAACCTCACCGAATTTTTTTTGTCGGATTCGGGTGTGTTTTGGATTCGGGTGGTTTTTTCAAAAAACCCTAAAAAACATCTTAAAACATTGAATTTGGGGGTCATTTTGATCCCATAGTATTATTAACCTCAATAACCATAATTAACACTCATTTTCAGTCTATTCTGAACACCTTACACCTCACAATATTATTTTTAGTCCTAAAATTTGCACCGAGGTCGCTGGATGACTAAGCTCAGCGACCCTAGTGGCCGACACAAACACCGGGCCCATCTAGGAGTGGCACTGCAGTGTCACGCAGGATGTCCCTTCCAAAAAACCCTCCCCAAACAGCACATGACGCAAAGAAAAAAAGAGGCGCAATGAGGTAGCTGTGTGAGTAAGATTAGCGACCCTAGTGGCCGACACAAACACCGGGCCCATCTAGGAGTGGCACTGCAGTGTCACGCAGGATGTCCCTTCCAAAAAACCCTCCCCAAACAGCACATGACGCAAAGAAAAAAAGAGGCGCAATGAGGTAGCTGACTGTGTGAGAAAGATAAGCGACCCTAGTGGCCGACACAAACACCGGGCCCATCTAGGAGTGGCACTGCAGTGTCACGCAGGATGTCCCTTCCAAAAAACCCTCCCCAAACAGCACATGACGCAAAGAAAAAAAGAGGCGCAATGAGGTAGCTGTGTGAGTAAGATTAGCGACCCTAGTGGCCGACACAAACACCTGGCCCATCTAGGAGTGGCACTGCAGTGTCACGCAGGATGTCCCTTCCAAAAAACCCTCCCCAAACAGCACATGACGCAAAGAAAAAAAGAGGCGCAATGAGGTAGCTGACTGTGTGAGAAAGATAAGCGACCCTAGTGGCCGACACAAACACCGGGCCCATCTAGGAGTGGCACTGCAGTGTCACGCAGGATGTCCCTTCCAAAAAACCCTCCCCAAACAGCACATGACGCAAAGAAAAAAAGAGGCGCAATGAGGTAGCTGACTGTTTGAGAAAGATAAGCGACCCTAGTGGCCGACACAAACACCGGGCCCATCTAGGAGTGGCACTGCAGTGTCACGCAGGATGTCCCTTCCAAAAAACCCTCCCCAAACAGCACATGACGCAAAGAAAAATAAAAGAAAAAAGAGGTGCAAGATGGAATTGTCCTTGGGCCCTTCCCACCCACCCTTATGTTGTATAAACAAAACAGGACATGCACACTTTAACCAACCCATCATTTCAGTGACAGGGTCTGCCACACGACTGTGACTGAAATGACGGGTTGGTTTGGACCCCCACCAAAAAAGAAGCAATTAATCTCTCCTTGCACAAACTGGCTCTACAGAGGCAAGATGTCCACCTCATCATCATCCTCCGATATATCACCGTGTACATCCCCCTCCTCACAGATTATCAATTCGTCCCCACTGGAATCCACCATGTCAGCTCCCTATGTACTTTGTGGAGGCAATTGCTGCTGGTCAATGTCTCCGCGGAGGAATTGATTATAATTCATTTTAATGAACATCATCTTCTCCACATTTTCTGGATGTAACCTCGTACGCCGATTGCTGACAAGGTGAGCGGCGGCACTAAACACTCTTTCGGAGTACACACTTGTGGGAGGGCAACTTAGGTAGAATAAAGCCAGTTTGTGCAAGGGCCTCCAAATTGCCTCTTTTTCCTGCCAGTATAAGTACGGACTGTGTGACGTGCCTACTTGGATGCGGTCACTCATATAATCCTCCACCATTCTATCAATGGTGAGAGAATCATATGCAGTGACAGTAGACGACATGTCCGTAATGGTTGTCAGGTCCTTCAGTCCGGACCAGATGTCAGCATCAGCAGTCGCTCCAGACTGCCCTGCATCACCGCCAGCGGGTGGGCTCGGAATTCGGATTTGGGATTTCGAAGAATGCACAGTTCTTTGCTGTGCTGCTTTTGCCAGCTTGAGTCTTTTCATTTTTCTAGCGAGAGGCTGAGTGCTTCCATCCTCATGTGAAGCTGAACCACTAGCCATGAACATAGGCCAGGGCCTCAGCCGTTCCTTGCCACTCCGTGTGGTAAATGGCATATTGGCAAGTTTACGCTTCTCCTCCGACAATTTTATTTTAGGTTTTGGAGTCCTTTTTTTTCTGATATTTGGTGTTTTGGATTTGACATGCTCTGTACTATGACATTGGGCATCGGCCTTGGCAGACGACGTTGCTGGCATTTCATCGTCTCGGCCATGACTAGTGGCAGCAGCTTCAGCACGAGGTGGAAGTGGATCTTGATCTTTCCCTAATTTTGGAACCTCAACTTTTTTGTTCTCCATATTTTATAGGCAGAACTAAAAGGCACCTCAGGTAAACAATGGAGATGGATGGATTGGATACTAGTATACAATTATGGACGGACTGCCACGGTTAGGTGGTATAAAAAAACCACGGTTAGGTGGTATATAATACAATTATGGATGGACGGACTGCCTGCCGAGTTCCGACACAGAGGTAGCCACAGCCGTGAACTACCGCACTGTACACTGGTTGATAAAGAGATAGTAGTATACTCGTAACAACTAGTATGACACTATGACGACGGTATAAAGAATGAAAAAAAAACCACGGTTAGGTGGTATATATTATAATAATAATACAATTATGGATGGACGGACTGCCTGCCGACTGCCGACACAGAGGTAGCCACAGCCGTGAACTACCGCACTGTACACTGGTTGATAAAGAGATAGTAGTATACTCGTAACAACTAGTATGACACTATGACGACGGTATAAAGAATGAAAAAAAAAACCACGGTTAGGTGGTATATATTATAATAATAATACAATTATGGATGGACGGACTGCCTGCCGACTGCCGACACAGAGGTAGCCACAGCCGTGAACTACCGCACTGTACACTGGTTGATAAAGAGATAGTAGTATACTCGTAACAACTAGTATGACACTATGACGACGGTATAAAGAATGAAAAAAAAACCACGGTTAGGTGGTATATATTATAATAATAATACAATTATGGATGGACGGACTGCCTGCCGACTGCCGACACAGAGGTAGCCACAGCCGTGAACTACCGCACTGTACACTGGTTGATAAAGAGATAGTAGTATACTCGTAACAACTAGTATGACACTATGACGACGGTATAAAGAATGAAAAAAAAACCACGGTTAGGTGGTATATATTATAATAATAATACAATTATGGATGGACGGACTGCCTGCCGACTGCCGACACAGAGGTAGCCACAGCCGTGAACTACCGCACTGTACACTGGTTGATAAAGAGATAGTAGTATACTCGTAACAACTAGTATGACACTATGACGACGGTATAAAGAATGAAAAAAAAACCACGGTTAGGTGGTATATATTATAATAATAATACAATTATGGATGGACGGACTGCCTGCCGACTGCCGACACAGAGGTAGCCACAGCCGTGAACTACCGCACTGTACACTGGTTGATAAAGAGATAGTAGTATACTCGTAACAACTAGTATGACACTATGACGACGGTATAAAGAAAGAAAAAAAAATACCACGGTTAGGTGGTATATATTGTAATACAATTATGGATGGACGGACTGCCTGCCGAGTTCCGACTGCCGACACAGAGGTAGCCACAGCCGTGAACTACCGCACTGTACTGTGTCTGCTGCTAATATAGACTGGTTGATAAAGAGATAGTATACAATACATACAACAATATACTACTATACTGGTGGTCAGGCACTGGTCACCACTAGTCACACTGGCAGTGGCACTCCTGCAGCAAAAGTGTGCACTGTTTAATTTTAAATTAATATAATATTATGTACTCCTGGGGGCTCCTGCTATAACAACCTGCAGTGCTCCCCAGTCTCCCCCACAATTATTATAAGCTTTGCCTTTTATACATTGATGTGCAGCACACTGGGCTGAGCTGAGTGCACACAGACTGAGTCACACTGTGTGACTGGCTGCTGCTGTGTATCGTTTTTTTTCAGGCAGAGAACGGATATAGCAGAGAACGGATATATTATATTAAAATAAATAAAAGTTAACTAACAACAACTGCACTGGTCACTGTGGTAAACTCTGTCTGACTCTGCACAATCTCTCTCTCTCTTCTAATCTAATTTCTAATGGAGAGGACGCCAGCCACGTCCTCTCCCTATCAATCTCAATGCACGTGTGAAAATGGCGGCGACGCGCGGCTCCTTATATAGAATCCGAGTCTCGCGAGAATCCGACAGCGTCATGATGACGTTCGGGCGCGCTCGGGTTAACCGAGCAAGGCGGGAGGATCCGAGTCTGCTCGGACCCGTGAAAAAAACATGAAGTTCGTGCGGGTTCGGTTTCAGAGAAACCGAACCCGCTCATCTCTAGTTTTTATAGGAAACATTAAGGAGAAAGCTATAAGGAGATTTGCTAATAAATTGTCTTATTTCTTCTGTATTTGTCTATTTGAGGTGTGATTTTCCATATAGTCTAAGTCCTGTGTGTGATATATTTTGTGAGTACTGTATAGTGTTTTTTTTTTTTTTTTTTTAAATAGCTATGGGGGTATATTCAATTGAAGTCGAAAGCTGCCGTCTGTCGAAAAGTCGTCGGTTTTCTACTTTTTTTAGGTCGGAAGGTGTCCCGACCTATTCAATATAACCCCAAATTATTCGACAAGCACGTGTATCGGCAGAATTGCTGCCGATCCGCGTGCTTCTGTCGAAAACGGGCCAAAACCGACAGGTTTTGGCCCCCTTTTCGGCCATCTCAATCCGACTTTAAAAACAGTGACCACCCGGCTCCAGAAAGCAAGACCTGCTGGAGCCGGGTGGACGCTGCCGTGAGTGGCGGCTGTGACACATCCTCCGGCTACGCTGCTCTAGCCGCTGCTGTAGCGCTGCTCTCCCCCGTCTGCCTGCGGCTCTCCCCCATCTCAGCTCCCGCATCTCAATTCGACTTTTTTTTAAAGTCGAATTGAGATGTCATTGAATAACCCTTGTCGGACCCATTCCAAAAATTGAATGTCGGAATGGATCCGACTTGTGAGCCTGTGGAGAAATTGCCCATGGCAACCAACCAGCATTGAAGTAACATTTATAATTTGCATACTATACAATTGTACGGAGCAGCTGATTGGTTGCCGTTGGCAGCTTCTCCACAGGCTCACTTCTCCACACTTTTCACTGATTCATGATTAGACCCCTATTTCTGTTAAAGACCAGTCATGTCTGGTGAAAGACCTCCTAATCCTCCATAGCCCAATTGGATGATATTCCTATCAATAAATTGTTGCCTGTCCAAATCAATTAATTTACCTGCTGTTTCGGCAAACGCGCCTGCCTAAGGCTACTCACTTTTTCTTTTTTTTTTTCCTTTAGGTCTTATGGTGTTTTCAAAACTGCTTCATAAATCTGTGTTTTCTACTCTATTGTATTTTGTCTCTGGCCTAAATAAATGGTGCCTTGATATTAATTTGTGTGCTTTCTAGACTGTTTTGTCAGATTGCATAACCGCCACAAAACCACCGGGTTTTACAATCCTCCGCTTAGTAATTTTTTCCCTGTGTATAATCATTCCTGGTGTTGATGCCCTTCCAGCAGATCTCCACAGAATCCTGTTTAGTGTGGGTACATAACTTGGCTTGTTATATTATATGCTGTGAAGGATAACCCAGTAAATCCTTTCTCTACTTATATCGCCCATGTATTGCCACAAAAGAAAGTGTTCTGGCAGACAGTAGTCTTTCTGTAGGATACAGCGCTCGTGGTGGTGGTGCCGCTGGTTCTGCTCCAGTTGAAACGGTCCGAACAAACTTTCCTGAGGGTTTCATGTGGCTTATGCTAAATCTTAAGTAAGTATAAACATTCCTGCACTCGAATTAGGCCCAGATTTATCAAGCCTTGGAGAGTGATAAATAGCATGATAAAGAACCAGCCAATCAGCTCCTGTCATTTTTCAAACACAGCCTGTAACATGGCAGTTAGGAGCTGATTGGCTGGTGCTTTATAACTCTCCAAGGCTTGATCAATAGGCCCCATGGAGTTCCATATTGGTCATCAAATTAATAGGGTTGGTTGTTTTCAAGACTATGCCAAGATCACATTGGCCAGTATGATCATTCTGTACCAGCATCACTGACCACTGTCATGCCCTCCAGTCATTGGCTACAGCTGTTGTGTAGCTACAGGCGATGGCAAGGAATTTCATATATAGGTGGAAAGCACCTAGCTGATGTTCTGTGTGCTCTGGTGGGGATCACCACCCTGGAGTAAGTGTGTGTGGTGCTCACTTCGTGTGTCTGTAGATTCTGTTGTACCGCCTGGTGCTTCTTTAGATTCCACTATCTGTTGCACCATGTAAACTTGCACCAGCCCCCTATGGCAATGAGAATGGCCTCTTAAGTGAACAACTGAGCATCTCTGTATGCAGCCACTCTAGCATCACTCTCTCATAAGACGGGCTGTCTGTATGCATCTGTTTAGTCATTGCTGAGGAACACCCAACTGTTTTCCAAGAAGTGCCTGAAGTTCCTAAGTGTCTCAATCATCACGGCTCCTTTGTGTGTACGCGTCATGAGAATTTTTGAACACTTATAGCAACAACAAAAAAGTGTACATCAGCAATGCATGCAGCGCTGAATCAGGCACGTAAGTCCACATAAGTCTTCCGATTTGGGAAATATAAATGAGAACATCCTCCATTTCAATAACTTCAGATTAAATGTTAAAAATAGAATCTGTGTATGAAGAGCTTAATGTGTTTTGTGTTAAAATAATAAAAATATATATATTTATTATGATTTTTTTTTTTTCCACTTGTCTCAGCACTGAGGGTCATGGTTACGTATCGGAGAAGGTGCCAGACACAATCACAAAGTGTCAAGGATCTGCGTTCTGTTTGTCCGATGAGGGTGGTTTTGGCATGACCAAATATCCAGCTAACTATAATACGTCCCTGCTCTTCTTCGTGGAGCTAACTCTGCCATATTCCTTCATCAGAGGAGAGACCTTGGTTCTTCCTGTTATTGTGCGCAACTATATGGATCAATGCGTCAAGGTGAGCAGTGGGTTCTGATGCCATGTTTGTGGTGTTTGGAACAAACAGCCACGTTTCACAGCAGTTTTGGGGGCTATGGTTTTGCACTGAGCAACAGTGTACAACTCTAGTTGTCATAATGTATGTGGTCACCTGGAAAAACTGCATTTAGTGTTGTATGAAGAGATCACAAGAGCTTCACCGCTTCTATATGTGGGACCAACCGTCAGTCATACTTTGCAAGGGTATGTGGGATCAACAGTCCTACCTTGCAAGAGACCTGTCTTTCTTGAAACATTCAGGGGATCATGCAGTGCACTTCTGTGTGCCTACAGCCTAATGTAATGTGGAACATGAAATAAAGTACCTAAATTTCCCCGCACCCTAGTATATAACTTATCTAGAGATTTGTCCTCGTACATCTAGCCTAAAAACGCCATGCAGCGTGACCCACCAGCACCAGGCGACTGGTGCATAGTAGCGCGTTGTATACAGACTCAGAGACACAGTCACACACAGAAGTGTTGTATATTCAATTACTCAGAGCAGTTGGGTGCAAAGACGCCAGATGCTTACAGAGTCTCTTGGGACCTGGCGCACTGGGAGGGACAGTTTGGCACGACTGCACCAATGATGTATGAGGACACATCCATAAATGTGTCAAACAGCTGTGTTTTAGGATAAAAAAATGGGCAAGAACTTAAAGTGGAAATCATCTTGGTGCTAGTAAAATTTACTGGTTTTCGCTGCTATTAGATATGATCTTTTGTAGCCAATGCACAGAGCTAAATGGGCATTAAAGATCTGTCTGACTAGGCCAGTGGTTCTCATCTCATCCCCCATGTTTTCCCAATAATCCAAGTTTTAGGTTCTGATCTTACAGAACTGGTGGGATTTTGGCAAATTTTCTGCAAAATTTGAAAGCACCAATTACTATATAAAGCAAAACCAACCTTGTAACGGCTTCTTTAATTTAGTGTCAAACTGCAATCCTACCTCTCTCTGTAATCTCGGAATTTATAACATAACCCTCTATATTAGCGGTTCCCAACCTTTTTTTCTCTCCCATACCCCCTGGTTAGGTTTTTCATTTGAGTACCCCCTTGCCTCACAAATCCCCCCCCCCCCCCCTCCCCATCTGTCCACGCCAGAAAAGTTTTTGTTAGGTAGTAATGTTCTTAGGTTAGCTAAATAATCTAACCTAAGGCCCGATTTGATACAGTCATGAGTGTTGGAAGGTATAATCCCCACACAGGTACAGATATAGCTACATGTGGTATCTGAGATATTGGACTAATATCTCCAGCTACCGTCCACGTTATGATTTCTGTAAATGTTCAGTAAAGGATAAAGGTGAGAGCCTTTCAGTATACAGATATTTGATTGCATTAAAGTACAGGTGAGAGAAATGTGGGGTAGTGATCACCTCACTTCAGGCAGCAGAATATTAGGGGACAGTTTGGGACAGCAGGGGAAATTTAACTTTATTTGTATATTGGAAAAGTAAAATATTTTACATTTTAATGCTATTCTTCCACGTTCTAAGAGTTCCTCCGCGGCCGGCTCCTTCCTCCAGCAGTGGCTCCATGACCCGTTGTCCTGCAAGTGAGACAGCGGGTCCTGCGTCGGGGGGATGCTGAAGAGAGGCTTCTTCTGCCATTAATGGCATTGTTTTAAAGTACCCCCGATCAGTCTGCAGTGTACCCCCTGGGGTACATGTACCACAGGTTGGGAACAGCTGCTCTATATGTTTCCATTCTCTTCCTAAATGCGCCAGAGGCTGTAATCGCGACGGCCGCCAACCTTTTCTCATCTTAACCATTGAGAGCAACTCTTACAGTACATAACGTCGGAAAGCTGGGGGGGGGGGGGGGGGGTGTTACCATCCCTACCTGTGCATGAACATGGTGGCAAAAAGGCACACTTATAGAGAAGTGTATGCAAGGGCTTAATTACCTAGAACTTCGTGCGCCCCATAGCAAAATTTTTAAGGTATTTCCAAGGCTTCTAGAGACACCTCTATCCACATCCGTTCAATTATCCCCTAGTTCATCGTATGTCACACAGTGCCCCCATATCACATTAAGTCACACCATAATACTAGTTAATACTATGCCCCCCCCCCCCCCCCCCAAGTCACAGTAGGGTACACCGTCCCCCTGCTACTCGTCGCCACTCAATGTTCTTGGTGAGCTCCTGCTTACCTCTTCGACATCATACATGTTGTACAAGGTTGGTAGAAAGTGCCTTTGAAACAATCTACAGCAGGGTCAGACTGGCCCATAGGTGTACAGGGGCAATCCCCAGTGGTGTCCCCAGAGTTCAATAACTTGGTAGCACAGGATCATGATGGATGAACTTAGGTGCTTGATATGTATGCATGTAAACAACACAGAGGTTAGCCCTACTGCCAAAGTGGGTGTTCCTGTCACACTCTTGTCCCATCCTTTTATAAAGGGTCCCTGTTCTTTGCAGGTCTCCTCTAATGGTTGGCCAAGTCCCTCTGTGGTGGCTGGCCAAACACCCTGATCTTGGGCCTCTACCACTGCATTCCCTGGTGGACCGTTCATACCTCAGTCTGACACTGGTCTACAAGCGACTCTCCATGGTCTAATGTACTCATTTAGTACATTCTATTGAACATACTGTTATCATGGAAAGTAGTTTGTAGACTGATAGACACTCAGCATCCCTGTATTTAATACACGGCATAGAACACACTGCAGAAAGGGACAAAATCAAACCAGGTCCAGCGAGGTGCAGGTGAGGTGGGTCGCCCATGGCTCTGGCCCCATAGCAACAGCACCCCCTGCACCCAATGTAGTTACGCCCCTGAGTGTATGGAAAATTCAGTCTGTTGTTTTGACAATAACCCAAAGTGATTTCTCTATTTATTACAGTCCTGATGCTGTTACTTTAGGACGTCTCCTCCTCTCTTGCTGTATGTGAGTAATGTTTTGCCTTGCTGTCTTTTGATTAGGTCCAAGTAACCATGGAAAAGTCCAGCGCATTTACTGCGGAACTGAAGGGCGGAGAGCAGGGTGCCTGCATTTGCTCTAAGGAAAGAGCCACATATACCTGGGAAGTTCAAGCGAACAACATTGGTATGCCCAGGGACACAATACTTTATATTTTTAAATATAGAACATATAATTTCACGGTTTATATCAATCTCTAGATCATTCTGCCTTTTCCCCGCACAGGTGAGATCAATTTCACAGTGTCTGCTCAGACAACCCACATCGGTCAGACTTGCGATGGCCCTAATGACTCCTCCCAGTCGCCACGCAAGGACACTGTTGTGCAGAGCATTCTTGTGGAGGTGAGACCCTGTTGGTGGTAGTACTGTATGTGTACAGGGTGCGGGGTGTCTAATTCCACATTGTTCTAGGTCTAAATACAGCATCCGGTCTCTAGGTCGACAGTAACTACGTCAACAATGTTTAGGTTGACCACTATTTGTCGACAGTAACTAGTTCGACAGGGTTTCAACATCTACAGAGTCTCCAGGTCGACAGGTAAAAAGGTCGACATGATCTTTTCACTTTTTTCTTCTTCTTTTTTTTGAGCTTTTTTCGATCCACGCGGACTACGATTGGGAATAGTGTCCTTTGCCGCGTGCAAGGGGACACAGTGCACTAATTGGGGTTCCCGGTCACTGTACGGAGAAAACAGCAAGAAAAAAACATGAAAAACTCATGTTGACCTTTTGACCTGTCGACCTAGACCCTGTCAACCACACCCCTAAATACATGAGACCGGTTTTATTTGTATTGTGGCAACTTGTAAACTGGGGTACATTAGGTTGTCGGATCTCTCTGAAAACTGATTTAAGCCATTTTAAGTGTATAAAAGTGCAGGCCCGAAGGCTTAAAGCAGCTTATTACTGTAATATGCAATGTAAGTATCCCGCAGTGCCATCTACTGGTCACAAGTTATACAGCAAGGGCATTCACCCACCTATAACCTAAGAAATATTATATAAACTCTGGCAGCATGGGCACATCTATAATAGTGGTGCACACTGGCCCCCTGCATCAAAATTATAACAAATAAAGGCTTGAAATATCTCACTTTGCATGTAATGAGTCTATATAATATATTAGTTTCACTTTTTGAATGGAATTACTGAAATAAATGAACTTTTGCACGATATTCTAATTTTCTGAGTTTCACCCGTATGGAAATTTATTTGTAACAAATGGGAAAGGCATAGTTGCCTACCCTCACTCATTCTGCAGGAGACTCCCTGAAATAGTAGCAATCTCCCTCACTCCCTGAATACTGTAGTCCAGTGTGTTTCAACCACTATGCCGTGGCACACTAGTGTGCCCTGGGCAGTCTCCAGGTGTGCCGCCATAGAAGCAGAGCCAGGCCCGTCAGTGTTTTGCCGCTACTGAGGCCGTGGAACGATCAATACTGGTGGGTTTAGTGGTTGCAGAGCCAGTTCTAACTCTGGGCCAGGGCAGTGTTGGGCTCTTCTGGCTTTCTCAGATGTGGCTCAGGCGTTACCTATGGAGAAGCTGCAACATGACATCCTAGGACACGCAACTGCACCATCCATGCATCACCATTATATTTGAATGTGCCTTGGCAATATTTAACTCTTGTTCAGTGTGCCGCGAGTTGTAAAGGGTTAAAAATCTCTGCTGTAGTCCATCAATCTGCCTGATTGCACCTTACCCCCATAATGCAGCTCTTATGGCGCCCATACACTTGTGAGATAATCGGTGCTAACCTTTGATTTTGACCGCATCTGTGAGAGGAATCGAAGGATTGTATGTACATTTTAGGTACCTTTCAACGCGATGCGCGGGCACGCCGCTTGAATTTCACGTCTCAAGATAGTATGTGCTGCACTTAATAATTATCGAATCGCAGGTGTTTTTAAAAACACATGCTATATATCGCACTGCGATGGGCACCCGCCTCTGGCCGCTCCCACTCGGCGGTGATGTGCTCATCATGTGATTACTATGCGATCTATCGCATGGTGATCACTTTGGCAGTTCTGGTGCAATTTCATCGCACCTGAACTGCCGGTGCTATATCCTCGCGTTGTGGGGCATCGCACAAGTGTATGGGGACCTTTACATTCTTGGGGGAAAAATGAAAAAGTCAGAGATACATACATTGAAATGGGCTTATCAGTGCCATGTTCCTGTATTGGTTATAAAGCACAATGATCCCTACATATATTTTAAATAAGGTTTCCCGTGGCCATTTACATTGGGCGGGATGTACTAATGTACATCGCCGCCCTGCGCCACGATGCTGATCGCATATGTACTTGCATATGCGATCAGCTTTGCGGAGGACAGCTCTTCCGATAAGAGCTGTCCTCCGCGATGCGCAGCGGTAGCCTGACTTCCGGGATTCGGCCCCAGGAGTCAGTCTGCGCATGCGCAGGGTGACGGGGGCGGCCACAAGGCATGCTGGGAGGGATCCAATCGGCTCCCTCACACAGCGCCGCGGAGAGAAGCCCATAGGCTTCTATGGACTATCGCCAGCTAAAGCTGGCGAACCCCGCCGCGACGCTGACCTGCCAGCTGGGGGATGGTACATCAGGAAAATGCGGTAAACGGGGTTTACCGCATTTTCCGCTTAGTACATCCCGCCCAGTATATGGAACCTCTTGTAATACACAATACACAAAGAATTCCTGAAAATGATCACTGTCTTTTCATTAACAAGTGGATCTTACAAATTTTGGGTCTCATTTACATATGGATGTAAGTCATGTTTATGACACGCCTCTCAGATGTAGCAGCACACGTTCGTGCTGATAGGTGTTGTTTTCACAATCTCCCTGAAATGCTTTTTCAAAAGTAGGCAAGTATGGGGAAAGGGTTCACGTCTTTTCACTACAGGTATAATCAAATATTAAAAATGTCTTAAGCTGGGTACACATTAGGCGACTGATTGACCATCCGTCCGGTCTGCTGACCTATCAGACGATCAGAAATTACATACACACTTACAAGTCGCTGGCCCGATGTGTTTTGCTTGAAGTAACAACTGTCCATTTACATATACCCGCCCAGTTGTGCGGTCAGTTACCGGCGGCCTCGGCAGACCTCCCGTACACTCAGCACGATGCGCACATGTATTTCTGCAGACAAACTGGACATTGGCTGTGATGTCTATACAGACATATCTGACTTACACACCCGCCGACGCACCCACGATCTGTCAGCCGTTGTGTACCCAGCATTAAGGATCAGTTTTTAATAAGCTCAGTTAGGAGCGGATTAGCTGGTGCAATTTATCATTCACAGTGACATTTATCACTCATTAATAAATAAGGGCATAAACTTGAATAAGTCTGATGTGGCGTGTCCTCACTATGGGATAAGTGATCTCTCTTTCTCTCTCCTTTACAAGCCTGAAGGTATCCGGAGAGAGCTGACTCTGAGCAATCTAGTGCTGGCGCAAAGTAAGTGTGAAAGAAAAAATAAAAAAAAAAATATATATATATATATCTTTCTCACCAGATAAATCTAATGTCTAATTCTCGGTCATTGGCATACACACACACACACACACACACACACACACACACACACACACACACACACACACACACACACACACACACACACACACACGCACACACACACACACACACACACACACACACACACACACACACTAAGGAAGTCAATAGGAAAGTCCTTACGTTGCTGATTCGTTCATGTAGTGTGTGACTGTGTCTTTCCTCCGTCTTCTTGTATTACAGGCAAAAACCTTCGGATACCAGTCAGCATAAGTCTACCAGAGAACGTGGTGCCAGACTCCCCGTCTGCTGCTGTTACTGCTAGTGGTGAGTGGCTGCAGTAAAACCATCATTTTGCATCATCCATTTTCAGAGCAAACTTACGTGTTATTGGGAGACAAAACCTTTTCTCAAAACTCACCATGGTCCCAATTTATCAAGCCTTGGAGAGTGAGAAATAGCATAGTGATAAAGTACCAACCAATCAGCTCCTAACTGCTATGCCACAGGCTGTGTTTAAAAAATACAGTTAGGAGCTGATTGGCTGGTACTTTATCACCGTGCTAATTATCACACTCCAAGGCTTGATAAATCTGGGCCATTCTCATTTTATTTGAGTTTGTGGATCTCTGTCTTTGGCAATGTTTCGATCTTTGGTATGGTATGGTTTTGGACTGGTGTGATCTGTCTCGAAGTCCTCACAGGATTTTAGAACTTTTATTCTATTCCAGACTTCTGTTTTTCACATTAAGGGGCTTATTTATCAACAAGTGATAAAACTCATTGGCTGGAGCACCATTTATCACTCACAATCTGCTCCCAACTGTCATTTTTCAAACCCATGACAGTTGGGAGCGGAACACATGACGGTTGAGAGCTGATTGGCTGGAGCACCACTTATCATACACAGGGCCGGTGCAAGGTTTCTCGGCACCCTAGGCAAAACTTCTGCCTTCTGCCCCTTCCCCCTACCCACCCTTCAGATGAAAGGCATGCTGCTCTCACCCCCTCCCCCCTACTCTGTTAAATGGCTGCTGTTCTATCTCCACAAAATCTGTGTGCATGCTGCTGCTCATCCCCCCCAGACTGTGTGCATGCCTGCTCCTCATCCCCCCCCCCCCCCCCCACACACACACACACACACACACACCGCTGCTCTCGCTCTCTTTCCTTATCAATGCAGAGAATGCACTGTGCGGCCACCTTACTTGCAGGCTGCAGTGCAGAGTTGGAATTGAGTAGTCTGTGAAAGAGCCTGGAATGAAGAGCAGTGCTGCATGTCACCCCCAGCCAGGACTCCAGGAGCTGTCAAAGTTACTGCCTGTGCCGGGTGGAGGTGGAGCTGGAGGCTGCAGTTTGGGAGTTTAGCAGCCACGGCTACTGTAAAATACGTATTCTGGGGGATTACAGTTGCTGTGAAAGGTAGGACTATGCTACCTTTTTTAGGCAGCTGCAGCAGGCCGCCCCCTCAGGTCCTGGCGCCCCTAGGCAGCTGCCTATAGCTGCCTTGTGGAAGCTCCGGCCCTGATCATACATAATGAGATTTAGCACTAGTTGATAGATGGGCCTCTAAAATCTCAATTTTCTGTCCCAAAAACCTTAATCTTTCATCTGCCAAACTTTACAAATACTCCAACCTCTAGCATCTCTCACACTTACCACCACTGGCGTTTCTATACTGGGTGCAATGTGTAGGGTGCAGGGGTCCAGGGGGGGCCCACACTGCCCACATGTTATATTACTTACCTTTCATAGTCCCACGTCGGGTGTTGCAGCCACGGCAAAAATCACAGCCAAAATGGCCGCCGCACAATAGTGAAATTAGTATCTGGAAGATGGCAGGACAGTTTCTGAAACTGTTTTTATACTGTATCACTCTTTTGGCTGTCGCACATTGGGTACCATAAGAACTCTGGGTAAACGTAGGTTACAGATCCAGGAATCTGACCACAATGTTTCACGATTCTCTTCCCCCGAAATCTCGGACTCCATTGACGTCTTGTGTTTTTTTTCTTTTTTTTTCTTACAGGCGATATGTTTGCTCTCTCATTACAAAACCTCCAGGATATGGTCCAAAAGCCTCATGGTTGTGCAGAACAGACTCTTGCCCTGGTGGCCCCCATTCCAGCTGTGCTCGATTACCTCAACACCACAAACCAGCTAACGGAGGAGATACTCGAGAAGGCAAAAGGTCACATGTCTGCGGGTGAGCTGAGTGCGAATGTCAAAGGCGCTAGTAGTCTACCCATAGAGAGATATTATCAAATAATAGGCTTTCCTCAAATGGTGGAGTCAGTTGGAGATTAAAGACTTCTAAACTGTCATGTCAGGGGTGTGGCCTGTGGACAGGTTTCATTAAAAAAAAAATCCTCTATACAAAGTTTTTGGATAAAATGCTAACTCCCAATAGGACTGGATGATATTTGACACTAATACCCCTTTTCCACTAGAAGTTGCGGGCCTGACTAGGAATTTGGAACACGGTTCCAAGTCAGGTCAGACCCGAGATGGACCCCTTTTCCACAACGGAGCAGACCTGGAATATCCCGGGTCGGCTCCGTTTACACTGCACCCAGGTGCAGTGTCTCCTGGCCGGCGCTTGGAGATGACGTCCTCTCCAAGCGCCAGAAAACTGTCAGATCGGGACCCTCGGGGCATGGCCTCAGTCCCGTTAGGCCATGCCCCCCAATTTGATGCTGCCCACCATCACGCTGGGGGCAAGCCCAGCACTCTGGAAGCTGCTGGGCTGCCCCCAGCCTCCGGCACACACTGTCCCGGCCAGCTCTGCTGTCTGCATAGCAGGACAGACAGCAGTGCTGACAGCATGCTCTTTCCCCCTCAACCTCTCGGGTCGGATGACACGGGTAACCCGTTTACACTAGACCCTTACCTGGGTCATTCCCGAGTCCAACCCAGGTAGCTACCCAGGTAGGATTCCCAGGTCACTTGGCCCAGATTTTTTTCTGAGGGAGGCGTTTCCACCACCAAAAAACCTGTGTCGATGCGCGGCCCTGTGCAAAAAACCAGGTTTTTTGAGCTAGTGGAAAAGGGGTATAAGTAAAATGCACTAATAGGACAAAATGATTCCGGACCTGAGCAACATCTAACCATAATTGAGACGTATGTGCCGGAAGGTGTGGTTAAGTGCAAAATATCTTTCAATATAACACCTTCAATGGTTTATGTAATGCTCACATTGCAGAGACCTCCTGTGACATTATGTGTAGCGCTATCTATAGGCAGCATGTTCTTGTACAGTTGGCCAGTTCAGATGTGTTCCCATGATATGGCCTTGCTAGAAAATAAGATTAATACTGTATTTTATTGTGATCTTCTCTTTTCTAGGGTATTATCGTCTGCTTTCCTTTTCCAATGGTCCCTCCTTTAATCTATTTAGGAATATGGGAAGAGAAGGGAATACATGGTAAGAGCAGAAGTGTGTAAAAGTTCAATTTGCAGGGGTCTAAGGAAGTTGATTGGGGGGGGGGGGGTGTTGGGGCATTGCTTGTCTGGGTAGGCTACAAGTTACACTCTAGGACGGAGTAACAAAGTTCTGATATAAAGAAAGGGACTATATCGATGTAGGTTCCAGGGTCATATATCTATTGAGCAATTCTGCCCTTAAAAAATGTGGAAACCAAGTATACCTGTCAAAAGGTAAATGGTAGATCTCCTGCTATCCTGTTGCCAGCCCCAGCCGCTGCAGTCCCCTTAGTGCGGATTTTGCCTGCATATGATAACGCCAACTTCATATGGTGCTTGCTCATTACTTACAATGCGGAGGGCGAGCCCATCTACCTATTCATTTACCCCCCGACAGCCACTTGCAGGCCCATCAGCCTATTGGTTGATCAGCTCTGCCTGCTGGAGGAGCTGCACATGCCTCTTTGTTGCTTTTCACCCAACACAGAAGTATAGTTGTCCAAAAGTGCAATCTGTTCAGGTTTCTGCTCAGGCGTTATGCAGGTGTAGACCACTGTGCAAGGACCATACACCTACCCGCCCTTAGGTGATTTTAATTAATGTATGTTACTTGCATTTCAAAGCAACAAATTAGAATAGGCAATATGAGAAAGAAATGTATCCAGGACTTACCTATCATTTGTCAGTATTGGGGATGTTAGGGACCCACCTGATACAGGTTCATCTTGCCGTGGTAGGTGGGCTTGCATTTTGTACGAACATCTACTACTCAAAGCCTTATTATAACTCCATGTTGGATTGTAGAGTTTATTATAATTATTCTGATTATTAGCATTTATAGTGTGCACCTGCATTTTTCTTCTGCATGGCAGCTTATAGAAGAGCCAAGATTGTTTTAGAGTGTGCTGTGACTGACCAAAGTTGGAGCACAGGGGTCCCAGGGAACATGTCTTTTGTTCTCCCCCCTTTATCTAGCTCTGATCTGTAGTGTTCTTCAGTGGCAGAAAATCTGCAGTGTACAATATAGAGAAATCTCTCCGTGAATATGAACTCGTTTTTTTTCCTCCATTTTATTTTATTTAATACCTTTTTTTTTTTTTTTTATTCTGATATTTCACTAGAAATGTTACATATTTACCTAGTCACTCTTTCATTATAACAATTTGTACTTTAGGTTTAGTGTTATGTTCAGTATAATATGCTTAGGGTTGGTTACTTCGCACACCCAAGGCTGTAATGTATGATAAGAGGTTTTGTTCCTTCTACAGGCTGACTGCTTTTGCGTTGAGGGTGCTTAATCTAATTAAAAAATATGTCTACGTTGATGAGACAAAACCACCGCAAATGCTCATTTGGTTGGGGAACACTCAACGTCTTGACAATGGCTGCTTTAAAGCCCGTGGGAATGTATTTGCGATGGAGGTGAGTGTCCCTAATAGAAAGTTCCCCAAGTATTACACTGAATAAACCCCATCTATGTTCTAGCACCTGATATAATTATTTAGGGAAAAAACATTAAAAAAATCAGTTATTTTATGTACTAAAAAATAGAGATGAGCGGGTTCGGTTTCTCTGAATCCGAACCCGCACGAACTTCATGTTTTTTTCACGGGTCCGAGCAGACTCGGATCCTCCCGCCTTGCTCGGTTAACCCGAGCGCGCCCGAACGTCATCATGACGCTGTCGGATTCTCGCGAGACTCGGATTCTATATAAGGAGCCGCGCGTCGCCGCCATTTTCACACGTGCATTGAGATTGATAGGGAGAGGACGTGGCTGGCGTCCTCTCCATTTAGATTAGGGTTGAGAGAGAGAGAGAGAGAGATTGACCTGAGGCTGTGATACTGTAGAAGAGAGTGCAGAGTTTAGTGACTGACGACCACAGTGACCACCAGACAGTGCAGTTGTTTGTATATATCCGTTCTCTGCCTGAAAAAAACGATACACACAGTGACTCAGTCACATACCATATCTGTGTGCACTGCTCAGCCCAGTGTGCTGCATCAATGTATATATATATCTGACTGTGCTCAGCTCACACAGCTTATAATTGTGGGGGAGACTGGGGAGCACTGCAGTGCCAGTTATAGGTTATAGCAGGAGCCAGGAGTACATAATATTATATTAAAATTAAACAGTGCACACTTTTGCTGCAGGAGTGCCACTGCCAGTGTGACTAGTGACCAGTGACCTGACCACCAGTATATATAATATTAGTAGTATACTATCTCTTTATCAACCAGTCTATATTAGCAGCAGACACAGTACAGTGCGGTAGTTCACGGCTGTGGCTACCTCTGTGTCGGCACTCGGCAGCCCGTCCATAATTGTATATACCACCTAACCGTGGTTTTTTTTTCTTTCTTTATAGTCATACTAGTTACGAGTATACTATCTCTTTATCAACCAGTCTATATTAGCAGCAGACACAGTACAGTGCGGTAGTTCACGGCTGTGGCTACCTCTGTGTCGGCACTCGGCAGCCCGTCCATAATTGTATATACCACCTAACCGTGGTTTTTTTTTCTTTCTTTATACATACATACTAGTTACGAGTATACTATCTCTTTATCAACCAGTCTATATTAGCAGCAGACACAGTACAGTGCGGTAGTTCACGGCTGTGGCTACCTCTGTGTCGGCACTCGGCAGCCCGTCCATAATTGTATATACCACCTAACCGTGGTTTTTTTTTCTTTCTTTATAGTCATACTAGTTACGAGTATACTATCTCTTTATCAACCAGTCTATATTAGCAGCAGACACAGTACAGTGCGGTAGTTCACGGCTGTGGCTACCTCTGTGTCGGCACTCGGCAGCCCGTCCATAATTGTATATACCACCTAACCGTGGTTTTTTTTTCTTTCTTTATACATACATACTAGTTACGAGTATACTATCTCTTTATCAACCAGTCTATATTAGCAGCAGACACAGTACAGTGCGGTAGTTCACGGCTGTGGCTACCTCTGTGTCGGCACTCGGCAGCCCGTCCATAATTGTATATACCACCTAACCGTGGTTTTTTTTTCTTTCTTTATACATACATACTAGTTACGAGTATACTATCTCTTTATCAACCAGTCTATATTAGCAGCAGACACAGTACAGTGCGGTAGTTCACGGCTGTGGCTACCTCTGTGTCGGCACTCGGCAGCCCGTCCATAATTGTATATACCACCTAACCGTGGTTTTTCTTTCTTTCTTTATACATACATACTAGTTACGAGTATACTATCTCTTTATCAACCAGTCTATATATTAGCAGCAGACACAGTACAGTGCGGTAGTTCACGGCTGTGGCTACCTCTGTGTCGGCACTCGGCAGCCCGTCCATAATTGTATATACCACCTAACCGTGGTTTTTCTTTCTTTCTTTATACATACATACTAGTTACGAGTATACTATCTCTTTATCAACCAGTCTATATATTAGCAGCAGACACAGTACAGTGCGGTAGTTCACGGCTGTGGCTACCTCTGTGTCGGCACTCGGCAGCCCGTCCATAATTGTATATACCACCTAACCGTGTTTTTTTTTTCTTTCTTTATACATACATACTAGTTACGAGTATACTATCTCTTTATCAACCAGTCTATATATTAGCAGCAGACACAGTACAGTGCGGTAGTTCACGGCTGTGGCTACCTCTGTGTCGGCACTCGGCAGCCCGTCCATAATTGTATATACCACCTAACCGTGGTTTTTTTTTCTTTCTTTATACATACATACTAGTTACGAGTATACTATCTCTTTATCAACCAGTCTATATTAGCAGCAGACACAGTACAGTGCGGTAGTTCACGGCTGTGGCTACCTCTGTGTCGGCACTCGGCAGCCCGTCCATAATTGTATATACCACCTAACCGTGGTTTTTCTTTCTTTCTTTATACATACATACTAGTTACGAGTATACTATCTCTTTATCAACCAGTCTTTATATTAGCAGCAGACACAGTACAGTGCGGTAGTTCACGGCTGTGGCTACCTCTGTGTCGGCACTCGGCAGCCCGTCCATAATTGTATATACCACCTAACCGTGGTTTTTTTTTCTTTCTTTATACATACATACTAGTTACGAGTATACTATCTCTTTATCAACCAGTCTATATTAGCAGCAGACACAGTACAGTGCGGTAGTTCACGGCTGTGGCTACCTCTGTGTCGGCACTCGGCAGCCCGTCCATAATTGTATATACCACCTAACCGTGGTTTTTCTTTCTTTCTTTATACATACATACTAGTTACGAGTATACTATCTCTTTATCAACCAGTCTATATATTAGCAGCAGACACAGTACAGTGCGGTAGTTCACGGCTGTGGCTACCTCTGTGTCGGCACTCGGCAGCCCGTCCATAATTGTATATACCACCTAACCGTGGTTTTTTTTTCTTTCTTTATACATACATACTAGTTACGAGTATACTATCTCTTTATCAACCAGTCTATATATTAGCAGCAGACACAGTACAGTGCGGTAGTTCACGGCTGTGGCTACCTCTGTGTCGGCACTCGGCAGCCCGTCCATAATTGTATATACCACCTAACCGTGGTTTTTTTTCTTTCTTTATACATACATACTAGTTACGAGTATACTATCTCTTTATCAACCAGTCTATATTAGCAGCAGACACAGTACAGTGCGGTAGTTCACGGCTGTGGCTACCTCTGTGTCGGCACTCGGCAGCCCGTCCATAATTGTATATACCACCTAACCGTGGTTTTTTTTTCTTTCTTTATACATACATACTAGTTACGAGTATACTATCTCTTTATCAACCAGTCTATATATTAGCAGCAGACACAGTACAGTGCGGTAGTTCACGGCTGTGGCTACCTCTGTGTCTGCACTCGGCAGGCAGTCCATAATTGTATACTAGTATCCATCTCCATTGTTTACCTGAGGTGCCTTTTAGTTGTGCCTATTAAAATATGGAGAACAAAAATGTTGAGGTTCCAAAATTAGGGAAAGATCAAGATCCACTTCCACCTCGTGCTGAAGCTGCTGCCACTAGTCATGGCCGAGACGATGAAATGCCAGCAACGTCGTCTGCCAAGGCCGATGCCCAATGTCATAGTACAGAGCATGTCAAATCCAAAACACCAAATATCAGAAAAAAAAGGACTCCAAAACCTAAAATAAAATTGTCGGAGGAGAAGCGTAAACTTGCCAATATGCCATTTACGACACGGAGTGGCAAGGAACGGCTGAGGCCCTGGCCTATGTTCATGGCTAGTGGTTCAGCTTCACATGAGGATGGAAGCACTCAGCCTCTCGCTAGAAAAATGAAAAGACTCAAGCTGGCAAAAGCAGCACAGCAAAGAACTGTGCATTCTTCGAAATCCCAAATCCACAAGGAGAGTCCAATTGTGTCGGTTGCGATGCCTGACCTTCCCAACACTGGACGTGAAGAGCATGCGCCTTCCACCATTTGCACGCCCCCTGCAAGTGCTGGAAGGAGCACCCGCAGTCCAGTTCCTGATAGTCAGATTGAAGATGTCAGTGTTGAAGTACACCAGGATGAGGAGGATATGGGTGTTGCTGGCGCTGGGGAGGAAATTGACCAGGAGGATTCTGATGGTGAGGTGGTTTGTTTAAGTCAGGCACCCGGGGAGACACCTGTTGTCCGTGGGAGGAATATGGCCGTTGACATGCCAGGTGAAAATACCAAAAAAATCAGCTCTTCGGTGTGGAGGTATTTCACCAGAAATGCGGACAACAGGTGTCAAGCCGTGTGTTCCCTTTGTCAAGCTGTAATAAGTAGGGGTAAGGACGTTAACCACCTCGGAACATCCTCCCTTATACGTCACCTGCAGCGCATTCATAATAAGTCAGTGACAAGTTCAAAAACTTTGGGTGACAGCGGAAGCAGTCCACTGACCAGTAAATCCCTTCCTCTTGTAACCAAGCTCACGCAAACCACCCCACCAACTCCCTCAGTGTCAATTTCCTCCTTCCCCAGGAATGCCAATAGTCCTGCAGGCCATGTCACTGGCAATTCTGACGATTCCTCTCCTGCCTGGGATTCCTCCGATGCATCCTTGCGTGTAACGCCTACTGCTGCTGGCGCTGCTGTTGTTGCTGCTGGGAGTCGATGGTCATCCCAGAGGGGAAGTCGTAAGCCCACTTGTACTACTTCCAGTAAGCAATTGACTGTTCAACAGTCCTTTGCGAGGAAGATGAAATATCACAGCAGTCATCCTGCTGCAAAGCGGATAACTGAGGCCTTGACAACTATGTTGGTGTTAGACGTGCGTCCGGTATCCGCCGTTAGTTCACAGGGAACTAGACAATTTATTGAGGCAGTGTGCCCCCGTTACCAAATACCATCTAGGTTCCACTTCTCTAGGCAGGCGATACCGAGAATGTACACGGACGTCAGAAAAAGACCCACCAGTGTCCTAAAAAATGCAGTTGTACCCAATGTCCACTTAACCACGGACATGTGGACAAGTGGAGCAGGGCAGGGTCAGGACTATATGACTGTGACAGCCCACTGGGTAGATGTATGGACTCCCGCCGCAAGAACAGCAGCGGCGGCACCAGTAGCAGCATCTCGCAAACGCCAACTCTTTCCTAGGCAGGCTACGCTTTGTATCACCGCTTTCCAGAATACGCACACAGCTGAAAACCTCTTACGGCAACTGAGGAAGATCATCGCGGAATGGCTTACCCCAATTGGACTCTCCTGTGGATTTGTGGCATCGGACAACGCCAGCAATATTGTGTGTGCATTAAATATGGGCAAATTCCAGCACGTCCCATGTTTTGCACATACCTTGAATTTGGTGGTGCAGAATTTTTAAAAAAACGACAGGGGCGTGCAAGAGATGCTGTCGGTGGCCAGAAGAATTGCGGGACACTTTCGGCGTACAGGCACCACGTACAGAAGACTGGAGCACCACCAAAAACTACTGAACCTGCCCTGCCATCATCTGAAGCAAGAAGTGGTAACGAGGTGGAATTCAACCCTCTATATGCTTCAGTGGTTGGAGGAGCAGCAAAAGGCCATTCAAGCCTATACAATTGAGCACGATATAGGAGGTGGAATGCACCTGTCTCAAGTGCAGTGGAGAATGATTTCAACGTTGTGCAAGGTTCTGATGCCCTTTGAACTTGCCACACGTGAAGTCAGTTCAGACACTGCCAGCCTGAGTCAGGTCATTCCCCTCATCAGGCTTTTGCAGAAGAAGCTGGAGGCATTGAAGAAGGAGCTAAAAGGGAGCGATTCCGCTAGGCATGTGGGACTTGTGGATGCAGCCCTTAATTCGCTTAACAAGGATTCACGGGTGGTCAATCTGTTGAAATCAGAGCACTACATTTTGGCCACCGTGCTCGATCCTAGATTTAAAGCCTACCTTGGATCTCTCTTTCCGGCAGACACAAGTCTGCTGGGGTTGAAAGACCTGCTGGTGACAAAATTGTCAAGTCAAGCGGAACGCGACCTGTCAACATCTCCTCCTTCACATTCTCCCGCAACTGGGGGTGCGAGGAAAAGGCTCAGAATTCCGAGCCCACCCGCTGGCGGTGATGCAGGGCAGTCTGGAGCGACTGCTGATGCTGACATCTGGTCCGGAGTGACCGCATCCAAGTAGGCACGTCACACAGTCCGTACTTATACTGGCAGGAAAAAGAGGCAATTTGGAGGCCCTTGCACAAACTGGCTTTATTCTACCTAAGTTGCCCTCCCACAAGTGTGTACTCCGAAAGAGTGTTTAGTGCCGCCGCTCACCTTGTCAGCAATCGGCGTACGAGGTTACATCCAGAAAATGTGGAGAAGATGATGTTCATTAAAATGAATTATAATCAATTCCTCCGCGGAGACATTGACCAGCAGCAATTGCCTCCACAAAGTACACAGGGAGCTGAGATGGTGGATTCCAGTGGGGACGAATTGATAATCTGTGAGGAGGGGGATGTACACGGTGATATATCGGAGGGTGAAGATGAGGTGGACATCTTGCCTCTGTAGAGCCAGTTTGTGCAAGGAGAGATTAATTGCTTCTTTTTTGGGGGGGGTCCAAACCAACCCGTCATATCAGTCACAGTCGTGTGGCAGACCCTGTCACTGAAATGATGGGTTGGTTAAAGTGTGCATGTCCTGTTTTGTTTATACAACATAAGGGTGGGTGGGAGGGCCCAAGGACAATTCCATCTTGCACCTCTTTTTTCTTTTCTTTTTCTTTGCATCATGTGCTGATTGGGGAGGGTTTTTTGGAAGGGACATCCTGCGTGACACTGCAGTGCCACTCCTAAATGGGCCCGGTGTTTGTGTCGGCCACTAGGGTCGCTAATCTTACTCACACAGTCAGCTACCTCATTGCGCCTCTTTTTTTCTTTGCGTCATGTGCTGTTTGGGGAGGGTTTTTTGGAAGGGACATCCTGCGTGACACTGCAGTGCCACTCCTAGATGGGCCCGGTGTTTGTGTCGGCCACTAGGGTCGCTAATCTTACTCACACAGCTACCTCATTGCGCCTCTTTTTTTCTTTGCGTCATGTGCTGTTTGGGGAGGGTTTTTTGGAAGGGACATCCTGCGTGACACTGCAGTGCCACTCCTAGATGGGCCCGGTGTTTGTGTCGGCCACTAGGGTCGCTAATCTTACTCACACAGCTACCTCATTGCGCCTCTTTTTTTCTTTGCGTCATGTGCTGTTTGGGGAGGGTTTTTTGGAAGGGACATCCTGCGTGACACTGCAGTGCCACTCCTAGATGGGCCCGGTGTTTGTGTCGGCCACTAGGGTCGCTTATCTTACTCACACAGCGACCTCGGTGCAAATTTTAGGACTAAAAATAATATTGTGAGGTGTGAGGTATTCAGAATAGACTGAAAATGAGTGTAAATTATGGTTTTCGAGGTTAATAATACTTTGGGATCAAAATGACCCCCAAATTCTATGATTTAAGCTGTTTTTTAGTGTTTTTTGAAAAAAACACCCGAATCCAAAACACACCCGAATCCGACAAAAAAAATTCGGTGAGGTTTTGCCAAAACGCGTTCGAACCCAAAACACGGCCGCGGAACCGAACCCAAAACCAAAACACAAAACCCGAAAAATTTCAGGCGCTCATCTCTACTAAAAAAGCCTAGTACATAAAATAAAAGCTCAACAAGCAAAAGAAGCATAAATGCAATAATAAAAAAAAGGAAATAAACCTAACGTGGGTTATGTAATAAGTTCCAATTTCAGCCTTATAATGGATTACCGCTTCAAATTTAGCAGCAGTGTATCTGAAATCCTATTGTTCCATGAAATCCGAACCCTTTAAGTAACCGCCAATATGTAGGTGTCCTTTTAATAAACCTCCCACTTTGTCTGATGGGCCCTGTATGGATCCAATTATATTTTATGATTACCAATCTGGCTGCTTTAGACCAAATGGAAAATCCTAGCGTGAGCGCCAATTTCCCACCAGCCTTTTTTTTAAGCTGAACTTGACCTAGTCCCAAACATTTCCTTGTAGCATACGTATGCAGCAGACTGCAGTATGTGCATCATGGGGACTGTATTTGGGGAATGGGTGCACAATCATGTGACTAGACTTGTCTTGTGGTTAAAATAAAAGCTAAAATGTATATTCTATTTTTAAACAGGAATCGGACAATGATCTTTATACAACAGCTTACATGGCGATCACCCTCCTGGAAACTGAGTACAGCATAGGAGTAAGTAACTTATTCCATTATAAGAAATCAGAACATATATAAAAGGTTCACAAAGCTCATTGTGTACTTCTCATCTCAGTTCCTTTACACTCCTCCTTTCATCATTCTGCAATAGAACAATTATTGCCCTCCCCTACCCCTCATTTAAAAGATGACCTAAAATTTCACCAGAGCCTGAAGAAGGAAGGGTATATAGATGTATGTCCTGGTGTCTCCTTCCGCCCCCCCCCCCCCCCTTCCCCCTCCCCCTTCTTCCCCCTCTAGATTGACATTGATCAAAGTGTGGATGTTACCTTTGCCAAGATAAGTACAGGGTGAATCAAAACTCGCAGTTCACCCTTTTTGTTTCAAAAACTGACTTAGATTCAAGATGGCCGATTTCAAGATGGGGCCCATGTTCGGTGCATGCACTAAAAGATAGCCCACCTCACCCATACCTTACTGGAGTATTCCGTTTTCCCATTTCCGGCACAGATTTTGGGGGGGAAAAAGGGTGTACTGCGACTTTTGAATCACCTTGTATATATAAAGCATAATTCTCTTACTAGAAACTGTACAAAAGGCAAACTCAAAATAAATATCCATTTGTCTAAACCATTTACACATTACGCAACAGGGACAAATGCAGGATTTCTAGAGGTGGGTTTTCCAAATACAATCCACAATCTGCCACTCTGCGGAATGTTGGAGCGGGAGTCTGGGTGGAGTGGTAGAAGAACCTAGTAATGACCCTGGACTTTAATGTATACATTGTCCTTTTTATACACTGGATACTGTATGGAATACAGTATTAATATTTAACACTATAGATGCTCTATAATATAGGTTGTATCAAACCTTTAATATAAGTTAAAAAAATCGGTCAAAGGTTAAACATCCCGTAATAAATAGATACACAAATATAATAGAACTAGTAGGAGACAGAAATGTACATTTTAAGCACACATTCTCCCACCTCATGTGAAGGCTCCTGTCTCTTCTTACTGGTAGCTACTCTCTGGTCCAGTACTGCAAACCTGGTAGAAGAAGCTGCTACCACTGGGCATGTGCAGCAGTTCTGCTCTGTCCCTCAAACTGCATGCTGTGGCAGCAGATCTAGTAATTGTATTATATACTATTGCTATACTTGTCATAATTTGAGCTGGTGGCAAAGAGTAGGTGAGTTTCTGGGCAGCCGAACCCCCCTTCCCCTCCCCCTGCATTTGCCTATGCACAACCTAAAGTATTATAGCAGAGCTAAAACTATTGCAATCACAGAGTATTCTGAGACGTAGTACTTTGGGTCATATACTTATGTGATGGCTTTTTTATTTTTTTTCAGGATTTTTTTTTTTTTTAATCAGTAAGCGAAATGTTTGAACTGCAGTTTCTACAACCAATGTTTAATATCTGGTCTTGTGATGGTATCGCACTATGTGTGTGAAAGGACCATCACCACATATTTCTGTAATTTCCATAATAGTCCCTGCTAGTCGGCATGCTGGCTGTTGGGATTCTCAGTTGGTGGGATGTAGGGGGAGGTGTTGTGACCGGCGGTCTCCTGACCACCGGTCACATAACTACATCCCATCTTAACATACAGTATGGACACTTTGGCAGCTGCCCAGGGCGTCATGGTTCTAAGGGCCTTTTAGCAGATGCTCCCGGGGGTTTGTGCCTCTGGAGCTCCTTGGGAGGAAGGTAGAGAATGCTGCCTGGCTGTTCTGATTGCGAAGTATACATTTTCTACCACCTTCCTAGCTTACAGCCAGACATTGAATGGCTGTCAGCATGCTGATTGGTAGATGGCTGAAGCGATCCACCAATCGGAGTGCTGACAGCCATTCAATGTATAGAAACATGTTGAGAGATGGTGCGAGACCGCAGGAGGGGTAAGTTGCAACTTTTATTTTTTTACATTTTATTTCCGTGAATGGGCGGGTAGAGGCCCCAGGACATTGCTTTGCCCACGCCATACAATGCTGTTAAGACCGCACTGACTAAATGGAAGAGGGGACACTGCAGTCCATTGGCAGCAACACTCCTATCTATAGCCGGGGTAACTTGACATGACCATTATATAGCCATAAAGTTTCACGCCACAATTTAGTATAGTGCTTTAATGAGGTATTGTAGAAACACCATGATTTGTGTGGCCTCCAGGACATAATGGAACGTTTTGTAAGCAGAACATGGCAGTTGGTTTCCATGTTGAGTCGAGGAGGACTTCTTCAAAAATGACAAACTGCAGTGTTTCCCAAACTCTCTTCTCAAGGTTACGCTGGCCACTTGGGTTTTGAGGCTATCCATGATTAAACACAGGCTTAATTAGTACATCATTAGTACATCATTCACTTTTTGTTTTAACAACTCCCCTTTAAAATCTAGATGGCCCAGAGGACAAAGTTTGGGAATTATTGAGCTACAACTACTATAATACACACCTGGGTTTGGTACATTTAATTGCACTTGACTTCCAGAAAACACTGTTGGACGGCTGCATGGAGTGTCTGAAAAACGCATCCCGGTCTGAGCAGAAGATCCATATAGAGGTCTTGATGCTCTACGCATTCACATTGGCCAAAGAATGGGAATACAGTGACCCTCTGCTTGAGAAACTGATGAAAAAGGCAATCGTTGAGGGTATGACTTAATTTATTTGGCATGTTATTATATTAAATCTGTATCCCAGCACATTATGCACTGTGACGTGTAAATTACAGCGGCCATGATTGTCACTGTTGTGTTAAACACTTTTTACAAAAAAATTTGTTTTTATATATTTGGAATTCTTTTGCAACGAGAAGTTGCTGTTTGTCATACTATCTGCCACTTTAGTGACCCCTGGTGACCGGTTGAATACCTGCAACTGTTTTATCAATAGAACTATACGTAATTATGGCCCAGATTTATCTAAGCTTGGAGAGCGAGAAAGTACAAACCAATCGGCTCATAGCTGTCATTTTTCAAACACCACCTGTATTGTTGGGAGCTGACTGGTTTGTACTTTATCACTCTTCACACTTTGATCAATCTGTGCCTGTGTTTGAAGAGGTGCAGAATCCCAGTTGAATATTTCCAATCTCCTTCTTCTGCTTAATAAGACTATATATACAGCGCTAATAACTGGATGAGGGTTACAAAATTTATTAATAACCAATTAAGAAATGTTGCAACATATTATACATTAAAAATTATTATTATTATTATTATTATTATTATTATTATAGGGCAAGCACAACAGAATAAGCAAGGTATTACCACAATCGGAAGCAGGGATTTGCATATGCATATTGTACACGGAGATGTGCCACATTCCTGGGGTTGTATTCAACGTTCTCAGATGAATGTCCACAAAACCTTGAAAAAGACCTTTGTATGCTTGATTCCGGACAAGGATTAGTCCTATTGAAAGCTCTGGGTATAAAGCTGTTGGCTACAGCGAAACGCGTTGGTACAGAGGAGCTGGGCACTGCTGAATAATAATCCATACCTGGAGGTACATCTAGAAGTCCGCAACCATCTAAACGGGGAAACCTGCTATCATCCACATAACAACAGAAGACCAGAGCTTTCAATAGGACTAATCCTTGTCCGGAATCGAGCATACAAAGGTCTTTTTCAAGGTTTCAGGACATTCATCTGATAACGTTGAATACAACCCAAGGACTGTGGCATATCTCCATGGACAATATGCATATGCAAATCCCCAGCTTCCGATTGTGGTAATACCTAGCTTATTACGCTGTGCTTGCCCTATAATAATAATAATAATAATCATCATTTTTAACAGAGATGTGCGGCAGGCACTTTTCGTGTTTTGTGTTTTGGTTTTGGTTCTAATTCCACTTTCGTGTTTTGGTTTTGTCTTGGTTTTGCCAAAACCACCCTTTCGTGTTTTGGTTTTGGTTTTGGATCTGGATGATTTTTGAAAAAAAACATAAAAACAGCTAAAATCACAAAATGTGGGGGTAATTTTGCTCCTATGGTATTATTAACCTCAATAACAATCATTTCCACTCATTTCCAGTCTATTCTGAACACCTCACACCTCACAATATTGTTTTTAGGCCTAAAAGTTGCACCGAGGTGTCTGTATGACTAAGCTAAGCGACACAAGTGTGCGGCACAAACACCTGGCCCATCTAGGAGTGGCAATACAGTTGCAGACAAGATGGCACTATTCGAAAACTAGTCCCCAAACAGCACATGATGCAAAGAAGAAAAAGAATTGTAATGAGGTAGCTGTATGACTAAGCCAAGCAACACAAACAATTGGCCCATCTAGGTGTGGCACTGCAGTGGCAGACAGGAGGGCAGATATCAAAAAAAGGCCCCTAACAGCACATCATGCAAAGAAGAAAAAAAGGTAGGCCTAAGCTAAGCGACACAACCACCTGGCCCATCTAGTAGTGTCACGCAGTGGCTGAATGTCGAGAGTGGGCCGCAATTGTTCGGTCCACTGACAGCATCTCCAGCACGCTCCAGTCACTTTAAAAAAAATCTGCATATGGTGGACTTATACAGCAGTACCCCAGGACTAATACAGCAGTGACATGGCCTGCAGGACTATTGGCATTCCTGGGGAAGGAGGAAATTGACACTGAGGGAGTTGGTGGGGTGGTTTGCGTGAGCTTGGTTACAAGAGGAAGGGATTTACTGGTCAGTGGACTGCTTCCGCTGTCGCTCAAAGTTTTTGAACTTGTCACTGACTTATGATGAATGCGCTGCAGTGACGTATAAGGGAGGATGTTCCGAGGTGGTTAACGTCCTTACCCCTACTTATTACAGCTTGACAAAGGCAACACACGGCTTGACACCTGTCGTCCGCATTTCTGTTGAAATACTTCCACACCGAAGAGCTGATTTTTTTTGGTATTTTCACCAGGCATGTCAATGGCCATATTCCTCCCACGGACAACAGGTGTCTCCCCGGGTGCCTGACTTAAACAAACCACCTCACCATCAGAATCCTCCTTGTCAATTTCCTCCCCAGCACCAGCAACACCCATATCCTCCTCATCCTGGTGTACTTCAACACTGACATCTTCAATCTGACTATCAGGAACTGGACTGCGGGTGCTCCTTCCAGCACTTGCAGGGGGCGTGCAAATGGTGGAAGGCGCATGCTCTTCACGTCCAGTGTTGGGAAGGTCAGGCATCGCAAACGACACAATTGGACTCTCCTTGTGGATTTGTGATTTCGAAGAACGCACAGTTCTTTGCTGTGCTTTTGCCAGCTTGAGTCTTTTCATTTTTCTAGCGAGAGGCTGAGTGCTTCCATCCTCATGTGAAGCTGAACCACTAGCCATGAACATAGGCCAGGGCCTCAGCCGTTCCTTGCCACTCCATGTGGTAAATGGCATATTGGCAAGTTTACACTTCTCCTCCGACGATTTTATTTTAGATTTTTGAGTCCTTTTTTTACTGATATTTTGTGTTTTGGATTTTACATGCTCTGTACTATGACATTGGGCATCGGCCTTGGCAGACGACGTTGATGGAATTTCATCGTCTCGGCCATGACTAGTGGCAGCAGCTTCAGCACGAGGTGGAAGTGGATCTTGATCTTTCCCTATTTTTGGAACCTCAACATTTTTGTTCTCCATATTTTAATAGGCACAACTAAAAGGCACCTCAGGTAAACAATGGAGATGGATGGATACTAGTATACTTATGGATGACGAGTGACTGACGACACAGAGGTAGCTACAGCCGTGGACTACCGTACTGCGTCTGCTAGTATAGAGATGATAATTAATGATATAAAAAAATAATATACTGTAGGTATATATAATATAATGACGGACCTGGTGGACACTGTCAGCAGACTCCTAAACTACTAGTATAAAGAAGATAGAAAAAAAACCCCCACCACAGGTAGGTAGGTATACAATTATGGACGAGCACTGACGACACAGATATAGCCACAGCCGTGGCCTACCGTACTGTGTCTGCTAGTATAGATAATATACTATTACTACTGTAGGTATATAATATAATGACGGACCTGGTGGACACTGTCAGCAGACTCCTAAACTACTAGTATGAAGAAGATAGAAAAAAAACCCCCACCACAGGTAGGTAGGTATACAATTATGGACGAGCACTGACGACACAGAGATAGCCACAGCCGTGGCCTACCGTACTGCGTCTGCTAGTATAGATAATATACTATTACTACTGTAGGTATATAATATAATGACGGACCTGGTGGACACTGTCAGCAGGCTCCTAAACTACTAGTATGAAGAAGATAGAAAAAAAACCCCCACCATAGGTAGGTAGGTATACAATTATGGACGAGCACTGACGACACAGAGATAGCCACAGCCGTGGACTACCGTACTGCGTCTGCTAGTATAGATAATATACTATTACTACTGTAGGTATATAATATAATGACGGACCTGGTGGACACTGTCAGCAGACTCCTAAACTAATAGTATGAAGAAGATAGAAAAAAAAAACCCACCACAGGTAGGTAGGTATACAATTATGGACGAGCACTGACGACACAGAGATAGCCACAGCCGTGGCCTACCATACTGCGTCTGCTAGTATAGATAATATACTATTACTACTGTAGGTATATAATATAATGACGGACCTGGTGGACACTGTCAGCAGACTCCTAAACTACTAGTATGAAGAAGATAGAAAAAAAAAACCCACCACAGGTAGGTAGGTATACAATTATGGATGAGCACTGACGACACAGAGATAGCCACAGCCGTGGACTACCGTACTGCGTCTGCTAGTATAGATAATATACTAAATATATTACTACTGTAGGTATATAATATAATGACGGACCTGTTGGACACTGTCAGCAGACTCCTAAACTACTAGTATGTTGAAGATAGAAAAAAAAAACCCCACCACAGGTAGGTAGGTATACAATTATGGACGAGCACTGACGACACAGAGATAGCCACAGCCGTGGCCTACCGTACTGCGTCTGCTAGTATAGATAATATACTATTACTACTGTAGGTATATAATATAATGACGGACCTGGTGGACACTGTCAGCAGACTCCTAAACTACTAGTATGAAGAAGATAGAAAAAAAAAACCCACCACAGGTAGGTAGGTATTCAATTATGGACGAGCACTGACGACACAGAGATAGCCACAGCCGTGGACTACCGTACTGCGTCTGCTAGTATAGATAATATACTATTACTACTGTAGGTATATAATATAATGACGGACCTGGTGGACACTGTCAGCAGACTCCTAAACTAATAGTATGAAGAAGATAGAAAAAAAAAACCCACCACAGGTAGGTAGGTATACAATTATGGACGAGCACTGACGACACAGAGATAGCCACAGCCGTGGCCTACCGTACTGCGTCTGCTAGTATAGATAATATACTATTACTACTGTAGGTATATAATATAATGACGGACCTGGTGGACACTGTCAGCAGACTCCTAAACTACTAGTATGAAGAAGATAGAAAAAAAAACCCCACCACAGGTAGGTAGGTATACAATTATGGATGAGCACTGACGACACAGAGATAGCCACAGCCGTGGACTACCGTACTGCGTCTGCTAGTATAGATAATATACTAAATATATTACTACTGTAGGTATATAATATAATGACGGACCTGGTTGACACTGTCAGCAGACTCCTAAACTACTAGTATGAAGAAGATAGAAAAAAAAACCCACCACAGGTAGGTAGGTATACAATTATGGACGAGCACTGACGACACAGAGATAGCCACAGCCGTGGACTACCGTACTGCGTCTGCTAGTATAGATAATATACTAAATATATTACTACTGTAGGTATATAATATAATGACGGACCTGGTGGACACTGTCAGCAGACTCCTAAACTACTAGTATGAAGAAGATAGAAAAAAAAACCCCACCACAGGTAGGTAGGTATACAATTATGGACGAGCACTGACGACACAGAGATAGCCACAGCCGTGGACTACCGTACTGCGTCTGCTAATATAGAGATGATAGAGATGGAAAAAAAAAATATAACACTACTGTAGGTAAATATTTATATAATATAATGAATGACGGACCTGCTGGACACTGTCAGGAGAATGCGTTTATAGAATAAAAAAAAAAAAAACACCACAGGAGTGTTTAACTTTTTCAGGCAGACAATATACTGGTGGTCACTGGCAGCAAAAGTGTGCACTTTACTCCTGCTATAACTGCTCCCCAGTCTCCCCCACAATTAAGCTGTGTGAGCAGTGAGCACTCAGCACAGTCAGATATACATAGATGATATATCATGCAGCACACTGAGGCTGAGCACAGATATGGTATGTGACTGTGTATCGTTTTTTTTCAGGCAGAGAACGGATTATAAATAAAACTGGTGGTCACTATCAGCAAAACTCTGCACTGTACTGAGTACTCCTAATGCTCCCCAAAATTAGTAGTAAATCAATCAACTCAAGTGTCTCTCTAATCTAATCTAATCTAAACAGAGAGGACGCCAGCCACGTCCTCTCCCTATCAATCTCAATGCACGTGTGAAAATGGCGGTGACGCGCGGCTCCTTATATAGAATCCGAGTCTCGCGAGAATCCGACAGCGGGATGATGACGTTCGGGCGCGCTCGGGTTAACCGAGCAAGGCGGGAGGATCCGAGTCTGCTCGGACCCGTGCAAAAAAGGCTGAAGTTCGGGCGGGTTCGGATTCCGAGGAACCGAACCCGCTCATCTCTAATTTTTAATGTATAATATGTTGCAACATTTTTTAATTGGTTATTAATAAATTTTGTAAACCTTATCCAGTTATTAGCGCTGTATGTGTGTGTGTGTGTGTGTGTGTGTGTGTGTGTGTGTGTGTGTGTGTGTATGTATGTATATATATATATATAATTTCATTAGTCCCTTTAGATAGATTATCTATCTATCTATCTATCTATCTATCTATCTATCTATCTATCGGGACTAACTAGCCCTTTTTATCAGCAGCTCAAGGGTAAAACATCTTGTTTCATTTGCGCCATTCCTATTACTTCGGTAGTTTCCTTCTGCTCCTCCTTCTGCTGATTTCCAAAAGAACGAGAGGTCAACCTACAGTGATAGTAATCCTCACACTCTACTCTGTAATACTGGCATTTGCCGTTGGTAACCCGATACTACAATGATGCTTCTCCGCAGGTGGCACTATACACTGGGAGCGAGAACAGATGCCCGAGAGACCGCGGGTTCCATTCTTCTTGCCTCCATATGCCTCCACGGAAGTGGATATTACATCTTATGCGTTACTGAGCATGGCAGCACGGCCCACTATTTCCCAAGAAGAACTCACAAAAATGGCCCAGATTGGAACGTGGCTGTCCCGCAATCTGAATTCACATGGGGGCTTTGGTTCCTCACAGGTAATTGTGAAAGGCTGCTGTGGTGCAGCATTTACTGTAACAAGAGCAAACCTATTTAGTCTTCTCTCCAAACAGACTCTTATCACCCTGAAAGCTCATCCACCTCCGTCCTTTTCTTCCAGTCCACTGTTGTAGGTATCCAGAGCCTTACTGCACTTGGACAACTGCTGTACACGCCGAATGCCCAGCAGACGGTGGCAATCAAAAGGGGCAATGGGGATGTTGGCAGTTTTAATCTAAATAAAAACAACAGGCTATTGGTCCAGAGACAGCCCCTTCCTGATGCTAAAGGAGACTACAGCTTGGAAGTTGGCGGAACGGGATGGTGCCTTGTACAGGTAACATTATTAAATCCGCCACACTGATAGTAACTTTATCTGTGTATTCTGCTCACTGACATTTATGTTAAGTTGCGGAATCTAGCAGACATTTTATACTGTACGAAGCTCAATACTATTTCCGCTTAAAACCCAGACCAAGACTTTATTGCATCCATGGAGGGGGGAGGGGGGGGGGGGGGTTGCATCATAAAATTTTCTGTTACGTGACATCCTGGCCATAAGCAAGAATGGGGATTAAAGGGATAGTGACGTGTCTTGCAGAATAGAGTTTTTGGCGCGTCTTCTGGCTACAAAATCATTACATAACTTTATCATTTTAGGTTGAATTATAAACCCTTTATGATCCCTTGTACATTTAAATGGACATTATAAAATGTAGTTAATAGCAACGTCCCATTTAATTAAATGTATGGAACCATTGTGATCATTTTCCGGCTGATGCTAGAGAATCAAAAATATTGAATTGGAACACTATGCAAAGTTTTGGTGTACGAGCCGCAACGCTTTCTGGCCTAAAGACGAATATGACCAAACTGCATTTGGTTTTTTTGGAGGGGGGGGGTTTACATAGGGCCTCATTCGCTTACTGTACCAACGTCTTTACTGGAATACCCCGCACACATGCAATGGGTCGTGAAGGGTTAATTTCAAATTATTGAAGTGCTTGCCATGAAAGGGTTGCAAGCACACACATGAGATGATGATAATAATAATTATTAATTATTATTATTATCCTTTATTTATATGATGCAACAAGCGGAGACGTAACCAGAACTTTGTGGGCCACATAGCAATATATTGAAGGGGCACATATCCCAATGATTCTTGAGACCCCTCTCTGCAGCAGTTATTAATTATATGCCCCAAAATAGTGCCCTAGTTAATGTTATGCACTATAGTAGTGCCCTAGTTGATTTTCTGAACCATAGCTGTGCCCTAGTTGTTGATTTTATGAACCATTGTACTGTAGTTCCCTAATTTACATGATGTCCCATTGTAGCACTGCCAGTACACATTATGCCACACAATACCCCCAATTCACATTGACAGTGTCCCCAGTTCATATTATGCCAGATTAGTGCCCCCAGTTCGTATTGTGCCACATTAAAGTGCCCCGGTTCTTATTCTGTAACATTATAGTGTCCTCCACATCACAATGAGCAGATCAGTTTATGCCACATAACAGTGCCCCCCTTACCATTATAATATCCACTACACACACCTGTCTCGGGTCAGGCTGGGCAATGGATCAAATCGGGGAAATTGGTATTCCACTGTATAACCTGGGTCCAGGACCCCCTAAACTTCTGGGCCCCATAGCAATGGCACTGCTTGCACCCACTCTAGTTACCCCGATGACCACAAAGGGTTCTGCAGCACCTAACAAAGTACATAAGCAAAATAAGAAAACGGTGACCTACAGTACAAGACAATCAGGACAAGGACTACAGTATGTCTTATAAATGTTGCACATTTGCAGTTGCAACACACAGCAGCAGGTATATTGGAGTCAGCACTTAGTCTTTGGGTATTAGAAGTTTTATGTTCCGCTTTTCTTTTGGCTTTCTATAATACGTATGTCCTTCAGTTCCAATTGATGGAGGCTAGAATTGAAATAGTCAAAATACATGGTTTTCTCTAGGGCCGCTAGCTGGGACCTGCTCTTGAGTGAGGAATATTTGAAGACTACCACCCCCAAATGCGCGTGCTCCAGGGAAAGTGGGCGTGGCTTCACATTTTGATATTATATCAAGCTATAAATATATATATTATCACACACCCCTCCTATCTATCTATCTATCTATCTATCTATCTATCTATCTATCTATCTATCTATCTATCTATCTATCTATCTATCTATACACACCACAATTAGCAGCCTTACACATAATGCCCATAGTAGTGCTCCTCACACATAACGTCCCAGTGTAGTGCCACTTAACACATAATGTCTCCCAGTGTAGTGCCATTTACACATAATGTCTCCAAGTCTAGTGCCAGATACACATCTGCCCCCAGTAGTGCTGCTCACCACCATAGGGCTCTGCTGACGCTGCGTGTGCCTCTCCTGCTCTTCAGTCTGGTCTCCTGTCTTCAAGTTCGGCGGCAGACATCTCAAATATGGCGCCGGTTTGTGAGCCAAACAGTAACCACCTCTGCCGGTCCACGAGCACTGTTTGGCTGACAATTCGAAGCCTGATTTCAGATTCCTGACTGGCGCCCTTAGGAGTCCGGTAGCTCTTAAGGAACGTTCCACGAGCCGAACCTGAAGCTACCTAGGGCTCATCTGCATTACTGATTTATGCTAAATCTTATAGCACCATACAACGGCTGATTCTGAGCTGCACGCTGCTGCGACCACTTTACCAAAAGAAATTGAGAGTATACAATATAATCAACGCACAGTATTTGCCCGGAGATTCACCACCCCTTTAATATACTCAAAATCCCTCACCTATAGACAGTCCCAGAAAAACTTTGATTAGGTCATTATTATCGTGGGGGTATATCTGTTCACTTCTGCACCCCACCCATCCCAAGGGGTTTTCTTCAAATATACAGTAATGTGTCTTCATAACCAGTGTCACAAAGCCAAGGCTCCTGTTTATCCAGTCTTGGAAATCTGAGCAACCTTAAACTGGCACTCTCTGACCTTCTTTTTTTTTTTAAAGGCGCCAGTCATTTACAAGGAAAAAACATTCCTTGTAAATGATTGCTGCTTTAAAAATAAACGTCCCAGATGAGCCGGCATCCCACAACTCCAGCAAAATCGTCCTCTGGACCCAGTGGCGGATCTAGACTTAACTTTTAGGGGGGGCGGTTTAAGAATTATGACTCCTCCCCCTAATCATAGCCCCTCTCACTTAATAATGCCCTTCCCGTTCGCTTCTAAATTTCCTATTGTTGCCATTACTAATAAAATGTTGCCAGTTAGTGGAGAGAACCCTGCGCACTGGTGATACAGACTGGCGAATCGCCATTCCTTCCATCAGGGGTGGTAGAGGCTAAGACAGTAGGGCAATTTTAAACATGCATGGGATAGACATAAGGATACTCTTACAAAGAAATAAGGATCAGATAAGGTTAGAGATAAAAAATAATGTAAAAAAAAAAAAAAGGGGCAGACTAGCTGGGCCAAGTGGTTCTTATCTGCTGACAAATTCTGTTTCTACAGCACACAGAATGAGCCGAAATTCACATTATAGCACACTGAATGAGCCGTAATTCACATTATAGAACATTGTATGAGCTGAAATTCACATCATAGCACAGTGAATGAGCCGAAATTCACATTGTAGCACACTTTATGAGCCGAAATTCACATTGTAGCACACTGTATGAGCCGAAATTCACATTATAGCACACAGTATGAGCTGACATTCACATTATAGCACACAGTATGATCCGAAATTCACATTATAGCACACTGAATGAGCCGAAATTCACATTATAGCACACTGACTGGGCCAAAATTCACATTATAGCATGCAGAATGAGCCAAAATTCACATTATAGCACACTGACTGGGCCGAAATTCACATTATAGCACACTGACTGGGCCAAAATTCACATTATAGCATGCAGAATGAGCCAAAATTCACATTATAGCACACTGAATGAGCCGAAATTCAAATTATAGCACACTGACTGGGCCGAAATTCACATTATAGCACACTGACTGGGCCGAAATTCACATTATAGCACACTGACTGGGCCGAAATTCACATTATAGCACACTGACTGGGCCGAAATTCACATTATAGCATGCAGAATGAGCCAAAATTCACATTATAGCACACTGACTGGGCCGAAATTCACATTATTTACAGCATGCAGAATGAGCCAAAATTCACATTATAGCAAACTGACTGGGCCGAAATTCACATTATTTACAGCATGTAGAATGAGCCGAAATTCACATTGCAGTACACTGAATGAGCCAAAATAATGCAGGGACATATACACTTTAGTTAGGAGAAGAGGGGGGAGACATGGAACACAGGCACTTTAGCTAGGAGCGGAGGGGGGAGACATGGAACACAGAGGACACACACACACACACACACACACACACACACACACACACACACTTTAGTTTGGAGGGTAGGAGACATGGCTGGCATACACTGACAGTGACACCTGCTGCAGCCAGCAGCATGAGGAGTCGGACGGAGGCCGGGTGCCGCCGCGGCATTGGGAACGAGGTGGAGAGCGGGGCAGCGCGGTGGGTGACGGGGGGGGGGAGAGAGAGAGCGTCCTGACGCGCATACAGGAAGGAGGGGGCGTGGTAAGAACAGAGGCCGCTCAGCCGCTGTATGCGCGTGAGGACGCTCTCTGTCTCTCCCCTTCCCCCGCCGTGCTGCACCGCTCTCCACCTCGTTCCCAACACCGCGGCGGGACCCGGCCTCCATCCCGGTGCCGGTATGTGTAGGGGGGGGGGGGGCGTTCGCCCTAATCGCCCCCCGCTAAATCCGCCACTGTCTGGACCCCACACAGTTCAAGTTTTCCAGGCCACCTGCCAGGTGCACTGTGTATCTCCAACTGTCCATTTTTATAAATGTATGGGTGACCTGGAAAACATGAAGTATGTTTGGGAACCTGTGCCTCTCTGTCTCTCCCCTTCCCCCGCCGCGCTGCACCGCTCTCCACCTCGTTCCCAACACCGCGGCGGGACCCGGCCTCCATCCCGGTGCCGGTATGTGTAGGGGGGGGGGGGCGTTCGCCCTAATCGCCCCCCGCTAAATCCGCCACTGTCTGGACCCCACACAGTTCAAGTTTTCCAGGCCACCTGCCAGGTGCACTGTGTATCTCCAACTGTCCATTTTTATAAATGTACGGGTGACCTGGAAAACATGAAGTATGTTTGGGAACCTGTGCAGTGTCCTAATGACTCATGTCTAACAGACGTTCGTTTACGAACAAGTTGTCCTCCATTCCCTACTCTACTCGGGCTGCCTCGTGGACCAATTTTGAGAACCACTAGCAGTCCAGGTTTCATGCTTTAAAAATAGGTGATCTAATTATGTGTCAGTTGATATGTGCGCAAGCATGGTTAACCTAGCAATGGATATTCTTGAAACCTGGACCGTTGAGGTGTCTTGAGGACCAAATCTGGGAATGCTGCTCTAGAAGGTAGAAATAACTTTTTTTGGATGGTGGATTTTTTTTTCCCCACACCCCTATGGGAATTTGGCTGAAGACACTAATTTTGTTAAATGTAACCTTATATTTTTTTCTTCTCCTTTAGACCACGGTTGCCTATAATGTCCCAGTACCCACTGAAAATTCTGCATTCTTAATGGAAATCGAAACCTCTGCGGTTAGCTGTGTCAAAGAAGTGGCAAAAGCAGTCATAGCCAATGTCACCTTGAGGTACATGATTATATATATTTCATACCAATTAAATTGTGTAGCGCCTCAGAAAAGAGAACCTGTCACTAGTGGGAAATGGTAACCTCTTATTCTCTAAATACCACACCATGATTTGGTTGTGGTGGTTGCAGAGTTCAGTAAACTGGTGCAATGCCCACTCTCTCAATCCCAACACATCAGGACTCTATATTCTACACCTGCCAGGACAGGGGCTCTGAGAGGAGCCTGTCCCGGTGATGTGGTAGTGGGGCATGCATGTGTAGCGGCCATTGCTGGGGAGAACTCCGGAGGAACACTCTCCCAGTGCTTTCTGCAAAGTGTAGCCAGTAGACTACAATGGGTTAACGACATCTTCACATGGTGTTAGCTTTGTATTCTGGAGCTTTGTAAGTCTCACCACATCGCATCGTCCATAGAAACCTACAGGGGCTGCAGCTGCTGTTGGGAATGGTGTGATCGCATCCTATATCTCTGATATCTGTTGCGGTCCCTCCAAGGGTCTTATTAATCGAGAAGGACACCCGTGTTCAGCCTCCTCCATCCGGTTTCCCTCCTCTCTAGCTGGGACATGGAAGCACAGTAGAGTCTGAGCACTAGGTGGCACAGACTATTATGCAGGCGCACATCTCTGATTAAATGGTGCGGCAGCTATTTTCCTGGAGATTTCCTTACTACGGCAGCCATTTTACCGGTGATTTGTAGAGGGTTGCTGCCAGTGACTAGGGACTACCCGAGAGGTGACCATTTTAAAAAAATGGGTGCAGGGTGCACACAGACTGCATCCATTACAGATACACCACTGGTCACTCTGTCATACATGCTGGCCATACTAAATATTTGTGGTTACACCGCCCCCCCCCCCCCCCCCTCTCCAGAAAATGGCTGTTTTTTAGGGAATAAGCGACACATATTTAAGTGCACTCCTAGCCCCATAATGTATGACATGAAGTACTGGATTAAGATATGATCTCTGCCATGGAACACACTGCTATAAATGGCATACTGTCAGATGGTCAACATTCATTAGATTGTCAACATGGTTCAACGTGTCGGCATCTTTAAAATGTGAAATATCTGCATTCTGAAATTGCTGACTGTTAGGTGCTTTTTGGAAGCTTAGGGTAGAGCTTTGGGGGGTGGGAGCTGATGCGGATTGGTTAGGTACTAGGAAGAGGGTTAGGGGTAAGTATTAGGAATAGAAGATAGAATACTCACCAGAGCATCACCGCCGGAAATGCTCCTCATGTGACCTCTGGAATCCAGATGAAGGTGCTGGCGACGTGGCTGCCTCTGAAAGTAGACAAGTGACTGCTGGGTCACCATTAATGTTAGGTCAACATGACCTTCATGAAGACAAGATGATTGTCAACATCAGTGGCGTAACTAGAAATTTTTCTCCCCCAAGCCAAAAAATCCTTCGGCGCCCCCCCCCCCCTTCAAGCTCCATAATTGGGAGCAAGAAAGGGATAAATATGCGCGAAAAAAGGGGTGTGGTTTCGTTGGAATGGGCGTGGTTTTGCATGAAGGGGCATGGCATTGCAGGAAAAGACTACCTTATACCCCAGTTTTGCAACCTGCACGCCCATACGTTGGCCACCACAGGAAGGAAAAATAATCCTGATTCATGCCCATTACATTATTTGTCATTTTTCCTCCTTATAGTAATGCCCAGTATACATTATGCCACATACTGCAATGGCCCTTAAACATTATGCCGCACATAATAATGCACATGACACAATATGCGCACACTGTAATGCCCCCGACACATTATGCCACACACCGTAATGCCTGTGACACATTATGCCACACACCGTAATGCCTGTGACACATTATGCCACACACCGTAATGCCTGTGACACATTATGACAGGAATCGCAATGCCCGTTATACTTTATGCTACACACTGCAATGCCCCCGATACATTATAGCACATACAATGTCTGTGACACATTATGACACACTCCGCAATGTCCGTGATACATTATGCCACACACTGCAATGCCCGATACATTATAGCACATACAATGCCTGTGAGACATTATGCCACACACTGCAATGACCTTGAGACATTATACCGCAATACCCGTGATATAGTATACCATACACCGTAATGCCTGTGACACATACCGCAATGCCCTGCCCGTTATACCCTATGCCACACACCGCAATGCCCGTTATGTATTATGCCACACTGCAATGACCCTGAGACATACCACATACCACAATGCCCGTGATATAGTATACCACACACCGTAATGCCTGACACATTATGACACACATCGCAATGTCCGTGATACATTATGCCACACACTGCAATGACCCTGAGACATTATACCACATATCACAATGCCCGCGATATAGTATACCATACACCGTAATGCCTGTGACACATTATGACACACACCGCAATGTCCGTGATACATTATGCCACACACCATAATGCCCATTACACATTAAGTCCTACAGTAAGGATTCTAATTACTTTTCAATTACCTGCTCGTTGTCAGGGGTTTCATGCACTGGGTGTCATGCTCGTTGCCAGGGGTTTCATGCTCTTGGTTCCATGCACGGTGCCAGGGGTTTCATGCACTGGGTGTCATGCTCGTTGCCAGGTGTTTCATGCACTGGGTGTCATGCTCGTTGCCAGGTGTTTCATGCACTGGGTGTCATGCTCGTTGCCAGGTGTTTCATGCACTGGGTGTCATGCTCGTTGCTAGGAGGTAGTCCTTGTTGCTAGGGCTGTGCTCCCAGTGCCACAAATGTCCCCAGTGCCAGATATTCCCCCACGGTGCCAGGTACTCACATGCCCCAGTGCCAAATATAGCCCCCCCCATGTGCCAGGTACACATATTCCCCCCCAGTGCCATATATTCCCCCCCAGTGCCATATATTCCCCCCCAGTGCCATATATCCCCCCCCCAGTGCCAGATATCCCCCCCAGTGCCAGATATCCCCCCCCAGTGCCAGATACCCCCCCCCCAGTGCCAGATATTCCCCCCCCCGTGCCAGATATTCCCCCCCAGTGCCAGATATTCCCCCCCAGTGCCAGATATTCCCCCCCCAGTGCCATATATGCCCCAGTGCCAGATATTTCCCCCCCCAGTGCTATATATGCCCCCAGTGCCATATATGCTCCCCAGTGCCCCCCCCCCCCCGCGCCGCCGCCGCTTTTTGGAGGGACACGGAGGGCACAGCTCGCCTCTCCTGTGACCCTCCTGCTGCATCATCTCCGGCGGCCGCGGGTCTAATAGGGGGAAGTGCCGGTTCATGAGCCAATTAGAGCTCACGGACGGCACTTCCCCCTATTAGACCTATTAGGCCGCCGGAGATGATGCAGGAGGGACACAGGGAGGCGCGCTGTGCCCTCCGTGTCCCTCCAACAAGCGGCGGAGGGAAGGAGACCGCAGACTGACATGCGGACGCTCGTCCGCATGTCAGTCTGCTGTAAATCAGTGGCGCCCCCAAGCCACCGCAAGGGCTGCAGGGGCAGTAGTTACGCCACTGGTCAACATACTAAGAGTGGCTCCCAAGAGCAGTCCTCAAGGCAACCCAACAGTAAAGGTTTTAGGAATATGCCTGCTTGTGCATAGATGGTCTAATGAAACTGAGGTTCTAATTAAAGGCCTAATTCAGAGTTGATCGCAGCAGCAAACTTGTTAACAGTTGGGCAAAACCATGTGCACTGCAGGGGGGGGGGGCATATATAACGTGCAGAGAGAGTTAGGTTTGGGTGTGGTGTGTTCAAATTGAAATCTGAATTGCAGTGTAAAAATAAAGCAGCCAGTATTTACCCTGCACAGAAACAATATACCCCACCCAAATCTAACTCTCTCTGCAAATGTTCTATCTGCCACACCTGCAGTGCATGTGGTTTTGCCTGACAAATTTGTTGCAGCGATCAACGCTGAATTACTCCCTAAGACACCTGTGCCTAAGCATAGATCATCTCAAAACGTTCACTGTTGGGTTGACTTTAGGACTGCATTTGGGAACCACTGTACTAAGCATGTCAACCTAAAATACCACACCCGCTACAAATATCCTTCCCACTTGTGACTCAATGAATTCTAAAGGTATACACTTTACACATGAACTGGCCAAGGTGGTCCTCAAGATCTACCAACAGTACACGTTTTCCAGACCACCTAGCTGGTGCACTGGTGCCTGTCATTACTGTTACTTTTTAATTCATTCCTTACCGACACATTCTACAGATCCATAGGTGGTCTGGAAAACAAACCGTTGGCAACTCTCGAGGACTTTTGGCCACTCCTGCCTTACACTATCTTCAGTCTATCCATTAGCTAGGGACTAGTCACATGACTGACCTTGAGCCACAATGTACCTCAGTAATGGGATTGGCTGAATTTTGGCTCAGCATACAAGCTTACAGCCACACCGGTGTGTGTGTGTGTGTGTGTGTGTGTGTGTGTGTGTGTGTGAGTGGGCCAAGATTTCTTGGTCCATATGCCATCTTGTGAAAAAAAGTTTTCCCAAGTGGTATCAATGGTTTAAAATAAGCATTCCAAGTAAAGTATATATAACTGTTTAAACTAGAAGGAAAGAAATGTGTAACACGTTTTTCTTTCAACTTCTTGTTTCCATGAAACGCTATAAGGTCATTATTATACTCTGTGTATTGGTATTAAAGGTGTAAAAATAACGCTCTATGAACCACCAAAGGAGGCTGAATTTATTTTAAAAGATCAATTGATGAACAAGTACTCAATTGTATATTATTTTTTTGTAACTAATATAACATCTGCATATACGTTCCCTGTTGAGATATTTCTGTCTAGGTTTGTAAGTAAATACTGTACATATATGGTTTTCTTTCTTTAGTTATCGTGGATTGCAAAAAGATTCTGGCATGGTTATTGTCCAAATAAGACCGCTGTCTGGTTACAGTACAGACTTTTCAACATTGATTGCGGTAGGTGCTACATTTCTGCTTGGCATTGGAAATGGAACAGGTTGAGAAGATCAATAGTCTTTTGTCTCTTGTAGTGCTGCACCTAAATGTAGGTTACTAGCCACATGAGCCACCGCTGAGAAGAACGACCTACTGATAACTTGACTCTTACAGGAATGACATAGTGAATAGTTTGATCTACTGTAGCTCACAGTGGCAGTATTGTACCACTAGATGGTGCCGAGTCATTTCCCATGTACCCAGCACGGTACGGCAGACTATTTTTTTTTTTACCCTGTACTTGAGGGATAAGAGCTCTCATCACTAATGAACCAGAGAGCATAAGTGCCAGGGATGGAGGACTGTGGTGAATTTATTGTGCCTCTTGTCCTACGAGGCACTAGTCTGGACCCATATGCAAGTTACACTCCTCTCCTTGCTGCCTGTATGACTCGGACGGTATCAATTTGTCAGTAATGACCTCTAAGGTCTAGTGCATGCGATCACATTTGGTGAACTGGTGGTCCCTCACCCCTACAGTAGGCCCTGTCCCAGACTGTCGTGAGGTAGCTAATAGAAATATTCCACGAATAACTGTCTTGTCTCCATTTTTCATTTCAGCTTTTGAACCAAAAACTAATTACCAAATACGAGGTGAATCCAAAGGGAGATGCCGTTTTATATATGACCTCGGTAGGTGACATGATCATCAATGTGTTCAATTTGTCCATGGTGCCCATTGTCCTTCTATGTGCAGAACTGGATCATCCATTAGGTAGCCTAAGGCTCGTGTCTAGGGCCAAGTGGGCCCTGAGATGCCGGAATACTCAAACATACAGACAGTATTGCCTCAGCCATGCCGAACAGCCCGTCTCAGGGGAACAAGGTCCCGTGCAACCTGGCATGCCCCAAGTATATTTGTCACTCAAACATGCGTCTTGCACAAACCGTTGTATACTAGAAAACCGCTCAAAGCTTCACTTATAAATTTGACACTCGTATAGGTGTGTGTGAATGACTCTGAAGCCGTATACGAAATGCTACAATGCAGCGGCTGCAGATTTATTTATTTTTCACACCAAGTTCCATTGTGCTTCATCTGCGATTGTGTACATATTTAAAACGAACTCCTGTTCGGTTAAAGTCGCAGCGCAGCACCCCTGGTACCGACGGAGTTGCGTTTTACTGCATTTGTGCTGCGAATAACCTTCAAATGTAAAGAAAGCCACTACACAGCCAGGCGCACCTCATGTATGGCGTATTGAAGCTTGGTGTATAAGGACATCTGTCGTGTTTATTTACTTTAGTAAAATGAATAAGGGGCCCCAAAGCAAGCCCCATAAGATCTTAAAGTTTAAGTATACAGTACAACTTCTCTTTTCTACTAGGCTTCCTTATGTTTTGTCTTCTGCTATCAGTGTTTCCCAACCTCTGGCCTCAAGGCAAACTAACGGTCCACATTTTCGTGATAACCAGGCTTGAGCACACATGGTTAAATCAAAAGAACCAAGGTACTAATTAGGTCACCTGTGCTAGAGTATGGATATCCTTAAGACGTGGACTGTTGGTGTGCCTTGAGGACCGTGGTTGGGAACCTCTGCACTATAAGTAGATGGTTTGTCTCAAAGATAATTTGGACTGCTGCAGTTTAGAAGAACCACTGAATATCATTGGTGGGAAAGGGATGACTGGTTCATCCCCTGGATTTTGTACAGTACACTGTGGATCGTAGGGTAACAGACCCTTTTAAAATCTGTTATGAGACAAACGTTCGACCTGATGGCCAAATGTCTGACTCTTCTCCTGGTTAGTCTACTTTCATAGGTGGATCCCATTGTTGGGGCTTAACACCTGGATGCCATTAGTGTGGTTGGCTAATGGCAGCACACAGAGATGACCTTGACCTGAACTGAAAATAAGACCAGAATTTAGGGCTCTGGCTGGTGCCACCATTCTGATGTCCTCCTTGCCCTCCCAGTGATTGAAGGCCGATATCACAAGGAGCCGTTGCTTAAGTCCGGCAGCAGGAAGCGTGGGTGGAGCTTAAGTCCAGTGCTGCTAGCGAACAGGCTGGCTTCTAGGGACTGCATCGGTTGCAACCCATAGAAGCCAGATAGGGATGCTGGAATAGCATGGGAAGCGGGTTGCGATTGGCAGGGAGTGCTTCCAATGGGAAACCACTGATATGCAGACCCTGCAGATGGCAGATCTTACTGGGGGTGGCTGTAGTGCGGCAGACCCTAGGAAAAATCCACCACTGGTGTTGCCTACATATTCAGTTTTATGTTCCACATAGAAACCTAAGATGACCACTGATTTACCATTGAAACGTTATAACTATATGGCTTGATGGCACCATAATGATTACAACCTCTGCTCTTTTCTCCCTCCAATTTTACAGGTGCCTCGTAGTCCCATTAACTTACCGTTAAGGTTTTTGATGGATCAAAGGGTGATGAAAGTGAAGAGCAGCTCTGGTACTGTGTACAGTTATTATAACGAAGGTAAATGCAGTATTCTGCTATATCAAACAAAAGTTCATGTTGCAGACAATTTCTCTGAGTTCTGATGACTGTTTCTTCATCCCCCTCAGATGAGAATGGTTACGCATCCTTTGATCACCCTTGTCAAGGACACAAATAAGGTTTGTAGAGGAACAGTCTAATTATCTATTTGTTAAGGCAGGATTTATACAGTACGTAGCCTACATCTGTCATTGTGACCCATGCAGCTGGATTCGTGGTGCGCCGGTGATGGCATAACCTAGAAGGCCATATAGAAGACTTAACCCTGGTGTGCTTGCTTTACCCTGAAAGACTTACAATCAGCAAACCATTAGAAAAAAAAGTGTATACTATTGTTATAAAGTCATAGATGAGGCTCTAGCTCGGGTTTATTCAGAGTGCGTCCCTCCAGCTGCTGTGGAACTACATATCCCGACATGCCCTGCCACAGTTTTAACATGCTCTAATAGAAATACTGTGGCAGAGCATGCTGGGAAGTGCAGTTCTGTATCAGCTGCAGGGTCACATGTTGAAATACCCATCCTCTGTGTGTGAGCCTTGGGATGCAGGAAACTGACAGAGAGGGGAGGGGTTGCAAATCCCACCACTACATTTCCCTTCAGCACACTAAAAAATTACCTGTAACCATACCTAAACCTATCTGGTAATAGAAATTAAGATAATTAGTTTACACATGTTTAGCTGCTGCGCCACTTCACGGCTTCTCCTATGTCAGCAGTCCTAACACTACACAATGGTAGTGCCCACATAGGGCCATGTAATATGTTACAGTAGGCCTCATGATAAAGGCTATTACTAGGCCATTAGTATGCAGGAAACTGTCCATTATACTGGCAGATGCTTACAAGTTGGTAGGTGCATTGCAGGTGGGCAAGTAGGGTAGTCCATACGGTGGTTTCCATCCCATGTAGCGATTTAACTACATATCCACACATTAAACTTGTGCACTGAGGAGTTCAGTAATAATTGCATGACCAATCCCATTGCTAGGCGGTTACTGACCAGAGATAGAACACTAGAAACTCTATTGCATTGCAGAGTTTGCACAACATTTTAATGACCTCAGTGGATACATCGGAAAGAGAAGAAGAAATCGTAAATAATAATAAACAGAAGGCTTAATGCAGAGATGTATATAATCCAGCTGGTTATGCAAGTCCCTGATGTTTTTGTATCTGCACGGCACAGGGCTACAATGTTGCTCGCAAATGCTGCAGTTGGTTGACATTTGGGGGAGGCTGCAGGCAGCGTTGCAGAAAATTGGGTTATGCTGGCCCGTTTCTGGGCATGCCGAAGCCAGTGGCTATGTGAATTTCCAGACCATCCTGAGTAACCTGGGGGCTGACTCTCACACAGATGAACCAATGCAGAGTCTTTGGACGCAGAAGCCGGCAGTGGGCAGCTTTCTCAGACTCCTGCTGCTGCTTTTTCATATATTGGCACAGCAACTGTGCTAACTGCGTAAATCTGGGCCTGATTCAATGTAAAATTTCTTCTTTCTGTCTGAGATTTCAACAAGGCAATATAAGAAAATGGCTAACCGATTCTAAACCCTCCATGATTTGAGGTCTAAAAACTATAAAAATGACAAAGAAACTGCAGCCATAAGTCTGTCAGCTGGCTGCACCGCAGTTCACAAGCTTCCGTTCTACAATGGGATCTACTCCATCTGTACAGTGTGTTGGTCACCCTACCGCCAATGACTATGGGGTCATTCCGAGTTGATCGCTAGCTGAAAATGTTCGCTGCGCAGCGATTAGACAAAAAACGGCACTTCTGCATATGCGGCGCATTGCGTACGCGCAACGTACTTTCACAACGGCCGATGTAGTTTCACACAAGGTCTAGCGATGCATTTCATTCACACTGCTGCCCGCAGAGTGATTGACATGACGTGGGTGTTTCTGGGCGTTTACTCACCATTTTCAGGGAGTGTTCGTAAAAACTCAGGCGTGCCAGGAAAAAAGCAGGCGTGGCTGGGCGAAAGCAGGGCGTGTTTGTGACGTAAAATCCGGAACTGAACAGTCTGAAGTGATCGCAAGCGCTGAGTAGGTCTGAAGCTACTCTGAAACTGCACAAAAATATTTTGTATTCACTGTGCGATCTTTTCGTTCGCACTTCTGCTAATATACACTCCCAGTGGCGGCATAGCGTTTGCACGGCTGCTAAAAACTGCTAGCGAGCGATCAACTCGGAATGACCCCCTATAGCCACTCACTTGGCAACATAAAACGTGTGAATTTAATGTTTTATATGAAAAGAAAATCTGGTTCTGAATATATTTATTAATCATTTACTTATCTTTTTGTGTAGGATCCGTTTTAACAACACTGTATATACTGATCTGAAAGCTGAAGAGAGATGCCGAACTGTGCATAGTATTTTATCTCCCTGGAATGAATGACCTCTATACAAACGACCTAGAGTACGTGCAGTATTATGCAGGAATGTCTATGTACAGGATGTATGCACGATGTACTGTAGAAGAACAAATACTGTATACTCTGCAGTGGAGGCAAACAAAACAATGGAAATAAAGTGACGCCCATGTTACAAAACTGGTCTGCAGTATTGTCTCTTTGTATACGTACATATACATTGCACGTCTGCTGGATATTTGTTCTGTAGTGGGGTGTGTGTGTGTGTGTGGGGGGGGGATTTTTATTATTTAAATCAAACAAGTACACCTCTTACCCAGTGCAACCAATAAGCTTCGATCATTCTATAAAATATAGCTGGAAGAGTATTGGTTTCTATGGGGAGATTTGTCCTTCAGAAGATTTGATAAATCTCCCCTCCTTGGGGTTTTATCAACTCTTCTGTGATTTTTGTAAAATGGGTTTACAATCTACGGCAGCGGGTTCTATTTTGAGAAGGTTCCCTCACCTCCACATGCTCCATTTGTTTTTGTTTTTTTGTGATATCTGGTGATAGGGTTAAAGGCACTGTAGCATCTTGCACCAAAATCAGCAACCATCCTGCAACAGTTTCCATTCCTTGGAACACAAGTACTGAAATTCTGCGTTGTAGGTGTGCAATAAAACACGAGCAATCACTGTAATCTAATCCCTGACAGTAGTGGTCGCCAAATGTGAGGGATTTGTCTTTCTGTGGGGTTGGCTTTCAAGAAAAGACTCCTTTTTATTGAGACTGTTTGAAGACTACCCCCCCCCACCCACCCTCCTAGTCTTTATTAGAGATGAGCGCCTGAAATTTTTCGGGTTTTGTGTTTTGGTTTTGGGTTCGGTTCCGCGGCCGTGTTTTGGGTTCGACCGCGTTTTGGCAAAACCTCACCGAATTTTTTTTGTCGGATTCGGGTGTGTTTTGGATTCGGGTGTTTTTTTCAAAAAACCCTAAAAAACAGCTTAAATCATAGAATTTGGGGGTCATTTTGATCCCATATTATTATTAACCTCAAAAACCATAATTTCCACTCATTTTCAGTCTATTCTGAATACCTCACACCTCACAATATTATTTTTAGTCCTAAAATTTGCACCGAGGTCGCTGGATGACTAAGCTAAGCGACCCTAGTGGCCGACACAAACACCTGGCCCATCTAGGAGTGGCACTGCAGTGTCACGCAGGATGTCCCTTCCAAAAAACCCTCCCCAAACAGCACATGACGCAAAGAAAAAAAGAGGCGCAATGAGGTAGCTGACTGTGTGAGTAAGATAAGGACCCTAGTGGCCGACACAAACACCGGGCCCATCTAGGAGTGGCACTGCAGTGTCACGCAGGATGGCCCTTCCAAAAAACCCTCCCCAAACAGCACATGACGCAAAGAAAAAAAGAGGCGCAATGAGGTAGCTGACTGTGTGAGTAAGATAAGCGACCCTAGTGGCCGACACAAACACCGGGCCCATTTAGGAGTGTCACTGCAGTGTCACGCAGGATGTCCCTTCCAAAAAACCCTCCCCAAACAGCACATGACGCAAAGAAAATAAGAGGCGCAATGAGGTAGCTGTGTGAGTAAGATTAGCGACCCTAGTGGCCGACACAAACACCGGGCCCATCTAGGAGTGTCACTGCAGTGTCACGCAGGATGTCCCTTCCAAAAAACCCTCCCCAAACAGCACATGACGCAAAGAAAATAAGAGGCGCAATGAGGTAGCTGTGTGAGTAAGATTAGCGACCCTAGTGGCCGACACAAACACCGGGCCCATTTAGGAGTGTCACTGCAGTGTCACGCAGGATGTCCCTTCCAAAAAACCCTCCCCAAACAGCACATGACGCAAAGAAAATAAGAGGCGCAATGAGGTAGCTGACTGTGTGAGTAAGATAAGCGACCCTAGTGGCCGACACAAACACCGGGCCCATTTAGGAGTGTCACTGCAGTGTCACGCAGGATGTCCCTTCCAAAAAACCCTCCCCAAACAGCACATGACGCAAAGAAAATAAGAGGCGCAATGAGGTAGCTGTGTGAGTAAGATTAGCGACCCTAGTGGCCGACACAAACACCGGGCCCATCTAGGAGTGGCACTGCAGTGTCACGCAGGATGGCCCTTCCAAAAAACACTCCCCAAACAGCACATGACGCAAAGAAAAAAAGAGGCGCAATGAGGTAGCTGACTGTGTGAGTAAGATAAGCGACCCTAGTGGCCGACACAAACACCGGGCCCATCTAGGAGTGGCACTGCAGTGTCACGCAGGATGTCCCTTCCAAAAAACCCTCCCCAAACAGCACATGACGCAAAGAAAAAAAGAGGCGCAATGAGGTAGCTGTGTGAGTAAGATTAGCGACCCTAGTGGCCGACACAAACACCGGGCCCATCTAGGAGTGTCACTGCAGTGTCACGCAGGATGTCCCTTCCAAAAAACCCTCCCCAAACAGCACATGACGCAAAGAAAATAAGAGGCGCAATGAGGTAGCTGTGTGAGTAAGATTAGCGACCCTAGTGGCCGACACAAACACCGGGCCCATCTAGGAGTGGCACTGCAGTGTCACGCAGGATGGCCCTTCCAAAAAACACTCCCCAAACAGCACATGACGCAAAGAAAAAAAGAGGCGCAATGAGGTAGCTGACTGTGTGAGTAAGATAAGCGACCCTAGTGGCCGACACAAACACCGGGCCCATCTAGGAGTGGCACTGCAGTGTCACGCAGGATGTCCCTTCCAAAAAACCCTCCCCAAACAGCACATGACGCAAAGAAAAAAAGAGGCGCAATGAGGTAGCTGTGTGAGTAAGATTAGCGACCCTAGTGGCCGACACAAACACCGGGCCCATTTAGGAGTGTCACTGCAGTGTCACGCAGGATGTCCCTTCCAAAAAACCCTCCCCAAACAGCACATGACGCAAAGAAAATAAGAGGCGCAATGAGGTAGCTGTGTGAGTAAGATTAGCGACCCTAGTGGCCGACACAAACACCGGGCCCATCTAGGAGTGGCACTGCAGTGTCACGCAGGATGGCCCTTCCAAAAAACACTCCCCAAACAGCACATGACGCAAAGAAAAAAAGAGGCGCAATGAGGTAGCTGACTGTGTGAGTAAGATAAGCGACCCTAGTGGCCGACACAAACACCGGGCCCATTTAGGAGTGGCACTGCAGTGTCACGCAGGATGTCCCTTCCAAAAAACCCTCCCCAAACAGCACATGACGCAAAGAAAAAGAAAAGAAAAAAGAGGTGCAAGATGGAATTGTCCTTGGGCCCTCCCACCCACCCTTATGTTGTATAAACAAAACAGGACATGCACACTTTAACCAACCCATCATTTCAGTGACAGGGTCTGCCACACGACTGTGACTGATATGACGGGTTGGTTTGGACCCCCCCCAAAAAAGAAGCAATTAATCTCTCCTTGCACAAACTGGCTCTACAGAGGCAAGATGTCCACCTCATCATCATCCTCCGATATATCACCGTGTACATCCCCCTCCTCACAGATTATCAATTCGTCCCCACTGGAATCCACCATCTCAGCTCCCTGTGTACTTTGTGGAGGCAATTGCTGCTGGTCAATGTCTCCGCGGAGGAATTGATTATAATTCATTTTAATGAACATCATCTTCTCCACATTTTCTGGATGTAACCTCGTACGCCGATTGCTGACAAGGTGAGCGGCGGCACTAAACACTCTTTCGGAGTACACACTTGTGGGAGGGCAACTTAGGTAGAATAAAGCCAGTTTGTGCAATGGCCTCCAAATTGCCTCTTTTTCCTGCCAGTATAAGTATGGACTGTGTGACGTGCCTACTTGGATGCGGTCACTCATATAATCCTCCACCATTCTTTCAATGGTGAGAGAATCATATGCAGTGACAGTAGACGACATGTCCGTAATCGTTGTCAGGTCCTTCAGTCCGGACCAGATGTCAGCATCAGCAGTCGCTCCAGACTGCCCTGCATCACCGCCAGCGGGTGGGCTCGGAATTCTGAGCCTTTTCCTCGCACCCCCAGTTGCGGGAGAATGTGAAGGAGGAGATGTTGACAGGTCGCGTTCCGCTTGACTTGACAATTTTGTCACCAGCAGGTCTTTCAACCCCAGCAGACTTGTGTCTGCCGGAAAGAGAGATCCAAGGTAGGCTTTAAATCTAGGATCGAGCACGGTGGCCAAAATGTAGTGCTCTGATTTCAACAGATTGACCACCCGTGAATCCTTGTTAAGCGAATTAAGGGCTCCATCCACAAGTCCCACATGCCTAGCGGAATCGCTCTGTGTTAGCTCCTCCTTCAATGTCTCCAGCTTCTTCTGCAAAAGCCTGATGAGGGGAATGACCTGACTCAGGCTGGCAGTGTCTGAACTGACTTCACGTGTGGCAAGTTCAAAGGGCAGCAGAACCTTGCACAACGTTGAAATCATTCTCCACTGCGCTTGAGACAGGTGCATTCCACCTCCTATATCGTGCTCAATTGTATAGGCTTGAATGGCCTTTTGCTGCTCCTCCAACCTCTGAAGCATATAGAGGGTTGAATTCCACCTCGTTACCACTTCTTGCTTCAGATGATGGCAGGGCAGGTTCAGTAGTTTTTGGTGGTGCTCCAGTCTTCTGTACGTGGTGCCTGTACGCCGAAAGTGTCCCGCAATTCTTCTGGCCACCGACAGCATCTCTTGCACGCCCCTGTCGTTTTTTAAATAATTCTGCACCACCAAATTCAAGGTATGTGCAAAACATGGGACGTGCTGGAATTTGCCCATATTTAATGCACACACAATATTGCTGGCGTTGTCCGATGCCACAAATCCACAGGAGAGTCCAATTGGGGTAAGCCATTCCGCGATAATCTTCCTCAGTTGCCGTAAGAGGTTTTCAGCTGTGTGCGTATTCTGGAAACCGGTGATACAAAGCGTAGCCTGCCTAGGAAAGAGTTGGCGTTTGCGAGATGCTGCTACTGGTGCCGCCGCTGCTGTTCTTGCGGCGGGAGTCCATACATCTACCCAGTGGGCTGTCACAGTCATATAGTCCTGACCCTGCCCTGCTCCACTTGTCCACATGTCCGTGGTTAAGTGGACATTGGGTACAGCTGCATTTTTTAGGACACTGGTGACTCTTTTTCTGAGGTCTGTGTAAATTTTCGGTATCGCCTGCCTAGAGAAATGGAACCTAGATGGTATTTGGTACCGGGGACACAGTACCTCCAACAAGTCTCTAGTTGGCTCTGCAGTAATGATGGATACCGGAACCACGGTTCTCACCACCCAGGATGCCAAGGCCTCAGTTATCCGCTTTGCAGTAGGATGACTGCTGTGATATTTCATCTTCCTCGCAAAGGACTGTTGGACAGTCAATTGCTTGGTGGAAGTGGTAAAAGTGGTCTTACGACTTCCCCTCTGGGATGACCATCGACTCCCAGCAGCAACAACAGCAGCGCCAGCAGCAGTAGGCGTTACACGCAAGGATGCATCGGAGGAATCCCAGGCAGGAGAGGACTCGTCAGAATTGCCAGTGACATGGCCTGCAGGACTATTGGCATTCCTGGGGAAGGAGGAAATTGACACTGAGGGAGTTGGTGGGGTGGTTTGCGTGAGCTTGGTTACAAGAGGAAGGGATTTACTGGTCAGTGGACTGCTTCCGCTGTCACCCAAAGTTTTTGAACTTGTCACTGACTTATTATGAATGCGCTGCAGGTGACGTATAAGGGAGGATGTTCCGAGGTGGTTAACGTCCTTACCCCTACTTATTACAGCTTGACAAAGGGAACACACGGCTTGACACCTGTTGTCCGCATTTCTGTTGAAATAGTTCCACACCGAAGAGCTGATTTTTTTGGTATTTTCACCAGGCATGTCAACGGCCATATTCCTCCCACGGACAACAGGTGTCTCCCCGGGTGCCTGACTTAAACAAACCACCTCACCATCAGAATCCTCCTGGTCAATTTCCTCCCCAGCGCCAGCAACACCCATATCCTCCTCATCCTGGTGTACTTCAACACTGACATCTTCAATCTGACTATCAGGAACTGGACTGCGGGTGCTCCTTCCAGCACTTGCAGGGGGCGTGCAAATGGTGGAAGGCGCATGCTCTTCACGTCCAGTGTTGGGAAGGTCAGGCATCGCAACCGACACAATTGGACTCTCCTTGTGGATTTGGGATTTCGAAGAACGCACAGTTCTTTGCGGTGCTACTGCTTTTGCCAGCTTGAGTCTTTTCATTTTTCTAGCGAGAGGCTGAGTGCCTCCATCCTCATGTGAAGCTGAACCACTAGCCATGAACATAGGCCAGGGCCTCAGCCGTTCCTTGCCACTCCGTGTGGTAAATGGCATATTGGCAAGTTTACGCTTCTCCTCCGACAATTTTATTTTAGGTTTTGGAGTCCTTTTTTTACTGATATTTGGTGTTTTGGATTTGACATGCTCTGTACTATGATATTGGGCATCGGCCTTGGCAGACGACGTTGCTGGCATTTCATCGTCTCGGCCATGACTAGTGGCAGCAGCTTCAGCACGAGGTGGAAGTGGATCTTGATCTTTCCCTAATTTTGGAACCTCAACATTTTTGTTCTCCATATTTTAATAGGCACAACTAAAAGGCACCTCAGGTAAACAATGGAGATGGATGGATACTAGTATACAATTATGGACGGACTGCCGAGTGCCGACACAGAGGTAGCTACAGCCGTGAACTACCGTACTGTACTGTGTCTGCTGCTAATATAGACTGGTTGATAAAGAGATGTAGTAGTATGTATGTATAAAGAAGAAAGAAAAAAAAACCACGGCTAGGTGGTATACAATTATGGACGGACTGCCGAGTGCCGACACAGAGGTAGCTACAGCCGTGAACTACCGTACTGTGTCTGCTGCTAATATAGACTGGTTGATAAAGAGATGTAGTAGTATGTATGTATAAAGAAGAAAGAAAAAAAAAACCACGGGTAGGTGGTATACAATTATGGACGGACTGCCGAGTGCCGACACAGAGGTAGCTACAGCCGTGAACTACCGTACTGTACTGTGTCTGCTGCTAATATAGACTGGTTGATAAAGAGATGTAGTAGTATGTATGTATAAAGAAGAAAGAAAAAAAAACCACGGGTAGGTGGTATACAATTATGGACGGACTGCCGAGTGCCGACACAGAGGTAGCTACAGCCGTGAACTACCGTACTGTACTGTGTCTGCTGCTAATATAGACTGGTTGATAAAGAGATGTAGTAGTATGTATGTATAAAGAAGAAAGAAAAAAAAACCACGGGTAGGTGGTATACAATTATGGACGGACTGCAGAGTGCCGACACAGAGGTAGCTACAGCCGTGAACTACCGTACTGTACTGTGTCTGCTGCTAATATAGACTGGTTGATAAAGAGATGTAGTAGTATGTATGTATAAAGAAGAAAGAAAAAAAACCACGGGTAGGTGGTATACAATTATGGACGGACTGCCGAGTGCCGACACAGAGGTAGCTACAGCCGTGAACTACCGTACTGTGTCTGCTGCTAATATAGACTGGTTGATAAAGAGATGTAGTAGTATGTATGTATAAAGAAGAAAGAAAAAAAAACCACGGGTAGGTGGTATACAATTATGGACGGACTGCCGAGTGCCAACACAGAGGTAGCTACAGCCGTGAACTACCGTACTGTGTCTGCTGCTAATATAGACTGGTTGATAAAGAGATGTAGTAGTATGTATGTATAAAGAAGAAAGAAAAAAAAACCACGGGTAGGTGGTATACAATTATGGACGGACTGCCGAGTGCCGACACAGAGGTAGCTACAGCCGTGAACTACCGTACTGTGTCTGCTGCTAATATAGACTGGTTGATAAAGAGATGTAGTAGTATGTATGTATAAAGAAGAAAGAAAAAAAAACCACGGGTAGGTGGTATACAATTATGGACGGACTGCCGAGTGCCGACACAGAGGTAGCTACAACCGTGAACTACCGTACTGTACTGTGTCTGCTGCTAATATAGACTGGTTGATAAAGAGATGTAGTAGTATGTATGTATAAAGAAGAAAGAAAAAAAAACCACGGGTAGGTGGTATACAATTATGGACGGACTGCCGAGTGCCGACACAGAGGTAGCTACAGCCGTGAACTACCGTACTGTACTGTGTCTGCTGCTAATATAGACTGGTTGATAAAGAGATGTAGTAGTATGTATGTATAAAGAAGAAAGAAAAAAAAACCACGGGTAGGTGGTATACAATTATGGACGGACTGCCGAGTGCCGACACAGAGGTAGCTACAGCCGTGAACTACCGTACTGTGTCTGCTGCTAATATAGACTGGGTGATAAAGAGATGTAGTAGTATGTATGTATAAAGAAGAAAGAAAAAAAAAACACGGGTAGGTGGTATACAATTATGGACGGACTGCCGAGTGCCGACACAGAGGTAGCTACAGCCGTGAACTACCGTACTGTACTGTGTCTGCTGCTAATATAGACTGGTTGATAAAGAGATGTAGTAGTATGTATGTATAAAGAAGAAAAAAAAAAAACCACGGGTAGGTGGTATACAATTATGGACGGACTGCCGAGTGCCGACACAGAGGTAGCTACAGCCGTGAACTACCGTACTGTACTGTGTCTGCTGCTAATATAGACTGGTTGATAAAGAGATGTAGTAGTATGTATGTATAAAGAAGAAAGAAAAAAAAACCACGGGTAGGTGGTATACAATTATGGACGGACTGCCGAGTGCCGACACAGAGGTAGCTACAGCCGTGAACTACCGTACTGTACTGTGTCTGCTGCTAATATAGACTGGTTGATAAAGAGATGTAGTAGTATGTATGTATAAAGAAGAAAGAAAAAAAAACCACGGGTAGGTGGTATACAATTATGGACGGACTGCCGAGTGCCGACACAGAGGTAGCTACAGCCGTGAACTACCGTACTGTACTGTGTCTGCTGCTAATATAGACTGGTTGATAAAGAGATGTAGTAGTATGTATGTATAAAGAAGAAAGAAAAAAAAACCACGGGTAGGTGGTATACAATTATGGACGGACTGCCGAGTGCCGACACAGAGGTAGCTACAGCCGTGAACTACCGTACTGTGTCTGCTGCTAATATAGACTGGGTGATAAAGAGATGTAGTAGTATGTATGTATAAAGAAGAAAGAAAAAAAAACCACGGGTAGGTGGTATACAATTATGGACGGACTGCCGAGTGCCGACACAGAGGTAGCTACAGCCGTGAACTACCGTACTGTACTGTGTCTGCTGCTAATATAGACTGGTTGATAAAGAGATGTAGTAGTATGTATGTATAAAGAAGAAAAAAAAAAACCACGGGTAGGTGGTATACAATTATGGACGGACTGCCGAGTGCCGACACAGAGGTAGCTACAGCCGTGAACTACCGTACTGTACTGTGTCTGCTGCTAATATAGACTGGTTGATAAAGAGATGTAGTAGTATGTATGTATAAAGAAGAAAGAAAAAAAAACCACGGGTAGGTGGTATACAATTATGGACGGACTGCCGAGTGCCGACACAGAGGTAGCTACAGCCGTGAACTACCGTACTGTACTGTGTCTGCTGCTAATATAGACTGGTTGATAAAGAGATGTAGTAGTATGTATGTATAAAGAAGAAAGAAAAAAAAACCACGGGTAGGTGGTATACAATTATGGACGGACTGCCGAGTGCCGACACAGAGGTAGCTACAGCCGTGAACTACCGTACTGTACTGTGTCTGCTGCTAATATAGACTGGTTGATAAAGAGATGTAGTAGTATGTATGTATAAAGAAGAAAGAAAAAAAAACCACGGGTAGGTGGTATACAATTATGGACGGACTGCCGAGTGCCGACACAGAGGTAGCTACAGCCGTGAACTACCGTACTGTGTCTGCTGCTAATATAGACTGGGTGATAAAGAGATGTAGTAGTATGTATGTATAAAGAAGAAAGAAAAAAAAACCACGGGTAGGTGGTATACAATTATGGACGGACTGCCGAGTGCCGACACAGAGGTAGCTACAGCCGTGAACTACCGTACTGTACTGTGTCTGCTGCTAATATAGACTGGTTGATAAAGAGATGTAGTAGTATGTATGTATAAAGAAGAAAGAAAAAAAAACCACGGGTAGGTGGTATACAATTATGGACGGACTGCCGAGTGCCGACACAGAGGTAGCTACAGCCGTGAACTACCGTACTGTACTGTGTCTGCTGCTAATATAGACTGGTTGATAAAGAGATGTAGTAGTATGTATGTATAAAGAAGAAAGAAAAAAAAACCACGGGTAGGTGGTATACAATTATGGACGGACTGCCGAGTGCCGACACAGAGGTAGCTACAGCCGTGAACTACCGTACTGTGTCTGCTGCTAATATAGACTGGGTGATAAAGAGATGTAGTAGTATGTATGTATAAAGAAGAAAGAAAAAAAAACCTCGGGTAGGTGGTATACAATTATGGACGGACTGCCGAGTGCCGACACAGAGGTAGCTACAGCCGTGAACTACCGTACTGTGCTGTGTCTGCTGCTAATATAGACGGACCTGCTGGACACTGTCTGTCAGCAGAATGAGTTTTTTATAGAATTTAAAAAAAAACACCACACAAGTGAAGTCACACGACGAGTGTTTAACTTTTTCAGGCAATCACACAATATAGTATACTACTAACTAACTATACTGGTGGTCAGTGTGGTCAGGTCACTGGTCAGTCACACTGGCAGTGGCACTCCTGCAGCAAAAGTGTGCACTGTTTAATTTTAATATAATATGTACTCCTGGCTCCTGCTATAACCTATAACTATAACTATTAACTGGCACTGCAGTGCTCCCCAGTCTCCCCCACAATTATAAGCTGTGTGAGCTGAGCACAGTCAGATATATATACATAGATGATGCAGCACACTGGGCTGAGCAGTGCACACAGATATGGTATGTGACTGAGTCACTGTGTGTATCGTTTTTTTCAGGCAGAGAACGGATATATTAAATAAAACTGCACTGTCTGGTGGTCACTGTGGTCAGTCACTAGTAAACTCTGCACTCTCTACACTTCTACAGTACTCCTAAACTCCAGTAAATCAGGTCAATCTCTCTCTCTCTCTCTCTTCTAATCTAAATGGAGAGGACGCCAGCCACGTCCTCTCCCTATCAATCTCAATGCACGTGTGAAAATGGCGGCGACGCGCGTCGCCGCCATTTTCACACGTGCATTGAGAGTCATAGGGAGAGGACGTGGCTGGCATCCTCTCCGTTTAGAGAAGAGAGAGACACAGTATTTTCGGGGAGCATTATTAGGAGGAGTACTACTGTATACTACTATACTACTTGCTGAAGTGATATTTATAGATTAGATAGTGTGACTGTAAGTGTATTATCTGACTTGTGGGAGAGACACTGACAGTGGGGAGCAGTTAGAGTCTGAGAGCAGGACTCAGGAGTACATATAACGTACAGTGCACACTTTTGCTGCCAGAGTCAGTGCCACACTGCCATTGTTGTGACCACACTGACCACCAGTATAATAATATATTTTGTGATTGTCTGCTTAGGCCTCGGAGTACTAGTTGCAAGTTGCAACGTGACCTGTCCTGAAGTGACCACCAGTTTAATAATCAATCACCACCAGTTTAATATATATATATATATATATATATATATATATAATTGTATATAATATATATATATATATATATATATATATAATATTGTATACCACCTACCCGTGGTTTTTTTTTTTTTCATTCTTCTTTATACATACTACTATAGTAGCTTACTGTAGCAGTCTGCGGTGCTGTGCTGACCTGACAGTGTCCAGCAGGTCCGTCATCAGTCATTACATAATAAATATATATAGTACCTGTCCGGCTGCAGTACTAGTGATATTATATTGATTTCATCTCATTATCAATAATTTATCATCCAGTCTAGACTCTATAGTAGCAGCAGACACAGTACGTTAGTCCACGGCTGTAGCTACCTCTGTGTCGGCACTCGGCAGTCCATCCATAATTGTATACCACCTACCCGTGGTTTTTTTTTTCTTTCTTCTTTGTACATACTACTATAGAGTATAGTAGCTTACTGTAGCAGTCTGCGGTGCTGCTGAGCTGACAGAGTCCAGCAGGTCCGTCATCAGTCATCATTACCTAATAAATATATTATCTACCTGTCCGGCTGCAGTACTAGTGATATTATATATACATACATATATATATTGATTTCATCTCATTATCAATCATCCAGTCTATATTAGCAGCAGACACAGTACGTTAGTCCACGGCTGTAGCTACCTCTGTGTCGGCACTCAGCAGTCCATCCATAATTGTATACCACCTACCCGTGGTTTTTTTTTTTTCGTTCTTCTTTGTACATACTACTATAGTATAGTAGCTTACTGTAGCAGTCTGCGGTGCTGCTGAGCTGACAGTGTCCAGCAGGTCCGTCATCAGTCATCATTACCTAATAAATATATTATCTACCTGTCCGGCTGCAGTACTAGTGATATTATATATACATACATATATATATTGATTTCATCTCATTATCAATCATCCAGTCTATATTAGCAGCAGACACAGTACGTTAGTCCACGGCTGTAGCTACCTCTGTGTCGGCACTCGGCAGTCCATCCATAATTGTATACCACCTACCCGTGGTTTTTTTTTTTCTTTCTTCTTTGTACATACTACTATAGAGTATCGTAGCTTACTGTAGCAGTCTGCGGTGCTGCTGAGCTGACAGTGTCCAGCAGGTCCGTCATCAGTCATCATTACCTGATAAATATATTATCTACCTGTCCGGCTGCAGTACTAGTGATATTATATATACATACATATATATATTGATTTCATCTCATTATCAATCATCCAGTCTATATTAGCAGCAGACACAGTACGTTAGTCCACGGCTGTAGCTACCTCTGTGTCGGCACTCAGCAGTCCATCCATAATTGTATACCACCTACCCGTGGTTTTTTTTTTTCTTTCTTCTTTGTACATACTACTATAGTACAGTAGCTTACTGTAGCAGTCTGCGGTGCTGCTGAGCTGACAGTGTCCAGCAGGTCCGTCATCAGTCATCATTACCTAATAAATATATTATCTACCTGTCCGGCTGCAGTACTAGTGATATTATATATACATACATATATATATTGATTTCATCTCATTATCAATCATCCAGTCTATATTAGCAGCAGACACAGTACGTTAGTCCACGGCTGTAGCTACCTCTGTGTCGGCACTCGGCAGTCCATCCATAAGTATACTAGTATCCATCCATCTCCATTGTTTACCTGAGGTGCCTTTTAGTTGTGCCTATTAAAATATGGAGAACAAAAATGTTGAGGTTCCAAAATTAGGGAAAGATCAAGATCCACTTCCACCTCGTGCTGAAGCTGCTGCCACTAGTCATGGCCGAGACGATGAAATGCCAGCAACGTCGTCTGCCAAGGCCGATGCCCAATGTCATAGTACAGAGCATGTCAAATCCAAAACACCAAATATCAGTAAAAAAAGGACTCCAAAACCTAAAATAAAATTGTCGGAGGAGAAGCGTAAACTTGCCAATATGCCATTTACCACACGGAGTGGCAAGGAACGGCTGAGGCCCTGGCCTATGTTCATGGCTAGTGGTTCAGCTTCACATGAGGATGGAAGCACTCAGCCTCTCGCTAGAAAACTGAAAAGACTCAAGCTGGCAAAAGCACCGCAAAGAACTGTGCGTTCTTCGAAATCCCAAATCCACAAGGAGAGTCCAATTGTGTCGGTTGCGATGCCTGACCTTCCCAACACTGGACGTGAAGAGCATGCGCCTTCCACCATTTGCACGCCCCCTGCAAGTGCTGGAAGGAGCACCCGCAGTCCAGTTCCTGATAGTCAGATTGAAGATGTCAGTGTTGAAGTACACCAGGATGAGGAGGATATGGGTGTTGCTGGCGCTGGGGAGGAAATTGACCAGGAGGATTCTGATGGTGAGGTGGTTTGTTTAAGTCAGGCACCCGGGGAGACACCTGTTGTCCGTGGGAGGAATATGGCCGTTGACATGCCTGGTGAAAATACCAAAAAAATCAGCTCTTCAGTGTGGAGGTATTTCAACAGAAAAGCGGACAACAGGTGTCAAGCCATGTGTTGCCTTTGTCAAGCTGTAATAAGTAGTGGTAAGGACGTTAACCACCTCGGAACATCCTCCCTTATACGTCACCTGCAGCGCATTCATAATAAGTCAGTGACAAGTTCAAAAACTTTGGGCGACAGCGGAAGCAGTCCACTGACCAGTAAATCCCTTCCTCTTGTAACCAAGCTCACGCAAACCACCCCACCAACTCCCTCAGTGTCAATTTCCTCCTTCCCCAGGAATGCCAATAGTCCTGCAGGCCATGTCACTGGCAATTCTGACGATTCCTCTCCTGCCTGGGATTCCTCCGATGCATCCTTGCGTGTAACGCCTACTGCTGCTGGCGCTGCTGTTGTTGCTGCTGGGAGTCGATGGTCATCCCAGAGGGGAAGTCGTAAGCCCACTTGTACTACTTCCAGTAAGCAATTGACTGTCCAACAGTCCTTTGCGAGGAAGATGAAATATCACAGCAGTCATCCTGCTGCAAAGCGGATAACTGAGGCCTTGACAACTATGTTGGTGTTAGACGTGCGTCCGGTATCCGCCGTTAGTTCACAGGGAACTAGACAATTTATTGAGGCAGTGTGCCCCCGTTACCAAATACCATCTAGGTTCCACTTCTCTAGGCAGGCGATACCGAGAATGTACACGGACGTCAGAAAAAGACTCACCAGTGTCCTAAAAAATGCAGTTGTACCCAATGTCCACTTAACCACGGACATGTGGACAAGTGGAGCAGGGCAGGGTCAGGACTATATGACTGTGACAGCCCACTGGGTAGATGTATGGACTCCCGCCGCAAGAACAGCAGCGGCGGCACCAGTAGCAGCATCTCGCAAACGCCAACTCTTTCCTAGGCAGGCTACGCTTTGTATCACCGCTTTCCAGAATACGCACACAGCTGAAAACCTCTTACGGCAACTGAGGAAGATCATCGCGGAATGGCTTACCCCAATTGGACTCTCCTGTGGATTTGTGGCATCGGACAACGCCAGCAATATTGTGTGTGCATTAAATATGGGCAAATTCCAGCACGTCCCATGTTTTGCACATACCTTGAATTTGGTGGTGCAGAATTTTTAAAAAAACGACAGGGGCGTGCAAGAGATGCTGTCGGTGGCCAGAAGAATTGCGGGACACTTTCGGCGTACAGGCACCACGTACAGAAGACTGGAGCACCACCAAAAACTACTGAACCTGCCCTGCCATCATCTGAAGCAAGAAGTGGTAACGAGGTGGAATTCAACCCTCTATATGCTTCAGAGGTTGGAGGAGCAGCAAAAGGCCATTCAAGCCTATACAATTGAGCACGATATAGGAGGTGGAATGCACCTGTCTCAAGCGCAGTGGAGAATGATTTCAACGTTGTGCAAGGTTCTGATGCCCTTTGAACTTGCCACACGTGAAGTCAGTTCAGACACTGCCAGCCTGAGTCAGGTCATTCCCCTCATCAGGCTTTTGCAGAAGAAGCTGGAGACATTGAAGGAGGAGCTAACACGGAGCGATTCCGCTAGGCATGTGGGACTTGTGGATGGAGCCCTTAATTCGCTTAACAAGGATTCACGGGTGGTCAATCTGTTGAAATCAGAGCACTACATTTTGGCCACCGTGCTCGATCCTAGATTTAAAGCCTACCTTGGATCTCTCTTTCCGGCAGACACAAGTCTGCTGGGGTTGAAAGACCTGCTGGTGAGAAAATTGTCAAGTCAAGCGGAACGCGACCTGTCAATATCTCCTCCTTCACATTCTCCCGCAACTGGGGGTGCGAGGAAAAGGCTCAGAATTCCGAGCCCACCCGCTGGCGGTGATGCAGGGCAGTCTGGCGCGACTGCTGATGCTGACATCTGGTCCGGACTGAAGGACCTGACAACGATTACGGACATGTCGTCTACTGTCACTGCATATGATTCTCTCACCATTGAAAGAATGGTGGAGGATTATATGAGTGACCGCATCCAAGTAGGCACGTCACACAGTCCGTACTTATACTGGCAGGAAAAAGAGGCAATTTGGAGGCCCTTGCACAAACTGGCTTTATTCTACCTAAGTTGCCCTCCCACAAGTGTGTACTCCGAAAGAGTGTTTAGTGCCGCCGCTCACCTTGTCAGCAATCGGCGTACGAGGTTACATCCAGAAAATGTGGAGAAGATGATGTTCATTAAAATGAATTATAATCAATTCCTCCGTGGAGACATTGACCAGCAGCAATTGCCTCCACAAAGTACACAGGGAGCTGAGATGGTGGATTCCAGTGGGGACGAATTGATAATCTGTGAGGAGGGGGATGTACACAGTGATATATCGGAGGATGATGATGAGGTGGACATCTTGCCTCTGTAGAGCCAGTTTGTGCAAGGAGAGATTAATTGCTTCTTTTTTGGTGGGGGTCCAAACCAACCCGTCATTTCAGTCACAGTCATGTGGCAGACCCTGTCACTGAAATGATAGGTTGGTTAAAGTGTGCATGTCCTGTTTATACAACATAAGGGTGGGTGGGAGGGCCCAAGGACAATTCCATCTTGCACCTCTTTTTTCTTTAATTTTTCTTTGCGTCATGTGCTGTTTGGGGAGGGTTTTTTGGAAGGGACATCCTGCGTGACACTGCAGTGCCACTCCTAGATGGGCCCGGTGTTTGTGTCGGCCACTAGGGTCGCTTATCTTACTCACACAGCTACCTCATTGCGCCTCTTTTTTTCTTTGCGTCATGTGCTGTTTGGGGAGGGTTTTTTGGAAGGGACATCCTGCGTGACACTGCAGTGACACTCCTAGATGGGCCCGGTGTTTGTGTCGGCCACTAGGGTCGCTTATCTTACTCACACAGCTACCTCATTGCGCCTCTTTTTTTCTTTGCGTCATGTGCTGTTTGGGGAGGGTTTTTTGGAAGGGACATCCTGCGTGACACTGCAGTGACACTCCTAGATGGGCCCGGTGTTTGTGTCGGCCACTAGGGTCGCTTATCTTACTCACACAGCTACCTCATTGCGCCTCTTTTTTTCTTTGCGTCATGTGCTGTTTGGGGAGGGTTTTTTGGAAGGGACATCCTGTGTGACACTGCAGTGACACTCCTAGATGGGCCCGGTGTTTGTGTCGGCCACTAGGGTCGCTTATCTTACTCACACAGCTACCTCATTGCGCCTCTTTTTTTCTTTGCGTCATGTGCTGTTTGGGGAGGGTTTTTTGGAAGGGACATCCTGCGTGACACTGCAGTGACACTCCTAGATGGGCCCGGTGTTTGTGTCGGCCACTAGGGTCGCTTATCTTACTCACACAGCTACCTCATTGCGCCTCTTTTTTTCTTTGCGTCATGTGCTGTTTGGGGAGGGTTTTTTGGAAGGGACATCCTGCGTGACACTGCAGTGACACTCCTAGATGGGCCCGGTGTTTGTGTCGGCCACTAGGGTCGCTTATCTTACTCACACAGCTACCTCATTGCGCCTCTTTTTTTCTTTGCGTCATGTGCTGTTTGGGGAGGGTTTTTTGGAAGGGACATCCTGCGTGACACTGCAGTGACACTCCTAGATGGGCCCGGTGTTTGTGTCGGCCACTAGGGTCGCTTATCTTACTCACACAGCTACCTCATTGCGCCTCTTTTTTTCTTTGCGTCATGTGCTGTTTGGGGAGGGTTTTTTGGAAGGGACATCCTGCGTGACACTGCAGTGCCACTCCTAGATGGGCCCGGTGTTTGTGTCGGCCACTAGGGTCGCTTATCTTACTCACACAGCTACCTCATTGCGCCTCTTTTTTTCTTTGCGTCATGTGCTGTTTGGGGAGGGTTTTTTGGAAGGGACATCCTGCGTGACACTGCAGTGACACTCCTAGATGGGCCCGGTGTTTGTGTCGGCCACAAGGGTCGCTTATCTTACTCACACAGCTACCTCATTGCGCCTCTTTTTTTCTTTGCGTCATGTGCTGTTTGGGGAGGGTTTTTTGGAAGGGACATCCTGCGTAACACTGCAGTGACACTCCTAGATGGGCCCGGTGTTTGTGTCGGCCACTAGGGTCGCTTATCTTACTCACACAGCTACCTCATTGCGCCTCTTTTTTTCTTTGCATCATGTGCTGTTTGGGGAGGGTTTTTTGGAAGGGACATCCTGCGTGACACTGCAGTGACACTCCTAGATGGGCCCGGTGTTTGTGTCGGCCACTAGGGTCGCTTAGCTTAGTCATCCAGCGACCTAGGTGCAAATTTTAGGACTAAAAATAATATTGTGAGGTGTGAGGTATTCAGAATAGACTGAAAATGAGTGTAAATTATGGCTTTTGAGGTTAATAATACTTTGGGATCAAAATGACCCCCAAATTCTATGATTTGAGCTGTTTTTTAGTGTTTTTTGAAAAAAACACCCGAATCCAAAACACACCCGAATCCGACAAAAAAAATTCGGTGAGGTTTTGCCAAAACGCGGTCGAACCCAAAACACGGCCGCGGAACCGAACCCAAAACCAAAACCCGAAAAATTTCCGGCGCTCATCTCTAGTGAATATTCCCCATTTCTGTTGCTCCCCTGTTTGCTAATAAATAGTGAACAGAGGCCCTCATTCCGAGTTGTTCGCTCGCTAGCTGCTTTTAGCAGCATTGCACACGCTAGGCCGCCGCCCTCTGGGAGTGTATCTTAGCAGAATAAAAAGAACGAAAGATTAGCAGAACTGCTACTAAATAATTCTTTGCACTTTCTGAATAGCTCCAGACCTACTCCTAGATTGCGATCACCTCAGCCCGTTTCATTCCTGGTTTGACGTCACAAACACGCCCTGCGTTCGGCCAGCCACTCCCCTGTTTCTCCAGACACTCCCGCGTTTTTCCCTGACACGCCTGCGTTTTTTAGCACACTCCTGGAAAACGCTCAGTTACCACCCAGAAACGCCCCTTTCCTGTCAATCATTCACCGATCAGCAGTGCGACTGAAAAGCGTCACACGAACACCAACAAATCTACTAAGTTTTGTGTTGAATAACTTAGCGCATGTGCTCTGCGTACCATGCGCATGCGCATTTAGCAACAAATCGCAGCATAGCGAAAATCTGCAACGAGCGAACAACTCGGAATGACCCCCAGAGAGTGTTGAATCACAGTAACTCATTGTTCCCCTCCGTGAGTTTTGCAAGGCGTGAGATGGCGCTTATTACTGTTGGGCAATGCCCAAGGGATGAATCTTGCCATTAGGCCCTCCATCTTGAGTCTGTGAAGAGGAGACCGACTAAGATGACATGATTCTATGAGAATAACCTCATCGCATCCCAATGACTGAATATTATTTAGGAAGTGAGTGGAATGTGGGACTGTGACCTACTTTACCGCGAGTAGGTGAAGCTCCCCAAAACTTCAGAAGTCACCCAGAAATTCTTTGAAAGTTGGCAAGTAGGAAGTAACTGAATCAGGTTGCAGTAAAGCAACAGAGAAAAGCTTCAAGCATTGCCAAGGCTCTCTGAAGTTTTGGGGGTAGCAGTAAATCAATGTTCTCGGGCAGTGGTTCCCAAACTGTGGGCCCTCCGCTGTAAGTACCCGGCAACCAGGGTGCGGAAGTATGCAGCGCCGCTGGGAGGTGAGGGAGCCGCAGTATATGTAGAATGACATATAGCTCTTGTAAGTGCTTATGCTGTGGCCCCTGAAGTCTTCTGTCTTCTGAAAAGCTCCCATTGCAGGCACCAACTTACAAACTGAGCTCCAGTGCCCGGAGGCGGGGATATAGAGGAGGCGGCGCTAAGCATCCTGGGAACAGTCAAAGCTTTTAGCCTGTTGGTGCCTTGGATCAAGATCCAACTCTACACCCCAATGTTATCCCTGTGGAACCCAGTGTACCCCGCTGCAGAAACTTAAAGTATAGAGTATGTAGAGACATTTGAGGATCCGGTGGTGGTCCCTAGAGCTGTGTATATAATCGAAAGGCAGGAAAAAAAAAAAGAAAACCATTTTTTGTTCTTCGGGAGGATTGCCACCTAGCAACAGCAGGTGGGTTATGTAGTAAGCATCCTGATTTTCCGCTGTAAGGCAGGGAAGTGAAATTTTTTAAATCACTAACCTGCCGACACTAGCAGTGAAGTTGCACTTGCCCAGCAGGCAGGGGCGTAACCAGAACTTTGTGGTCCCGATAGCAACATTTTGAAGGGGCCACATCCCAATGCTTCTAGAGAGAGAGACACTCCTCAACAGCAGTTGTTAATTTTCTGCCCTATAATAGTGCCCTAGTTCATTTTCTGAACCACAGTAGATCCTTTTTTAATGTTATGCCCCATACTAGTGCCCTAGTTTCTTTTATGAATCGCAGTAGTGCTTAAGTTCACCCTATGTCACATTTTAGAGTTGCCAGTACACATTATGCTGCACAGTATCCACAATTCACATTATTATATATAGTGCTCCCCGTTCATATTGTGACTCATTACAGTGCCCCGGTTCATATATACAGATGTAGCCACCTTTATCTTGACTGGCTGAGGTGTTTGTCCCGATCGAGCATACGCAGCGTACCGGGGCGTAGGGAGGCGAGCCTAGTCACAGAGAGGTGTACCTAATCGCACAGAGGCAGACAGAGCGTTTGGTGTTACCTTTACATGTAATACCTGCGATCATCCACCAGATGCCGCTTTATACAATCACCACTGTGCATGCGTGTGGTCTCCCGTAATATACAATACTGAAATATATAATAAGGACTACTTTACTAAGGCCTCTCATACAGTAAATACTCATTATGCTGCATTATTTAATACAGTAAATACTCATTACGCTGCATTATTTAATACAGTATATACGGTACAGACGCAAATAGTACAGCATACAGTATATGATCCATCTACAGTACTTTATGAATATGTGAGCGTCCAAGTCCCGCAGACAAAACAACAAAAAAAACAAGTCGTGTACACTGTCGCAAATGGACGTGTTAGAAGTTCACTATTGCCTCTTGAGATTAGGAATTTTGTACAGTATGTTAGCGTCCTAATCCCATAGCCATTACAGCATAATCAAAACCAATGGATTTCTTCATTTGTCTGCGGCGAAGTGGTGAAGTGTTCCTCTTCCTATACTCAGAGTACCGGGTTCGATTCCTAAAGTATGAATGCATGTTAGTTTTTCCAGACACTTTATTATTATTTTTATTCACATAAAAGCTGCAGGAGCGGTTCTACTGTTAAGGTTCTATGCACCGTACAGTACACATACCATTCTGTAGCAGGGCAGACTCAATAGAAATGGCTACCACCTATTACTCCTTGCACACGGAGGCCCTAGGCTATGGAACAAGTAACAGTCCTTATTTTGCAGGCTATGGGGCAATGCTGAAGGAGCGTCACAATCCCCTAGCTAAAATACACAGGGGCGATAGGAATAAGCGAGGTCTATGTACATTACGGTGCACCGGACTCGATCGCATAGCACACTGGCAAAATGGCCACCACCCCTGAACCCCCACCATGTGGCAGGCAGCGCTCGGATATGGAGTGAAAGATGGCATAAGTTTTGCAGGCTACAGGGGCAATGCTGAAGGAGATTCACAATCCTCTAGCCAAAATACACAGGGGCGATAGAGATAAGCGAGGTCTATGCACATTACGTTACACCGGGCTCAATCGCATAGCAAACTGACAAAACACAAGTTTTACATAAAACAGGGCAAAGCTGCAGGAGAGTTTCTACTGTCAAGGTTCTATAAACCATACGGTACACATACAATTCTATAGCAGGGCAGACTCAATTGAAATGGCTACCGCCTGTGACTCCGAGCTCCATGGAGGATCTCGGCTATGGAGCAAGTAACAGCACAGATTTTGCAAGCTATGGGGCAATACTGATGGAGCGTCAGAATCCCCTAGCTAAAATACTCAGGGGTGATAGGGATAAGTGAGGTCTATGCACATAATATGATACATCAGACCCCATCGCAATCGCAAAGTGACAAAATGTCCGAGGCACGTGAACCCCTGCCTTGTGGCAGCACTCAGCTACAGTATGGAGCGAGCAATGGCATAGGTTTTGCAGGCTACGGGGTAATGCTGAAGGAGTGTCAGAATCCCCTAGCTAAAATACACATGGGTGATAATGATAAGCGAGGTCTATGCACATAACGATACACTGCAAAGTTCCCCATGGTTTTGATTATACCTTTTCTTTGAACACTGTATTTTCCACTGCCTCGCCCTACCCCCATCCCACTTTCCCCTTCCCCCGTTGGAGCCTGCAAAGTACATGCAGCAGACAGGGAGGGAGTTCCGATCAGGCTACAAGACATGTGCTACAGTATACTGCTGTATGTAGGAAAATCCCCTGCCCACTCTGATTTATGTAAAACCTGTGTGCACCCTTCCATTGAATGTATAACAAAGACAAATAATAATAATAAAGTGAATGTTACAGGAACACATTAAAAAAGGTTGGCACTTCCTTACCATTGGTGTTGGTTTATGCTTTAGGGGACTCGGACGCTAATACTTGTGTTTCAAAAGCACGGTATTTTCCACCGCCTCTCCCTACCCCCATCGCCCTTCCCCCCCTGGGAGCCTGCACAGGTCATGCAGTGGACAGGGAGGGAGTTCAGGTCAGGTACAATACACAAATGCCGATGATCTACAGTACTGTGTTGCTCAGTTAGTTGCGTCGGAATACACTAATTTATACTCATTACCACTGTGTATTTGTTTATAGCGGAATGAATCGCTGCTGCAGATTTACTTTGCTTTATATGAAACCTGTGTGCACCCTTTCATTGAATGTATAACAAAGAAAAAAAAATAAAGTGAATGTCACGGGAACATCTAAAAAAATAAAAAAAAAGGTTGCCACTTTGGGACTCAAACCTAGGACTCTCAGCGTGGGAGGTGGGAGCCTTCATCGCTAGGTTGGTATGGAAGGGGAGACAATTAGCTACCGGAGGGTACCAACCCCAAGTTTCTGTGACCCCCACAAGGCCCATGGCGGGTCTGAATTAACGGGCCCATTATAGTCTATGGGAAAATGGGTCCATTTTGCGTACTGATATCTCTGGTTCTGGGTGTCTCAGAGACTCAGGACTGGTACCATACAAAAGAGGAGACTCTTGGCTTTCGGGGCAGACAAACCACTAGTTTATATGACACTGGAAAGGGAAACGGGAAGCAATTGTGTATCGGGTCCCCTCCAGTTGTCCGCCTAGCTTGCACAGGATGCAGGGTTTCTGGCTAGATAGGAAATACTGTACATAAATGCTAAGCATGGTAATTTGACATCCAGGAACATAGGGAGGAGTTTTTATCTCTCTCCATTATACTTAGAAAAATTACACTTGCCACTATATTTTACAAGCTGTTCGTGCTAATTAGTACACTAGTAGAACATACTGTACAGAGATACTAAGTACAGTGATTTGGCATCCACGAACTTAGGGAGGAGCTTTAATCTCTCTCCATTGTAATCTTTCTAAGTATAATGGAGAGAGATAAAAGATCCTTCCTAAGTTCCTGGGTGCCAAATTACCGTCCTTAGTATCTCTGTACTCTATGTTCTACTAGTGTACTAATTAGCATGAACAGCTTGTAACGTACAGTGGCAAGTTTAATCTTTCTATGTATAATGGAGAAAGATAAAAGCTCCTCTGTAAGTTCCTAGATGCCAAATCACCATCCTTAGTATCTCTGTACAGTATGTTCTACTAGTGTAATAATTAGCACAAACAGCTTTTACCTGGATGCCAAATCACTGTACTTAGTATCTCTGTACAGTATGTTCTACTAGTGTACTAATTAGCACAAACTGCTTTTAACTGGATGCCAAATCACTGTACTTAGTATCTCTGTACAGTATGTTCTATTAGGGTACTAATTAGCATGAACAGCTTGTAATGTACAGCGGCAAGTTTAATCTTTCTATGTATAATGGAGAGAGATAAAAGCTCCTCGCTAAGTTCCTGGATGCCAAATCAACGTACTTAGTATCTCTGTACAGTATGTTCTACTAGTGTACTAATTAGCACAAACAGCTTTTAACTGGATGCCAAATCACCGTACTTAGTATCTCTGTACAGTATGTTCTATTAGGATACTAATTAGCACGAACAGCTTGTAACGTACAGCGGCAAGTTTAATCTTTCTATGTATAATGGAGAGAGATAAAAGCTCCTCAGTAAGTTCCTGGATGCCAAATCACCGTACTTAGTATCTCTGTACAGTATGTTCTATTGGGGTACTAATAAGCTGTTCATGCTAATTAGTACCCTAATAGAAAATACTGTACAGAGATACTAAGGACGGTGATTTGGCATCCAGGAACTTATGGAGGAGTTTTTATCTCTCTACATTATACATAGAAAGATCAAACCTGTCACTGTACGTTACAAGCTGCTCGTGGTAATTAGTACACTAGTAGAATATACAGTACAGGCACATTTTGTCATTTTGTGATGCAATGGGGTCTGGTGTATCGTTATGTACATAGACCTCGCTTATCCCTATCGACCCTGTGTATTTTAGCTAGGGGATTCTGACGCTCCTTCAGCATTGGCCCGTTCTTTGAACACAGTATTTTCCACTGCTTCACCCTATCCCCATCCCACTTCCCCTTCCCCCCTGGGAGCCTGAACAGTTCATGCAGTAGACAGGGAGGGAGTTCAGATCAGGTTACAAGACAAGATTTATGTGAAACCTGTGTGCACCCTTCCATTGAATGTATAACAAAGAAAAAAAATTATAATAAAGTGAATGTCACGGGAACTCGGACGCTCATACTGTACATGTATTTCAAAAGCACGTTGTTTATGCATTGTACATTCTTGCTTTTACAAAATTAGTTGCGTCTCCATACACAATCTTGTGTCTGCATACACAAGTGTTTTAACATGCTCGTTCGTGTCTGTATAAACTATTTGTTTATATTGAGAACTCTTACCATCTGACCATTGGTCACCATCTATTAACATTACAGTCGTCACTGACCATTTGCCAGAGCTGTAGATCAATCCGCTGCTATACGATCGAAAGTACTGGATTAGTGGAGCATTAGCCACCCAGTGGTGGAGATGTGTAATGCATGCTGAGTATATAGAATCGCCTCAACATGCCTGCCTGTGATTAAACTCAGCAAGCTAAGCTATCGCCTTAGCGTGACTAAACGTCCGTCTAGGTGGAGAATCGGTCAAGATAAAGGTGGCTACATCTGTACGTATGGCTTATTTAACATTAAAATGCACTACAGTTCATTTTATACCACACTACAATGAGCAGGTCCAGGGGCATACCTAGATATATTGCAGGCCCCAAGGAAAAAGTTTGAAAGGAACCCTATATACCACCCAATGGCAAAAAATTTATATAACACATGTAACTTGGCCCCTATCAGCTTTGGGCCCCATAGGAGCTGCACTGCCTGCACCTATGGTAGCTACGCCCTTGCCAGCAGGCTAGGTTGTGCACAGGTCACATGCACACTGGCAGCTGGGCGGGGCTAACACTCACTGAATCAGATTTTTCTTCAGCGCTGAAGGATGAGGACACAGTCTTATACCCTCCAACTGTACTTTTTTAATAGGTACAGTACCTTTTTTTTCATGGTCTGTACCGATTTTTGCCTCTCCAAACTTCCATTGAAAGTATAGGAAAAGGGGCGTGACCAAGCCCCCTTTACCCGTGGACACGCCCCTTTTTCAGGTTTGTACCGATTTTTCTGTGTAAAATGTTGGAGGGTATGCAGTCTCAGTCTCTCTGGCTGACACACTGTTATTTCCTCATACAGTATATTGCAAAAATGGACATAAAAACCCTGGTAAAGTCTATATCAGTGTCCACTACTCCCTCATCTGAGACACAGTATTTATCAGAGGGAATGAGAAATCCTTCAAAAATAATACATGATGACCAATTCACATTCCAAAGTACAACTCTGAGCTAATCATTCAGGTCTTTCTCCATATTATGGTAAGTGTGTTCTTATCAAATATAACTAAATATACTGCATATTTCACCTCTGTCTGTATCAGGCATGAATATACAAAAATAGCACACACACACAGGCTTGTCACTTAGTACAGTAGTTGTGAGGAAATAATAATCCCTCAGACTCTGAGGTAAAAAATGGACTCTGATCATAATAAACCATTGTCTGAGGTAGGCACATGTTCAAGACTGATGTTGCCACTAAAATAAATAAATAAATCCTCACAGGGATGTCAGCTGAGGCGTATACACAAAGTTCCCTGATAGTGCCTGTAGTCGACAAAAGGATTAGAAACCCATCTCTGAATAAGAGATAATGGGGCAGATGTATTAACCTGGAGAAGGCATAAGGAAGTGATAAACCAGAGATAAGTGCAAGGTGATAAACGCACCAGCCAATCAGCTCCAATATGCAAATTGACAGTTAGGAGCAGATTGGCTGGTGCGTTTATCACCTTGCACTTATCACTGGTTTGACACTTCCTTATGCCTTCTCCAGGTTAATACATCTGCCCCAATGTGACTGCTGACTAATGTCACTAACACTTTCCCTTCCTAATAATCCCCACACTTCTGAATGGGAATCCTAATTCCAGATCGCAGGGGTGGTTCTAGCCAGAGCCAGTCCTAACCAATATGATGCCCTAGGCAAGATTTTGGCTGGTGCCCCCTAGCACCGCCGCTAGTTCTGCAGGAGATGCCTGGCATAAGTCAACTGGCAGCTCGCTAACATTGGGCGCCTTTTGTTTGTGAAAATCTTATTTGCATATATATGTGGCTAGGATGCACAAGCAGATACTGTTGATTAAAATGATATGTAGCATGCCTATATTCTGTGTGCGACTGCGGCTGTATCTGCCTACGAAATGCTACATTACAGTGATTTCCAGGAATACACTGCAACGTAGCATTTCATATGCAGATTAGAGATGTGCACCGGAAATTTTTCGGGTTTTGTGTTTTGGTTTTGGGTTCGGTTCCGCGGCCGTGTTTTGGGTTCGAACGCGTTTTGGCAAAACCTCACCGAATTTTTTTTGTCGGATTCGGGTGTGTTTTGGATTCGGGTGTTTTTTTCAAAAAACCCTAAAAAACAGCTTAAATCATAGAATTTGGGGGTCATTTTGATCCCAAAGTATTATTAACCTCAATAACCATAATTTCCACTCATTTTCAGTCTATTCTGAACACCTCACACCTCACAATATTATTTTTAGTCCTAAAATTTGCACCGAGGTCGCTGGATGACTAAGCTCAGCGACCCAAGTGGCCGACACAAACACCTGGCCAATCTAGGAGTGGCACTGCAGTGTCACGCAGGATGGCCCTTCCAAAAAACACTCCCCAAACAGCACATGACGCAAAGAAAAAAAGAGGCGCAATGAGGTAGCTGTGTGACTAAGCTCAGCGACCCAAGTGGCCGACACAAACACCTGGCCCATCTAGGAGTGGCACTGCAGTGTCAGGCAGGATGGCCATTCCAAAAAATACTCCCCAAACAGCACATGACGCAAAGAAGAAAAAAAAGAGGCGCAATGAGGTAGCTGTGTGAGTAAGCTAAGCGACCCTAGTGGCCGACACAAACACCTGGCCCATCTAGGAGTGGCACTGCAGTGTCACGCAGGATGGCCCTTCCAAAAAACACTCCCCAAACAGCACATGACGCAAAGAAAAAAAGAGGCGCAATGAGGTAGCTGTGAGACTAAGCTCAGCGACCCAAGTGGCCGACACAAACACCTGGCCCATCTAGGAGTGGCACTGCAGTGTCAGGCAGGATGGCCCTTCCAAAAAATACTCCCCAAACAGCACATGACGCAAAGAAGAAAAAAAAGAGGCACAATGAGGTAGCTGTGTGAGTAAGCTAAGTGACCCTAGTGGCCGACACAAACACCTGGCCCATCTAGGAGTGGCACTGCAGTGTCACGCAGGATGGCCCTTCCAAAAAACACTCCCCAAATAGCACATGACGCAAAGAAAAAAAGAGGCGCAATGAGGTAGCTGTGTGACTAAGCTCAGCGACCCAAGTGGCCGACACAAACACCTGGCCCATCTAGGAGTGGCACTGCAGTGTCAGGCAGGATGGCCCTTCCAAAAAATACTCCCCAAACAGCACATGACGCAAAGAAGAAAAAAAAGAGGCGCAATGAGGTAGCTGTGTGAGTAAGCTAAGCGACCCCTGTGGCCGACACAAACACCTGGCCCATCTAGGAGTGGCACTGCAGTGTCAGGCAGGATGGCCCTTCCAAAAAATACTCCCCAAACAGCACATGACGCAAAGAAGAAAAGAGGCGCAATGAGGTAGTTGTGTGAGTAAGCTAAGCGACCCTAGTGGCCGACACAAACACCTGGCCCATCTAGGAGTGGCACTGCAGTGTCACGCAGGATGGCCCTTCCAAAAAACACTCCCCAAACAGCACATGACGCAAAGAAAAAAAGAGGCGCAATGAGGTAGCTGTGTGACTAAGCTCAGCGACCCAAGTGGCCGACACAAACACCTGGCCCATCTAGGAGTGGCACTGCAGTGTCAGGCAGGATGGCCCTTCCAAAAAATACTCCCCAAACAGCACATGACGCAAAGAAGAAGAAAAAAGAGGCGCAATGAGGTAGCTGTGTGAGTAAGCTAAGCGACCCTAGTGGCCGACACAAACACCTGGCCCATCTAGGAGTGGCACTGCAGTGTCACGCAGGCTGGCCCTTCCAAAAAATACTCCCCAAACAGCACATGACGCAAAGAAAAAAAGAGGCGCAATGAGGTAGCTGTGTGACTAAGCTCAGCGACCCAAGTGGCCGACACAAACACCTGGCCCATCTAGGAGTGGCACTACAGTGTCAGGCAGGATGGCCCTTCCAAAAAAATACTCCCCAAACAGCACATGACGCAAAGAAGAAAAGAGGCGCAATGAGGTAGCTGTGTGAGTAAGCTAAGCGACCCAAGTGGCCGACACAAACACCTGGCCCATCTAGGAGTGGCACTGCAGTGTCACGCAGGCTGGCCCTTCCAAAAAACACTCCCAAAACAGCACATGACGCAAAGAAAAATGAAAGAAAAAAGAGGTGCAAGATGGAATTGTCCTTGGGCCCTCCCACCCACCCTTATGTTGTATAAACAGGACATGCACACTTTAACCAACCCATCAATTTAGTGACAGGGTCTGCCACACGACTGTGACTGAAATGACGGGTTGGTTTGGACCCCCACCAAAAAAGAAGCAATTAATCTCTCCTTGCACAAACTGGCTCTACAGAGGCAAGATGTCCACCTCATCATCATCCTCCGGTTCATCACCGTGTACATCCCCCTCCTCACAGATTATCAATTCGTCCCCACTGGAATCCACCATCACAGCTCCCTGTGTACTTTGTGGAGGCAATTGCTGCTGGTGAATGTCTCCATGGAGGAATTGATTATAATTCATTTTAATGAACATCATCTTCTCCACATTTTCTGGAAGTAACCTCGTACGCCGATTGCTGACAAGGTGAGCGGCGGCACTAAACACTCTTTCGGAGTACACACTTGTGGGAGGGCAACTTAGGTAGAATAAAGCCAGTTTGTGCAAGGGCCTCCAAATTGCCTCTTTTTCCTGCCAGTATACGTACGGACTGTCTGACGTGCCTACTTGGATGCGGTCACTCATATAATCCTCCACCATTCTTTCAATGGTGAGAGAATCATATGCAGTGACAGTAGACGACATGTCCGTAATCGTTGTCAGGTCCTTCAGTCCGGACCAGATGTCAGCATCAGCAGTCGCTCCAGACTGCCCTGCATCACCGCCAGCGGGTGGGCTCGGAATTCTGAGCCTTTTCCTCGCACCCCCAGTTGCGGGAGAATGTGAAGGAGGAGATGTTGACAGGTCGCGTTCCGCTTGACTTGACAATTTTCTCACCAGCAGTTCTTTGAACCCCTGCAGACTTGTGTCTGCCGGAAAGAGAGATCCAAGGTAGGTTTTAAATCTAGGATCGAGCACGGTGGCCAAAATGTAGTGCTCTGATTTCAACAGATTGACCACCCGTGAATCCTTGTTAAGCGAATTAAGGGCTCCATCCACAAGTCCCACATGCCTAGCGGAATCGCTCAGTGTTAGCTCCTCCTTCAATGTCTCCAGCTTCTTCTGCAAAAGCCTGATGAGGGGAATGACCTGACTCAGGCTGGCAGTGTCTGAACTGACTTCACGTGTGGCAAGTTCAAAAGGTTGCAGAACCTTGCACAACGTTGAAATCATTCTCCACTGCGCTTGAGACAGGTGCATTCCACCTCCTATATCGTGCTCAGTTGTATAGGCTTGAATGGCCTTTTGCTGCTCCTCCAACCTCTGAAGCATATAGAGGGTTGAATTCCACCTCGTTACCACTTCTTGCTTCAGATGATGGCAGGGCAGGTTCAGGCGTTTTTGGTGGTGCTCCAGTCTTCTGTACGTGGTGCCTGTATGCCGAAAGTGTCCCGCAATTCTTCTGGCCACTGACAGCATCTCTTGCACGCCCCTCTCGTTTTTTAAATAATTCTGCACCACCAAATTCAAGGTATGTGCAAAACATGGGACGTGCTGGAATTTGCCCATATTTAATGCACACACAATATTGCTGGCGTTGTCCGATGCCACAAATCCACAGGAGAGTCCAATTGGGGTAAGCCATTCTGCGATGATCTTCCTCAGTTGCCGTAAGAGGTTTTTAGCTGTGTGCGTTTTCTGGAAAGCGGTGATACAAAGCGTAGCCTGCCTAGGAAAGAGTTGGCGTTTGCGAGATGCTGCTACTGGTGCCGCCGCTGCTGTTCTTGCGGCGGGAGTCAATACATCTACCCAGTGGGCTGTCACAGTCATATAGTCCTGAGTCTGCCCTGCTCCACTTGTCCACATGTCCGTGGTTAAGTGGACATTGGGTACAACTGCATTTTTTAGGACACTGGTGAGTCTTTTTCTGAGGTCTGTGTACATTTTCGGTATCGCCTGCCTAGAGAAATGGAACCTAGATGGTATTTGGTACCGGGGACACAGTACCTCAATCAAGTCTATAGTTGGCTCTGCAGTAATGATGGATACCGGAACCACGTTTCTCACCGCCCAGGATGCCAAGGCCTCAGTTATCCGCTTTGCAGCAGGATGACTGCTGTGATATTTCATCTTCCTCGCAAAGGACTGTTGGACACTCAATTGCTTGGTGGAAGTAGTAAAAGTCGTCTTACGACTTCCCCTCTGGGATGACCATCGACTCCCAGCAGCAACAACAGCAGCGCCAGCAGCAGTAGGCGTTACACGCAAGGATGCATCGGAGGAATCCCAGGCAGGAGAGGACTCGTCAGAATTGCCAGTGACATGGCCTGCAGGACTATTGGCATTCCTGGGGAAGGAGGAAATTGACACTGAGGGGTTGGTGGGGTGGTTTGCGTGAGCTTGGTTACAAGAGGAATGGATTTACTGGTCAATGGACTGCTTCCGCTGTCGCCCAAAGTTTTTGAACTTGTCACTGACTTATGATGAATGCGCTGCAGGTGACGTATAAGGGAGGATGTTCCGAGGTGGTTAACGTCCTTACCCCTATTTATTACAGCTTGACAAAGGCAACACACGGCTTGACAAATGTTGTCCGCATTTCTGTTGAAATACTTCCACACCGAAGAGCTGATTTTTTTGGTATTTTCACCAGGCATGTCAATGGCCATATTCCTCCCACGGACAACAGGTGTCTCCCCGGGTGCCTGACTTAAACAAACCACCTCACCATCAGAATCCTCCTGGTCAATTTCCTTCCCAGCGCCAGCAACACCCATATCCTCCTCATCCTGGTGTACTTCAACACTGACATCTTCAATCTGACTATCAGGAACTGGACTGCGGGTGCTCCTTCCAGCACTTGCAGGGGGCGTGCAAATGGTGGAAGGCGCATGCTCTTCACGTCCAGTGTTGGGAAGGTCAGGCATCGCAACCGACACAATTGGACTCTCCTTGTGGATTTGTGATTTCGAAGAACGCACAGTTCTTTGCTGTGCTTTTGCCAGCTTAAGTCTTTTAATTTTTCTAGCGAGAGGCTGAGTGCTTCCATCCTCATGTGAAGCTGAACCACTAGCCATGAACATAGGCCAGGGCCTCAGCCGTTCCTTGCCACTCCGTGTGGTAAATGGCATATTGGCAAGTTTACGCTTCTCCTCTGTCGATTTTATTTTAGATTTTTGAGTCCTTTTTTTACTGATATTTGGTGTTTTGGATTTTACATGCTCTGTACTATGACATTGGGCATCGGCCTTGGCAGACGACGTTGATGGCATTTCATCGTCTCGGCCATGACTAGTGGCAGCAGCTTCAGCACGAGGTGGAAGTCGATCTTGATCTTTCCCTATTTTTGGAACCTCAACATTTTTGTTCTCCATATTTTAATAGGCACAACTAAAAGGCACCTCAGGTAAACAATGGAGATGGATGGATACTAGTATACTTATGGATGACGAGTGACTGCTGACACAGAGGTAGCTACAGCCGTGGACTACCGTACTGCGTCTGCTAGTATAGACTGGATGATAATGATATAAAAAATATATATATATATATCACTACTGCAGGACAGGTATATATTATATAATGACGGACCTGCTGGACACTGTCAGCAGACTCCTAAACTACTAGTATGAAGAAGATAGAAAAAAAACCCCCACCACAGGTAGGTATACAATTATGGACGAGCACTGCCGACACAGAGGTAGCTACAGCCGTCGACTACCGTACTGCGTCTGCTAGTATAGACTGGATGATAATGATATAAAAAATATATATATATATATATATCACTACCGCAGGACAGGTATATATTATATAATGACGGACCTGCTGGACACTGTCAGCAGACTCCTAAACTACTAGTATGAAGAAGATAGAAAAAAAAACCCCACCACAGGTAGGTATACAATTATGGACGAGTGACTGCCGACACAGAGGTAGCTACAGCCGTGGACTACCGTACTGCGTCTGCTAGTATAGACTGGATGATAATGATATAAAAATATATATATATATCACTACTGCAGGACAGGTATATATTATATAATGACGGACCTGCTGGACACTGTCAGCAGACTCCTAAACTACTAGTATGAAGAAGATAGAAAAAAAAAAAAACACCACAGGTAGGTATACAATTATGGACGAGCGACTGCCGACACAGAGGTAGCTACAGCCGTGGACTACCGTACTGCGTCTGCTAGTATAGACTGGATGATAATGATATAAAAAATATATATATATATCACTACTGCAGGACAGGTATATATTATATAATGACGGACCTGCTGGACACTGTCAGCAGACTCCTAAACTACTAGTATGAAGAAGATAGAAAAAAAAACCCACCACAGGTAGGTATACAATTATGGACGAGCGACTGCCGACACAGAGGTAGCTACAGCCGTGGACTACCGTACTGCGTCTGCTAGTATAGACTGGATGATAATGATATAAAATATATATATATATATCACTACTGCAGGACAGGTATATATTATATAATGACGGACCTGCTGGACACTGTCAGCAGACTCCTAAACTACTAGTATGAAGAAGATAGAAAAAAAAAACCCACCACAGGTAGGTATACAATTATGGACGAGCACTGCCGACACAGAGGTAGCTACAACCGTGGACTACCGTACTGCGTCTGCTAGTATAGACTGGATTATAATGATATAAAAAATATATATATCACTACTGCAGGACAGGTATATATTATATAATGACGGACCTGCTGGACACTGTCAGCAGACTCCTAAACTACTAGTATTTAGAAGATAGAAAAAAAAAACCCACCACAGGTAGGTATACAATTATGGACGAGCACTGCCGACACAGAGGTAGCTACAGCCGTGGACTACCGTACTGCGTCTGCTAGTATAGACTGGATGATAATGATATAAAAAATATATATATATCAATACTGCAGGACAGGTATATATTATATAATGACGGACCTGCTGGACACTGTCAGCAGACTCCTAAACTACTAGTATGAAGAAGATAGAAAAAAAAACCCACCACAGGTAGGTATACAATTATGGACGAGCACTGCCGACACAGAGGTAGCTACAGCCGTGGACTACCGTACTGCGTCTGTCTTATAGACTGGATGATAATGATATAAAAAATATATATATCACTACTGCAGGACAGGTATATATTATATAATGACGGACCTGCTGGACACTGTCAGCAGACTCCTAAACTACTAGTATTTAGAAGATAGAAAAAAAAAAAACCACCACAGGTAGGTATACAATTATGGACGAGCACTGCCGACACAGAGGTAGCTACAGCCGTGGACTACCGTACTGCGTCTGCTAGTATAGACTGGATGATAATGATATAAAAAATATATATATATATCACTACTGCAGGACAGGTATATATTATATAATGACGGACCTGCTGGACACTGTCAGCAGACTCCTAAACTACTAGTATGAAGAAGATAGAAAAAAAAAACCCACCACAGGTAGGTATACAATTATGGACGAGCACTGCCGACACAGAGGTAGCTACAGCCGTGGACTACCGTACTGCGTCTGTCTTATAGACTGGATGATAATGATATAAAAAAAATATATATATATCACTACTGCAGGTATATATTATAATATAATGAATGACGGACCTGCTGGACACTGTCTGTCAGCAGAATGCGTTTATAGAATAAAATAAAAAAAACACCACACGAGTGTTTAACTTTTTCAGGCAGACAATATACTGGTGGTCACTGGTCAGTCACACTGGCAGCAAAAGTGTGCACTGTTATGTACTCCTGCTATAACTGCTCCCCAGTCTCCCCCACAATTAAGCTGTGTGAGCAGTGAGCACTCAGCACAGTCAGATATACATAGATGATATTATCATGCAGCACACTGAGGCTGAGCACAGATATGGTATGTGACTGTGTATCGTTTTTTTTCAGGCAGAGAACGGATTTTAAATAATAAATAAAACTGGTGGTCACTAGTATAACTATCAGCAAAACTCTGCACTCTCTGAGTACTCCAGTCCTAATGCTCCCCAAAATTACTAAAATTAAATTACTAGTAAATCAAGTGTCTCACTCTCTATCTAAACGGAGAGGACGCCAGCCACGTCCTCTCCCTATCAATCTCAATGCACGTGTGAAAATGGCGGCGACGCGCGGCTCCTTATATAGAATCCGAGTCTCGCGATAGAATACGAGCCTCGCGAGAATCTGACAGCGGGATGATGACGTTCGGGCGCGCTCGGGTTAACCGAGCAAGGCGGGAAGATCCGAGTCTGCCTCGGACCCGTGTAAAAAGGCTGAAGTTCGGGGGGGTTCGGATTCCGAGGAACCGAACCCGCTCATCTCTAATGCAGATACAGCCGCAGTCACACAGAGAATATAGGCATGCCGCATATCATTTTAATCAGCAGAAGCTGCTGGTGCCCCTAAGCATACCAAATGCCCTAGGCATCTGCCTAGTTTGCCTATGCCCAGGGCCGACTCTGGCTCTAGCTGTCAGGACACTTCTGCCTAACCTATACTCTGAGCTTTGCATTCGCAATCTGAGGTGCATGAAAATAGGCATTCAGGTCTACACTTATAAAATAATATTATATGACGCTGAGGATAAGCAGATAACTATTTTACAAACTTTAGAAAAGTATTATCACTCGCTAGAGCAGGATTATCAAAACTAGAACCAAAGTATCTGGTTCACAGGTCCTTTGTGGTGCTGTAGCCTAGAGCTCAAGGTGAACATATTGTATGAAGCCCTTTATGCACTGTGCTAAGTTCCAGAGCTAGACTTTAGTAAAGAGAGCTTACCACAGACAAAATGGCTAAAGACAATACAAGCTGGTGTCAACTTGCCATTAATTTAATTTCTCATCAAAGGCATACAGTATACAGTAAACCGTTTGATGTGCAGTACCGTCTGAATGATATATTACAAACCGTTCTCTGACTAGAACAAATTAGAGATGGAAAACCCATTTTTGCATAGCTGATCAGTCATAACTTCCCTATCAAAAATAAATAAATATATAAAATAAAATAAAATAAAAATTAACATTTGTCATTCAGACCAGTATTAAATGTAAAAGTGCAAAACAGCTTTTCAAAACCCATAAGATTCCGTGTGGAGAGTTTGCATGGCATTTACTTTTTACTAAACCAGAATGGATTATGCATTAAAATATATCTTCAGAATGCTTTCCTTCCCATTTCCATACATCTATCAGGGGTGTAGCGAGGGTGGCTCTGGCAGAGCGCGAGCTCTGGGGTGCCAGAAGAGTTAGAGGGCGTGCCGTTGAGTAACATATATATGCGGCTCTATTGTGGCATAACGTGTATAAACGTCTCTACTGTGGGGTAACATCAGGGCCGGTTCAAGCCCACTCTGCGCCCCGTGCAGGAAACGGGGCGTGGCTTAATACAGGGGCCGTGGTCAGTTACGCCCCCTGTACATTAGTAGCGCCGCTAGAATGCTGAGCGGTGCGCGATGACGTCATCGCGCACCGCACAGCAAAAGGTCCTCTCCACGAAGGGAAACTAGACGCACAGCGTCTAGTTCCCTTCGTGGAGAGGACCTTGCTGTGCGGTGCGCGATGACGTCATCGCGCACCGCTCAGCAAAGGTACTCTCCACGAAGGGAAACTAGACGCTACGCGTCTATTTCCCTTCACAGGAGGCACAGACGGGGGACACAGCGGGCAGCGGAGGCGGACGGGGGACACAGCGGACGGGGGACACAGCGGCAGCAGTGGCGGATCTTGCCATGGTGCGGCGCCATCCTCCGGAAGGCGGCACTCCGGGCAAAAGTCCTTCTTGCCCGTGGCAAGATCCGCTACTGGGTAACATGTATAAGTGGCTCTACTGTGGCATAAAATGTATAAGGGGCTGTACTGTGTGGCCTAACATGTATAAGGGACTCTACTGTGTGGTGTAAAGTGTATAAGGGGTACTACTGTGGTGTAATGTGAAAAACGGACAATACTGTGTTATGTAATCTGAATTGGTACTATTTTGTGGCTACACCCTTCCCCATGAAGCCACACACCTATATTTCTCATACGTCCTAGAGGATGCTGGGGACACTTCAAGAACCATGGGGTATAGACAGGATCCGCAGGAGACATGGGCACTTTAAGACTTTCAAATGGTGTGACCTGGCTCCTCCCTCTATGCCCCTCCTCCAGACTCCAGTTTTAGATCTGTGCTCAGGCAGACTGGATGCACACTGAGGAGCTCTACTGAGTTTCTCGGAAAAGAGTCAAGACTTATGTTAGGTTTGTTATTTTCAGGGAGAACTGCTGGCAACAGTCTCCCTGCATCGTGGGACTTAGGGGAGAGAAGTCAGACCTACTTCTGATGAGTTTAAAGGCTCTGCTTCTTGGCTACAGGACACTATTAGCTCCTGAGGGTTTGGAACACTAGGTACTCCTAGGGGTTCACTCCCAGAGCCCGCCGTCACCTCCCTTGCAGAGCCAGAAGTCAGGTGAGTAGAAGAAGATATGTAGACTTCAGTGATGGCTTTTGAGGCACCGCACAGCGGCCGCGCTGCGCGCCATGCTCTCACACACAGCGGCACAGTAGGGTGCAGGGCGTGGGGGGGCGCCCTGGGCAGCATGTAAATCCTCAAATAAAGACTGGCAAACACTAATATGAGTGCCTAGGCACAATATCCAACCCCTGTCAATATAATTATATTAAAGAAATAGCGGGGCTGAAGCGCGCCATTGAGGGAGTGGGGCTTAGCCCTCACAGCTCACATCAGCGCCATTTTCTCTCCACAGAGACGCTGGTCCTTCCAAAACACTATTGTACATAACAGGGTGAAAAACGAAGGGGGGCACAGTTGATTGGTGCAAGATAAGTTAATAATAAAGCACAATATATAAGGGATTGAGCGCTGGGTGGTGAGCTGGTAAACTCCTTCTGTGTTCCCTGACAGAATTTACTGGGGTCCTTCCCTTATAGCCAGTGAAATGTCGGTGGGTGTTTTCTACACGTGTGTCGGCATGTCTGAGGCTGAGTGCTCTGCCACAAACGGCTGTGGGAGTGACCCTGTCGGCGGCGCCGACTCCTGATGGTACATGGTACATAAAAAAGTGTCAACATGTCGGTAGATATTTTTCCCAAGAGAAAACTATATGGGGACACAGAAGTGTGTGGGTGACCCTGTCGAAACCACCAATATCTGACAAAAAAAGAAAAAAAAAGAAAGGGCTATACCTATATGTATATATATAGTAAGGTTGCATAAAGCTGTGACCCAGACACAGACGTAGTTATATTTATGGAGGGTGTCATTCATAGAATATATTTCCTTCGGAGCCCTTGGGGTCGCAAAAATGGTTATTTCTCATATGTTCTAGAGGATGCTGGGGATGCTTCAAGAACCATGGGGTATAGACGGGATCCGCAGGAGACATGGGCACTTAAAGACTTTGAATGGGTGTGAACTGGCTCCTCCCTCTATGCCTCTCCTACAGACTCCAGTTTGGATTCTGTGCCCAGGGAGACTGGTCACACACAGGGGAGCTCTACTGAGTTTCTCGGAAAAGACTTTATGTTAGGTTTATTATTTTCAGGGAACACTGCTGGCAACAGTCTCCCTGCTTCATGGGACTTAGGGGAGAGAAGCAGACCTACTTCTGTGAGTTTCAAGGCCCTGCTTCTTTGGCTACTGGACACCATTAGCTCCAGAGGGTCTGATCGCTAGGTACGCCTAGATGCTCGTTCTCAGAGCCCGCCGTCACCCCCCTTGCAGAGCCAGAAGTCAGAAGACAGGTGAGTAGAAGAAGAAAAGAAGACTTTAGTGACTTTGAGGTACCGCCAGCGGCAGTGCTGCGCGCCATGCTCCCACACGCACACAGGCACTGTTGGGTGCAGGGCGCGGGGGGGGGGGGCACCCTGGTCAGCAGATAAATCCTCATATAAGACTGGAAAAACATAGTGTAGGTGCCTAGGCACTATATACAGCCCCCGCCAGTATAAATATTTTAAAGAAAAAGCAGGGGTGAAGCGCACCATTAAGGGGGCGGGGCTTTGCCCTCACAGCTCGTTTCAGCGTCATTTTCTCTACATAGAGACGCTGGTCCTTCCACACTACTGTACAGAGTGAAAAACGAGGGGGGGCACAGTTGGTTGGTGCAGTATATGTTAAAATAAAAAAGCACAATGTATAATGAGCGCTGAAAAATGAGCTGGATAACGCTTTCTGTGTTTCCCTGACAGAATGTGCTGAGGTCTATCCCTTATAGCCAGTGTAATGTCGGTAGGTGTTGGTACACGTGTGTCGGCATATCTGAGGCTGAGTGCTCTGCCACAAACGGCTGGGGGAATGACTCTGTCGGCACCGCCGACTCCTGATGGTACTTGGTACATGTAAAGTGTCAGCATGTAAGTAGATGTATGTTTTTCCCAAAAGAAAACTATATGGGAGACACAAACGTGTGTGGGTGACACTGTCGGCACCAACAATATCTGACTGGGTAAAAAGATACTGTGATGCATGTCAGAAAGGGCTATACCTATGTGTATGTATATATGTTTCTGCTGCGGGGTACACTGGGCTCCACAAGGATTGGACAATGGGGTGTAGAGTATGATCTTGATCCGAGGCACCAACAGGCTCAAAACTTTGACTGTTCCCAGAATGCACAGCGCCGCCTCCTATATCACCCCGCCTCCCAGCACAGAAGCTCAGTTTTGTAAGTTGGTGATGCAGTAAGCAGGCACTTAACAGAGGGGCTGCTCCAAGCAGCCCTCAGAAAAGCTTGTTATGAGGTAAAAAAAGAAGACTTCCAGGGCAGCAGCGGTGGTAAATGTCTTGTGACATTCACTGCTGCAGCTCCAGCTCTTCCCAGCGGCGCTGTACACTCCCGAGCCCTGGTTGCCGGGTACCTACAGCGGAGGCTCCGGTTTTCTTCACGTTAGACACACACGGCTGGGGCTCTCCAGGATCGCGGGGCCGCGCTTCGGGAGGTGGTAAGTGGGTCCCGCTTGCGGGACCCGATCTTTATCGCGATCCGGCGTGGTCAGTGGGAGGCTGGCCGCGCGCACTGGTGGTGGACACTATGGCAGTAGAGGCGATCCCACTAGATCACCAGGGCACGGGCGCAGGTCAGGTTTTCTCTCTAAACCAATTCTTATATCGCCCACAGTACCCGGTGGTTTTGCCAGCAGAGGGGATAAGGCTTAGACCTGAAGCCCCTCCCCCAGCCCCAGGGCGCCATTTCTAGCAAGTGTTCCCGCCCTGGAGCTGCATATCTGTCTTTTCCTTACTCCCTGTCAGTGTCTGTGGCGCCATTATCCCTCAGTTCACTTTTCCTGGGACTGCTTGGGCAAATTCTCCTATGTAAAGCTGCCTGGTTGTCAGCGCTTTGCCTTTACATGACACTTAAGTATTCTACCTGCCTTTTTAGACAGTGATAGTTAAGAAAGAGTGCACTTAGTCATGGTTTTATAGTACAATTACCCTGTGATATACATCCAGTTCTTACTGTGTACTGTTATATCTATTGTTATATAGCTGTGTAAGCTAGTCCAGTGCAGTATTATTGTCAGTAATAACCTCTGCATTGTACAAACTGTGACTTTCTGTGTGTGCATTTGATAGCTGAGTGGTGTCCATTTTGTGTCTTTCACTCATCCTGCTATCTTTATATTCCATAACCTGAGGGCGTGTTATCTAATATAGGATTTTCACAAAGATATACTGTATTACGTATTTTTCTCTGTGATTTAGTCACCATATCTCTCCTTTATCTCTGCTAGTGCTGACTACACTGCGCAGGGGTTTGGGTTCAGAGGTATAGTGCTGCTGATAATTGTACTGTGTTAACCTCATGCTGTAAGTTATATCATGTCTGCTTCTGAGGGTAACAGTTCTGGGGCTGAACACACTGCCGGTGTTGCTGACGCCACGGGGCCATATGAGGAGAATATAGCAGCTGTGGGCTCTGGTTCTGGGGGCTCCTTGCCCCCCAGTGGGACTGTGGCAACGGAGGCACATACTGACCCACCGTGGGCCGCTTTTTCCACGCTTCTGCATACGCTAGTTCATAAACTAACTCCCCTTATGGGACCCCCAATGCCGGTACAACCATATGTCGTCCCTGCAGCTATCCCGCCGTGGGCGGACCATTTATCTGCTCAATTAAAGAAGTTGAACCAGTCCTTGACTACTAAAAAGTCTGACCAACGCTCGCCTAAGTCCAAGAGGTCCTCTAAGCGAGCACTTATCTCCTCACAATCCACTGCTGTCACTGACACCTTGTCTGATGAAGACGGCACATATACTGACCCCTCAGGTTCTGACTCAGA